>NC_083722.1:95186302-95489333 GCF_028564815.1 Eubalaena glacialis | reverse complement strand
ACAGAAACATATTAATTTGAACACCATTTGTTCACTAAGACCCATATTCCTTCTTAACTGCCATAATACCTCTATTTTAGATAAGTTGGCCTTCCCTTTATCAAGCCCCAGAGCAGACTATAAATTTGAAATAAATTAAGGCAGACAGGAGTCTCCTGAATGAAAAAAGTTTCTTTAATCCAACCTAAATCAGGGCTTGAAACCTTTTACTTTTTGGTATGTAGTTTATTATCGTCTATCGCTTCCAGTGGAATCTAAGTTTTAATTAGTTTGACAACATAGGTGTGATATTTTACAGAATGCAGTCACTGCCCCTGTATTTAATTAAATGAACCCTATAAAAGTGGGGTTTTAGCCCGGGGCGTAATTTATAGTAGGCTGAATTGAAAACTGCATTAGCACTTTATACTCGGGTCGTTTGCACATGTAATAGAAATCGAGGTGATTGTGATAAGCCGATCCTCAGAAACCAAATGTCTTCCCATAAATAGAAACGTATTGTCTAATGTAGAGAGAATATGCTATGTCTTTTCCAAATATATCTTAAAATACCCCGAAATGCTTACAATTATGTTGTAGGGAACTTTGAAAGCTTTCTGGCTCCTGTTTTGAAAGGTGATTTTAAAAAGCGTATGACAGTAGTTTCACCAATGGAATTTCTAGGTAGACCGTGAAAACCAAGACTCTTTCTAGGTCGTGAGCTTAATTAGCGTTCCAGCGTGTGTAGATTCTGTCTTCCTCGGCCAGATCCAACCCCTCATTAGATGCCACGGTGAAATGCTACCCACAGTGCATTTCATCTGACCATTTCTTAAGTGGCTTGCACATCCTGTGGCCTCATTTTTCCCCAAGAAATTCTTCCAAGTGGTATCCCATCAGCCAAGAGGGGAACAAGTCTCCCTGAGTAACCTCAGAAAATACTTGGTGAATGAGTGAAAGATGGACAGCTGGGTTATCAATGAAATGTACCCCCATGTGGAAAAACCTACCAGCTTTGCGTTCGTTCTCAGGACCGTGGAAAACATACTCACGGGCACCTCATGCAAAGAGCCGCAGTCATGCTACCCAGGCTTAAATGCAACCGGGAGGGAATCCTTCCATGCCCTCAGCATCTTGTCCCTGGAGATCATATGCTAAAGGACCTCCTGAAGGTTCCTTAGTGTCCTGTCATATTTGCAGCAGTGATGTTTGCCCTGAGATAAAGCAATTGGATTTTCACCCTAATTGCACCTATATCCCAGGGGACCATCCAGAGCCTTAGGTGAATAACTTAAGCATTTAATTTATAATAAAGTTTGCCATCAGCATTTTTTCTTCCAAAACATTCCATTTACTTGGTTTTAGAGCTGCATAAACTGTTTTAAAAGCAATCTGCTCAATTGGGCGAGTTAATGATATTTAATGTGACTGGGCCAAACGTCACGGGATGAACATTGCGCCTGTAATTGCAGCCATCATCACTGCCGTCTTGTGTAATGTACATGTAATGCTAATCCCGGGAATAAAGGTTGTCATTCTCGGTTGGCTGACGGCGTGCACCAGACTCATCACCTCGCTAAGTCTCTCAGTGATGTGATTCCAAGATGACAGGGTAATAAGTGTTATGTGCACAAGGTAATTCCAAACAAATTTGGCTGCAAAAATGGATTGTCTAGGAGAGTAAGTTCCTGCCTTGTCTCATCGTCTTTTAAGAGAATGTAATGATGCCTAAAATACCTTGTCAAGAAGCTTGTGTGGCAGGGGTCAAGTCCTCTAAGATTTATCCGTTGCACTGCCCGCTCCAGAGAATCCCAACCTGCGGACTGAAAATATCAATATGTATGTCGGTAGCTCAGGAACATTTGGGCTGGGAACTTCCCTGAAAAACAAAGAAGGCTCTCAGTATACAAATGTCTCTTAAGACTACCTAACTAGACTGCATTTTGCTTCTTTGATTTGCAGACTCTTTTCTCCTGGGAAAATGTGACTATTCTGGGGTAGGATCCCCATTAGCACTGGTATCTTAGTAAATTCTTATGATGTGCATGCTAGGCTGTAAAGTAGATTATCTCATTAAACTTTATAATAACCCTAAGAGGCATGACACTATAATTACATTTATTTTGCACATGAGGAAACCGAGACTCAGAGAGAAATAAATTGTCCAAAGCGACAGTCCGGATTCTAACCCCGGTCTGATTCCGCAGTTTCAGCCCCTGGGCACTGCAGCCCTGAACCATAAGAAAGGAGCGGGTCGCCTGGCTTGTGGAGCGGCATATTTGAGCTGTGTTTGATTAACATATACACGGCACCGGGCTCCTGAAATTGTTCCCTCAGGTTCAATGGTCAGAGCTGCCTTTCTGTGGGACCCAGCCGTGAGCGGGGGTGACGATCTGGTGGGGGATGAGAGGGCGCTTCACAGTTACCGACCAAGTTCCTGGCCTCCCTTGGGATTTGCCACCTCCTCTCTCTCTGCATCTTAGGCCCTAGGGATGTTATGGGTGCTGTTGCATCAATGCCGTTTAATAATACCCAAAGTCAGAGAGATTCGGAAAAGCTTGCCTGCGTTTGTAATCATGTGCGCCCAGACACAGGGCAGCTCTTTGCCCCCGAGAATCTTCTTAGCTTAGACTGATGCAGACAAGTCCGTCCTTTAATTTTTTTAGGTACCATTTAAGCATCTGCTTAGTGGTTCTAGCATTGGTTTAGAACACCTATACAAGAAAGCAATAGTTGCCATCACTTGTCTGTAATAAAAAAATAAGCTGAGTAAAATATACTCCTAATCAGAAAAGCATTTTCACTCATTGTTTTATACACATCAGAGGAATGTCTATAGGAACAAATAACTACATTCCTGTCTAACTTTACAGTACATCTGTGCAATACCTATACCTATTGGGGTGTTTTGGGCTGCAGGGAGTTAAAATACAAGTGAAAATGGCCTAAAGTATAAGGATTGTGTTATCAAATATGACAAGAAGTTTGGGGTTAAGAGGTTCTAAGCTTGGTCGGTTCATTTGCTCAGTGATAATCATCAAGAGACCCCAATTCTCTATTTCTCTGCTCTGCATCCCTTAGTGTGTTAACCTGGCCTCAGAGACCCGGCTCCATGTCTAAGCAAAAGGAACCAGACCTCCACAATGGGCTAAAGCCAATTAAACCCACATCTCAAGTCTCCCCCAGAGGGAATGCTCTCTGATCTGGTGGAAAGGAAACAAAGTCCAAGCTCTTTCAGCAGAGAGGAAGCAGGAGGAACAAGGAGGGATGCTTTTTATCAGGCAGCTGACCTTTCCGCTGAGGTATTTGCAAGACCTAATTATGTGGATAAAACGTAAAGACTCCTAGGATGGATTTTTTTTTTTTTTTTTTTTTTAAGACACAATCGGAAGACTCCCTTAGAAGAAAGTCCCATGCTCAGTCCCGTTTGGCAAAAGGCCAACTTGCAGACCCATTCAAAAGTCTTACTGTGAGTTCACTGCGGGTAGAACTACCTTTAGCACAAGCCTTCCCCAGCATGGCGAGCTGGCATTGGCCAAAGCGATATCTCCTCAGGGTGCTGTCTACGGCATTCATTTAATCCAGGAAGAAATTTACTATTGCATCATAAATTCGTAGATGATTTGACTCCCGGTGTCACGCATTAATGGAAAATACGGCTCAGACAGTTCAGCCTTGGCGCGAATTTCACAGCACTCCAACTTGGGCTTCAGTCCCCCGCCCTCACCTCATCCCCAAGCCCTCAGAGTTCTAGGCTCCGAGCAGGGAAGGGGTCGAGGTGCTCAACTGGTTTGCAAAGCTAGAAAGAATTCCTTCATGTCCTTTCATTCTGTCCTCCATGGAGGAAGAGTGAAGACGGCCGTGGTGTTAAATCCTGGGGTTTCCAGTCGTCCAGGGGTGAGGGATGGTACGAGTTTGACGGTTCAGCCATTCACTTATTTACTGGTGCACCTGAGTCATTTTGCAGCCCACAGCTCCTACTCTGCCTAACTCGCTCATGATGATAGTAAATTACTTAAGTGGACTGAATCCAAATCATTAATAATCTCCACTGGCGATTCATTTGGGCTTCATTACAAGGAAAGAATCCGACATCTATTCCTCAACCCAACAGCTGTTTGCAAGGCACTCCAACCTAGAGTTCTTGCCCCTGTAGGGCCAGAGTGCAAGCGCTTCGGGAAAAAACCAGAAAAACTGCTGCATAATCGGTATTCATGTTCTGCTTGGCAAAGAGAAACCGAAGTGCTCTACCTCAGAGGACAGACCTAATCGTCAGTGTGCTGTGAAGTACACGATGCTAAGGCGGGGCATGTCGATGCCAGACTAGAAAAGGTTCGGTGTTGGTTTTGGCATTTACAGATAAATGACATGAGTTTGTCAGTGGTGCTGTCCAGAGAAGATCTGAGAAGCCAAGGAACTTCTGCAAACATATATTCTGCCGAATATGATTCCTATACCATCATTTTACATTTGCCTTTAAGCAGTATACCAACCACTTGGGGGATGATATCAAAATATTTCAGAGCCTGATGACTCTCGTGTGAGTGCAATCATTAGACATCGCCTAGCTATCGGAACACAATGTCGTCGTCCTTTGCTGTGGGGAATGGGACGGGGAGGGTAAAGGAAATAGTCGAGCTTCCATGTTGCTTGGAATAACTTCATTTTCTAGACATAAGGTTCTGGCTTCTATTTCCTCTTGTGTAAGCTGTTCTAAAGATAGCCGTGTTCAGTGAGTTTGGAACCTATCATTGGAAAGAATCCTGGATGCAGCATCCGAAGTTCTGACCCATCAGTAACTAGCAAGGTCATCTCATGCAGTTTATTTGTGGCTATAAGGGGAGGGGGATGAACATACTTTTGGTCTTGCCAGCTTCCCGTGACAGTGATGACGGAAGTGTTAAGAGGCATCTTCATTTAAGTCATGTGGTAGACTGTGGGCACTCGGCAAGTGTAGACATTGAGGAGGCAGCAGTAGCAAAGGACTGTGCACGGTGGGAAACGACACAGCAATTAAGCTAGCTGCTGTTTCCCAAACATGGGCCAAAATGTCAGGTCACGTGAGTTCCTCCTTGATACTTGCCATATCTACCCGTGACCTGTATTATCACCTACTCAATATTCTCATTGACTTCTTAAGGAAAAGCAAAGGCATTCATTTAAGAAGGAAATGTCATATCGCTTCCATAAAAGGGAGACTAATCTCACCTGACAGGAACTGGGAAAATACACACCATTAAAACAGAACAATATAATTAATTTCCAGGTAGCTAGTATCGCCCGATAGAGGTTGTGAGCCTGAGGCTGCTCATTTCTCTCACAGGCAAGATGAGGAGGGGATGAAATTGTGTTAAAGACACTCCAGTAGGAAGCCAAGCCTTCCCCGCCGTGAGATTTATGATTTCATGCCCGATCTGCACACCTCCAAACCTACCCCCTTCCCACCGGGCATTCCTGGGGAAACCTGAAACAGAGCAGTGAAGTCCCCGGACACCCGCACGTTTTCCTTTTAGCTGCTTACACACGAAAACAGTCTTTCTGGCTTCTGCTTACTTATAATCCTCTCCCCCTCTACTATTTTTCGACAGGTCAACGGCAAAGACTTATCCAGAGCAACTCATGACCAGGCTGTGGAAGCCTTCAAGACAGCTAAGGAGCCCATCGTGGTCCAGGTGTTGAGGCGAACGCCACGGACCAAAATGTTCACGCCTCCATCAGAGTCACAGATGGTGGACACGGGAACCCAAACGGACATCACCTTTGAGCACATCATGGCTCTTACCAAGATGTCCTCTCCCACCCCACCTGTGCTGGATCCCTATCTCTTGCCCGAGGAGTAAGTCACATGATAATGAATCTTAAATGTGTTAAGTGTGGTACAGAAGTACAGAGAAGTTGGTTTCTTCCCTTCCATGTGGTGAAAACAATGAACACATCTTAACAGTTTTCCTCCAAGTTGCCCACGTTTCACTTTATTGTTTATAGAGGTAATAAATTGAATCCTGCTCACAATCGCTCCGACATATTAATTACTTTGTTATAACCCTGGAGCGGAGTTATTCAAATTATATTCGAAGAACAAAATTACTTACAAATGTCATAAAAGTTGTTTCCGAATAAAATGTAATCACCGCAAATGGCAGTGGGAAGGTTTGGTAGTTATCACTAGAGGGAATGCTGATGGTTCTTTTAAAGAGACAACAAAGCAAGTTGTGAGTGTAAAGAGAGCCCAGGAGGTTGTGCCTTCTGCTTTCTTGGGTCTCATTTCAAACCTGGATCCATGGAGTAAATTCACACGTGCCTCATATAAGCACTGCAGTTACCGATTAAATAACAGCTGTGATCCAACACATCACGTAAATTATTTGACACACGACTCTCCTCTTACCTTACTTACTGCCAGAGATATCAGGTAGTTCAGAGGCTTCGAGTTGGACAAACCTAATCTCTAGCTGTGTAACTTGGGTAGTTTATTTCCCTGGGCCTTATTTCCCCTCTATTAAAATGGGATGACAATAATAGTACCCATCTCGTAGGATTGTTGAAGGATTAAATGAAATAATGCGTGGCAAGTTCTCAGCATGGCATATGGTAAGCACTGGGTAAATGATAGTGGCGATCACTGTTAATTTAGTGATTGATGTCAAATATGTAGGGACAAAAATGAAGAGCAAGAAATTTTCTCAGGTGGACAAGTGGCTTAAAAGCTGTCCGTTTTAAGGTGGCTTTTCGGATGTGACTTTGCACACCTCTGGACAAGGTGTCCCCTCCCCTTCTTAGCCTCTCTGGCTGACGTTAGAGGCCCTCCTCCCATCTTGCTCCTGGTTCAGATCATTGCCTTGATGCCTTATTTCAAAGGGCATCTCCACCTCTCCTAGGGAAATCCTCTGAGCGATACCTGTTGGATTCCTATTAGTAGCTCAGTAGCTGGAGTGAGCACACGTTTCCTGTTGTTCTACCAGATTCCAAACAGGCTGGCCTCTCCTCCCGTGGTTCTGACAGTTAGCTGTCATCAGAACCCAGCGCTAATTCCCCAGGCGTGACAAAGTGAATTGGGCGGCGGGCAGCGTGTAAAGGTAGAGGAGGGGGTACCCCCCCCCGCCCCCGATCCCGTCTGACACTCAGAGTGCACAAGGCAGTATGCAGAGAACTGTCATCTCACCCATTTCTCACGACTGTCCCTTCTATGCCACGAGGAACTGCAGACTCAGCAGTGCTACTCCATGTAAGTTGGCAGCTGGATTGAAAGGCAGGTCTGTCCTACCTCAACTTCCAGATCTTAACCACAATACTCCATACATGCCAGTTGCTAGGAAACAACTGGATGATTCACTGACTACGATCATTCAAATCAGCTGTTTGATGTTGTAGACCCAAACTGCCTTTCATATTGATGAGGCCTTTAAGGCTACTCCTGACTCTCGATGTTGAGCCGTCATAGTGACAGGCTTTTTAGAAGCTAAACCCTTAATTTCCTCTTAAGTCTAGTTAACATGACATGACTCTTCCCCCAAGGGGCAATTTGAGAAATGTCAGAAGAGTGTGGAGGTCAGTGCTCTCCTGGTTCTGGCTGTGAGGTCAGGGGACAGCAGGAGTGTGCATCAGGGCTGAATGGGGGGCGCGGGGGGGTGTTACCTTGAGGCTTGAAAGCCCAGGCCTTCCAGCAGCATCCTCAGTACTAACAGCCCCTTAAGTGCAGGCAGCATATTTGCCTGATGGGTGCAGAAAATTGAAAGCCAGCCCTCGTTTGAATGACCGTTCATGTCTGGTCTGTTGTTTCAAGACTAAGTGCCTGGGTGAGAAGACCAGAGCCCACTGATTGCTCTGTTGACCTTTGAGAACGTGGAGGTTTGGGTCCCCAGCCAACAATCAGGCTGAAGCTCTCCATCCGCATCTGACACCTTTCAGAGCCACAGACCTGACTGAGCATGTTATAATTCCCACTGCCTTTGGTCTTAGAGGTTCCATTAGTGGTGTTTCCAAAGAGGTGGTGGGCTCTGTGAATTGTGCTGTACACACGTTAACCTAGAGAAATGCAAGCTTCCGTTCTCTTAGGCGTGTGTATGTATGCGGGTCTGCATATATACACACATGCATTATATGCGTGCATGTATGCACATGTTCTGCATACGTATACGTGTATACTGGGTGATGTCAAATGTATTTCTCGTTGCGAGACAATCAGAAAAGTTTGAAAAGAGACTGTCCTAGATGACAGCATAGCAGTTTCAGTTTCACAGCCCTTTGAACCTATCTCAGAGGCCGGCACATGTCTTTAAGTGTTGCCTGAAGTTAAGCTTTTTTCTCCCCAGAGGTAAAATCTAAGAATGAAGCCATGAGCAGTAAATAAGAATTTGTCTCCCACCTAGAGACTGAGTTAGAAATCAGTCACATTGACTCAAATGACTAGTGGGCCAGGGAATGATCGATCACTGGAAGCCACAAAGCCAGTCCCTCTCTCACCATGCATCTTTTTTTTTTTTTAACAAGTTTTTTTATTGCAGTGTAGTTGATTTACAATGTTGTGTTAATTTCTGCTGTACAGCAAAGTGATTCATTATGCATATATATACATTCTTTTTTATATTCTTTTCCATTATGGTTTAATCATAGGATATTGAATCTAGTTCCCTGTGCTATAGAGTGGGACCTTGTTGTTTATCCATTCTCTGTATACTAGCTTATATGTGTTTACCCCAATCTCCCACTCCATCCCTCCCCCTCAACCTGCATCTAAACTCCTTCTTGTGGAGGAAATGGGCTTTAGAGAAGATGGTGGAAATATTGTACGGGAGGTCCTGACTGTGCCGGGAAACACAACCAGAGAGAAGTGAACTAAGTAAGAACCTCAGCCTCTGAGAACAGCCCCTGTGGCACTGATGGGCCTTGTGATGGGGGGATGGGAACAGATACTTAGAACTCGAAGCAGGGCCTTAACGATCTTTCATCTTTTCCCAGGCATCCCTCAGCCCATGAATACTACGATCCAAATGACTACATTGAAGGCATCCATCAGGAGATAGACAGGGAGGAGCTGGAGCTGGAGGTAAGAAGAACGTCCTCGTCTCGTTTTAATAGTCATTGTTAAGGCTAATGAGTCCCTATCAGCATGAATTGAGATTATGGATGCTCATGCAATGTCCACCTCTCGTGGATTTCTTTTAGAAGAACCACGTTCAGTGGGTCGAGGCCTCTCTGGAACACTGCTTTGCAAGAAGAAGGGCTATTTAATAACCTTTATAGGACAACACTGCTTTTTGATGATCATTGTGACAAAGCAGAGGTCTTTAAAAAGCTATCAAATATCTCAGGAGCTAGATTTTTGGAGTAGGATGTCGTCTTTGTAAGTCTTTGATATTTCGTTAACTTTATAGCAGTGGGTTCTTTAGTTCCATCTTACTTTCTAACACCTTTGAGAATCTGATGGAAGCTGTGGTCTCTCCCTGGAAAAATGCTCCTGTCTCTAAGAGTTTGCATGGGATATCTGGAGGGTCACTGAGCTCCCACAATATCTGCCGCATGTGGCCCACTCTGCCTTACAGTTGTCTTGTTATATTTGATACACCAGAACCACTGTTTGCTTTCTCTTTCCCTTTAACTTAACCCAACTCCTTTAAACTAAGGTAAATTTTTTTTTCTTTTTTCTTTTTTGAATTTTATTTTATTTTTTTTTGATACAGCGGGTTCTTATTAGTTATCTATTTTATGCATAGTAGTGTATATATGTCAATCCCAATCTCCCAATTCATCCCCCCACCACCACTGTCCCCCCCGCCCCCCCACTTTCCCCCACCTTGGTGTCCATACGTTTGTTCTCTACATCTGTGTCTCTATTTCTGCCCTGCAGACCGGTTCATCTGTACCAATTTTCTAGATTCCACATATATGCGTTAATATACGATATTTGTTTTTCTCTTTATGACTTACTTCGCTCTGTATGAGAGTCCCTGGGTCCATCCACGTCTCTACAAATGACCCAATTGCATTCCTTTTTAGGGCTAATATTCCATTGTATATATGTACCACATCTTCTTTATCCATTCATCTGTCGATGAGCGTTTAGGTTGCTTCCATGTCCTGGCTATTGTAAATAGTGCTGCAGTGAACATTGGGGTGCATGTGTCTTTTGAATTATGGGTTTTTCTGGGTATATGCCCAGTAGTGGGATTCCCTTTTCTCCACACCCTCTCCAGCATTTGTTGGTTGTAGATTTTCTGATGATGCCCATTCTAACTGCCGTGAGGTGATACCTCATTGTAGTTCTGATTTGCATTTCTCTAATAATTAGTGATGTTGAGCATCTTTTCATGTGCCTCTTGGCCATCTGTATGTCTTGTTTGGAGAAATGTCTATTTAGGTCTTCTGCCCATTTTTTGATTGGGTTGTAAACTAAGGAAAATTTTAAAGGAAATGCTGTATCACTAGCTCAGTCAGAAAATCAGCATCCCTTGCCATGAATAGAAGGTGCTGTCCAATAAATACAGCGGACACGAGGCAGTGTTATTAAATCCCGCTGCTTGTCACTGGTACCTGCCCAGGGCTGGGTGCCTGGGGCCCGTTCTCTCCACTACCTCCTGCTCCCTTTCTCTCTGTCTAAGGAGATGGGCTAGTATCACAGAAGTGGTAAGACTAGCCCAAACTGAGGCTTTCTTCCTAAAGGAAGTAACTTTCTCCACATGAACTATCTGAGAGCATCTTGCTTTTGGTGGGAGGAGGCTACTCTGAAACGCCTCCCTAGAGCCTTGTTATTCAAAGTGTGGTGCAAAGACTGGGACAGCAGCACGTGGGGGATTGTGAGAAATACAGAATCTGGGCCCTCAGACGTACCGAATCAGAATCTGCATTTTACCAAGATCCCCAGGTGTTTCGGTGCACAAGTCCCAGGGGCCCTGACCTGGCGGCCACAGGCCCAGGTAAAGAAGCCCAGGCTTCCATTTGCCCTCGTCATGGGTCACACGATGGAGGCTTTGTGCGTTTCCTTCACTATGGTGTGAAGCTGTGCCTCCGAGCCTCGAATACCACCCACACCATCCAGGCAGAGTGAAGTCCCATGGACTAGAGATGACTAAGCCCCTCATGGACATTCAAGACTTGTTCAGACTTCTTCCTTTTGTTAAATAGAAAAAGCACAAAGAGACTCTACATGCACGCTTACATTCATTTCGGCTCGCCTGCTTTTACTGAGCATCTGTTACATTGAATATCCTTTTTGGTGCTAGAAAGGCAAAATCATCGAGTCATCACCCTGCCTGCCATTCAGGAGCTCAAAGTCCCTTTGGTTCATCAGCCATGATCTTAGACATGAGCTTTTCATCTAGAAAACCAAACTGTGGCTATTCTCCATCTACAGCTCCTTTGAGCAGTTATCACGAAGTACCATGAGCCCATACCAGGCAGGAAGGCTGCTTTTACATTTGGACTTCTGTTTAGAGCAGCTTAGATGTCACCAGGTTATTTCTGTTAACGGAGTGAACCTGGTGGTTTTGGATGAGCGGCCCGTCCCAAGTTCTGAGGTCAAGATTCAGGTAGGTTCTCTCCGCGGCTCCTCACCAGAGGGAACCTCCGGGAGAGAACAGTGTGTATACTTCCAGGAAGGCTCTGTTGCAGAGGCGTGTCTTTGGAAGGTCACCCGGTCAGTTCGAGAAGGTTAATGAACAGCAGCACGGCCAAGAGCTGGGGTTCCTAAAGCAGACCCAGTTTTCTGGGGGAATGGCATGTACCATCATCCCCGCTTCCTCGCGAGGTTTCTTAGAGCCGTCAACAGTCTGTCTCTGCTAGGTCCCATCAGCCTGTTGGGTCCCCCCACCCAGGCTTGCTGTGAGTAAGGGGGCCAATCTCAGCCCACCGCTCCTCGTCTTAAGTTGAATTAGATCAACATCCGCCCTTTTCGAAAAATAACTCGTTCCGTGGATATTATACAGGAGGAAAATATATGAGTGTTTGGGGATATTATGGAAGCAAATGCACAGAGAAAAACAGATGTTCTCTCTTTTAAAGCACACAAAATGATCATATTTAGGTAAGTGTCAAATCCCTGTTATTGTGAAACTGCTTAGCATTAAAAGGATTACACCCCAGTATACCCAAGGGTTGAGCCGCCAAATAATTACCCGTAAATTTTCAGGTACTGAACACCTGCTCTGGATCTTCCTGTAGGTAATTAAGATGGAAAAATAGACGTCTGAAGAAGGCTTTTCTTTTTCCTTAGTCTATTGTTTTAATTTCCCAGTTGATTCGTCAGTAGCATCCTAGCCGGGCTGTGAAGCTGCCGTCACCTATGCTGTGTCTTGATGATGTCATTTTGAAACCAGAAAGGAAAAGAAAGCTACGCTCTCACCAGGGAGACTAAAATGATCTCCAAACCTGGTTGCATAGTGTAACGTCATAAGATCTCAAGGGAAGCGAGACCGTCCTGGAGGTAATGCAGGCTGTCCCCGCCAACCTATGCATTTTTCTTTAGCCTTTAAGGCACAGCACCAGGGCTCCTCCGGGGAACCTCCCCTGGTCAGCCCTACCCTCACTGAGTCAGCCTCCTCACCACCCTCCCAATTTCATCAGCACTTGACCATTCTTCTCCTGCCACCTGCAATCAGAACCTGCCCCCTGCTCTTATTTTATCCCCCCAGATCCTGGCCCAGCTCAGTGTGGCTCATCTCCAGAGAAGCTTCCGTACCGCTCTGGCTAAAGCACCCCTCCCCCAGTAGGGCCATTTCCTACTTAGACTCCTCGTGCTCAGACAGTGCCTGGCAGAGGGTAGGCACCCAAGGAACATCTGTCGAATAAAGGAATAATGCCTTGTGACCCAGTCTCACATTTCAGGACCTTGAAGGAAAGTGCAGTCTTTCTAGAGACATCTCGACGTCCCCGACAGTGCCACGCATAGATAGAGAAAGTGTGGAGATGATTTCAAGAAATATGCACAAGCAGTTCTGGATCGATAAGGTCTTAGAGTTATGCTTCAGTAACCAGTCTTCCTAGAGGTGCAGAAGCCATCGAAATTAGTCTCTGGGACGCCCTCTGATTAAAGTGGCTGTCGTTGAAACAGAAAGCTTGAATCAACCAAGGTGGAATGGCCCCCGTACTTTACTCAATTGAGCTATCGTTTCAATTTCATCTAAAATGTCAGGCTTAGCTGTTCATTTTTATCCAGCCGTCCATCTAGACCGGTAAGCAACAGGACACCAGTGGTGGGGGAGGTGTAATCCAGATAATGGTAATACATTATTCACACGAGTTTGATTAATGGTCTTCTTTGCCATCTTATCTCCATCATCACAGACAGATATGTATTGATGCCCTCTGTGCTTTCCATGATGTACTCAATTGTGTAAGGCTCTACCTCTAGCTTGGAGTGAGAATGAAATGTTGAGAATTTACTAACCACTCAATAAGTTGGAGGAATGGCAGTTTCCACTGAGCCCCAAAATATTGTCTCTGGGGATAAGATGGTAGAAGAGCCGAGAAGTTTCAAAGAAGTGAAGTGACTTTCCTAGGGCAGCCTGGCTTGCTAATGGCAGAGCCAAGTTTATTTTTCATTTGGATCTTTAGTCTGCCTTGGAATCTCAAGCTAATTCAGTTTTATTGAGCACCTACCATGCATGGTATATAAGGCTAGACGCTGTTTTTAGTGCACAATTCAACTACTACTGCGTTACTGTAATCTTTATGAGCAGCCAAGGTAAAACCTAAATCTATACAGATCGCAAGACGGTATCGGCTCTTACAGTGTTGTATTTCCAGAGCTTCTGAAAACCTCTTATGGTTCACTCTTTGCTTAACTATTAGCAACCAGGCTCTTCTCTATGATGTGCAACCATCCCCTGGAAATGGAGTGACCACAGCTAAGTCATAGTAGGGTTTTTTGGGTGGTTTTTTGTTTTTTGTTTTGTTTTGTTCTCCTGTCAAGAGATTAACCATGTTTAATTCTGGATGATAAGAATATAAATGATCATTCCCTTCTTTGCACTTTTCTGAATTTAATTTTTTCTACTTTAAATCTTTTTTTTAATTTTTAAAAAATTTTTATTTTACATTAGAGTACAGTTGATTAACAATGTTGTATTAGTGTCAGGTAGACACAGCAAAGGGATTCAGTTATACAGATACAGGTGTCTGTTCTTTTTCAAATTCTTTTCCCATTTAGGTAATTACAGAATATTGAGCCAAGTTCTCTGTGCTATACAGTAGCTCCTTGTTGGTTATCTATTTTAAATATAGCAGTGGGTACGTGTCAGTCCCAGACTCCCAAGCTATCCCTCCCCCGCACCTCTCCCCCCCGGTAACTGTAAATTCATTCTCTAAATCTGTGAGGCGGTTTCTGTTTTGTAAATAAGTTCATTTGTATCGTTCTTTTTAGATTCCGCATATCAGCAATATCATATGATATTTGTCTTTCTCTGTCTGACTTACATCACTTAGTATGATAATCTCCTGGTCCATCCATGTTGCTGCAAATGGCATTATTTCATTCTTTTTAATGGCTGAGTAATATCCCATTGTATATATGTACCGCACCTTCTTTATCCATTCATCTGTCGATGGACATTTAGGTTGCTTCCATGTCTTAGCTATTGTAAACAGCCCTGCAGTGAACATTGGGGTGCATGTATCTTTTCAAACCATGTTATTCTCCGGATATATGCCCAGGAGTGGGATTGCTGGATCATACGGTAGCTCTATTTTTAGCTTTTTAAAGAACCTCCATACTGTTCTCCATAGTGGCCGCACCAATTTACATTCCCACCAACAGTGTAGGAGGGTTCCCTTTTCTCCACACCCTCTCCAGCATTTATTGCTCGTAGGCTTTTTGATGATGGCCATTCTGACTGGTGTGAGGTAATATCTCATTGTAGTTTTGATTGCATTTCTCTAATTAGTGATGTTGAGCATCTTTTCATGTGCCTCTTGGCCATCTGTATGTCTCCTTTGAAGAAACGTCTATTTAGGTCTTCTGCCCATTTTTTGATTTGGTTGCTTGTTTTTTTTGATATTGAGTCACATGAGCTGTTTGTAAATTTTGGAGATTAATGCCTTGTCAGTCGCATCGTTTGCAAATATTTTTTCCCATTCTGTGGGTTGTCTTTTCGTTTTGTTTATGGTTTCCTTTGATGTGCAAAAGCTTCTGAGTTTAATTAGGTCCCATTTGTTTATTTTTGTTTTTATTTCCATTACTCTAGGAGACAGATCAAAAAAGATCTTGCTGCGATTTATGGCAAAGAGTGTTCTGCCTATGTTTTCCTCTAAGAGTTTATAGTATCTGGTCTTACATTTAGGTCCTTAATCCATTTTCAGTTTACTTTTGAGTATGGTGTTGGATAGTGTTCTAATTTTATTCTTTTACATGTAGCTGTCCAGTTTTACCAGCACCATTTATTGAAGAGATTGTCTTTTCTCCAGTGTATAGTCTTGCCTCCTTTGTCATAGATTTATTGACCATAGGTGCATGGGTTAACCTCTGGGCTTTCTATCCTGTTCCATTGATCTAGATTTCTGTTTTTGTGCCAGTACCATCCTGTTTTGATGACTGTAGCTTTGAAGTATAGTCTGAAGTCAGGGAGCCTGATTCCTCCAGCTCCAGTTTTCTTTCTCAAGATTGCTTTGGCTATTCAGGGTCTTTTGTGTCTCCATACAAATTTTAGGATTTTTTGTTCTAGTTCTGTGAAAAATGCCATTGGTAGTTTGATAAGGATTGCATTGAATCTGTAGATTGCCTTGGGTGGTATAGTCATTTTCACAATATTGATTCTTCCAATCTAAGAACATGCTATATCTTTCCATCTGTGTGTCATCTTCGATTTCTTTCATCAGTGACTTATAGTTTTCGGTGTACAGGTCTTTTGCCTCCTTAGGTAGGTTTCTTCCTAGGTAGTTTATTCTTTTTGATGTGATGGTAAATGGGATTGTTTCCTTAATTACTCTTTCTGATCTTTCATTGTTAGTGTATAGAAACGCAACAGATCGCTGTGTATTAATTTTGTATCCTGCAACTTTACCAAACTCATTAATGAGCTCTAGTGGTTTTCTGGTGGCAACTTTAGGATTTTGTATGTATAGTATCATGTCATCTGCAAACAGTGTCAGTTTTACTTCTTCTTTTCCAGTTTGGATTCCTTTTATTTCTTTTTCTTCTCTGACTGCCATGGCTAGGACTTCCAAAACTATGCTGAACAAAAGTGGTGAGAGTGGACATCCTTGTCTTGTTCCTGATCTTAGAGGAAATGCTTTCAGTTTTTCACCACTGAGAATGATGTTTGCTGTGGGTTTGTCATATACGGCCTTTATTATGTTGAGGTATGTTCCCTCTGTGCCCACTTTCTGGAGAGTTTTTATCATGAGTGGGTGTTGAACTTTGTCAAAAGCTTTTTCTGCGTTGCTTGAGATGATCATGTGGTTTATATTTTTCAGTTTGTTGATGTGGTGTATCACACTGATTGATTTGTGGATATTGAAGAATCCTTGCATCCCTGGGATAAATCCCACTTGCTCATGGTGTACGATCCTTTTAATGTATTGGTGGATTGGGATTGCTAATATTTTGTTGAGGATTTTTGCGCCTGGGTTCATCTGTGATATTGGCCTGTAATTTTCTTTTTTTGTGGTATCTTTGTCTGGTTTTGGTATCAGGGTGATGGTGGCCTCATAGAGTGGGTTTGAGAGTGTTCCTTCCTCTGCACGTTTTTGGAACAGTTTCAGAAGGGTAGGTGTTAAGTCTTCTCTAAATGTTTGAGAGACTTTGCCTGTGAAGCCATCTGGTCCTGGACTTTTGTTTGTTGAAAGATTTTTAATCACAGTTTCAATTTCATTGCTTGCAATTAGTCTGTTCATATTTTCTGTTTCTTCCTAGTTCAGTCTTAGAAGGTTGTACCTTTCTAAGAATTTGACCATTTTTTCCAAGTTGTCCATTTTATTGGCATATGGTTGCTTGTAGCAGTCTCTTATGATCCTTTGTATTTCTGTGGTGGGTGTCAGTTGTAACTTCTTTTTCATTTCTAATTTTATTGATCTGAGCCCTCTGTTGTTTTTCTTGATGAGTCTGGCTAGAAGTTTATCAATTTTGTTTGTCTTTTCAAAGAACCAGCTTTTAGTTTCATTTATCTTTGCTATTGTTTTCTTCATCTCTATTTCATTTATTTGTGCTCTGATCTTTATGATACCTTTCCTTCTACAAACTTTGGGTTCTGTTTGTTCTTCTTTCTCTAGTTGCTTTAGGTGTAAGGTTAGGTTGTTTATTTGAGATTCTTCTTGTTTGCTGAGGTGAGATTGTATTGCTATAAAGTACCCTCTCAGAATTGCTTTTTCTGCATTCCATAGGTTTTGGATCATTGTGCTTTCATTTTCATTTGTCTCCAGGTATTTTTTGATTTCCTCTTTGATCTCTTCAGGGATCCAGTGGTTGTGTAGTAGCATATTGTTGTTTAGCCTCCACGTGTTTGAGTGTTTTAAGTTTTTTTTCTTGTAGTTGATTTCTAGTCTCATAGTGTTGTCATCGGAAAAGATGCTTGATGTGATTTCAGTTTTCTTAAATTTACTGAGGCTCGCTTTGTTGGCCCAGCATGTGATCAGTCCTGGAGAATGTTCCATGGGCACTTGTGGAGAATGTGCATTCTGCTGCTTTTGGATGGAATGCTCTGTAAATATCAATTAAGTCCACCTGGTCTAATGTGTCATGTAAGGCCTGTGTTTCCTTATTGATTTTCTGTCTGGATGATCTGTCCATTGGTGAAAGTGGGGTGTTAAAGTCCCCCACTATGATTGTGTTACTTTCGATTTCTCCTTTTATGGCTGTTAGTATTTCCCTTATATATTGAGGTGCTCCTACGTTGGGTGCATATATATAGTTACAATTGTTATATCTTCTTTTTGGATTGATCCCTTGATCATTGTGTCATGTCCTTCTTTGTCTCTTGTAACGGTCTTTATTTTAAAGTCTATTTTGTCTGATATGAGTATTGCTACTCCAGCTTTCTTTGGATTTCCATTTGCATGGAATACCTTTTAGCATCCCCGCACTTTCAGTCTGTACATGTCCCTAGATCTGAAGTGGGTCTCTTGTAGATAGCGTATATACAGGCCTTGTTTTTATATCCATTCAGTGAGCCTGTGTCTTTGGTTGGAGCATTTAATCCATTTACGTTTAAAGTAATTATCGATATGTATGTTCCTATTGCCATTTTGTTAACTGTTTTGGATTTGTTTTTGGGGGTCTCTTTTCTTCCCTTCCTCTTTTTGTTCTCTTGTGATTGGATGACTAACGTTAGTGTTGTGTTTGGATTCCTTTGTCTTTTGTGTGTGTGTATCTATTGTAGATTTTCAGTTTGCGGTTTCCATGAGGTTTTGATACAGCAGTCTATATATATACAAGATTGCTTTACATTGCTGGTCTTTTAATTTCAAATGCATTTCCAATCTCCTGCATTTGTGCTCTCCTCTTCTCACCATTGCTGGTTTTGATATCATATTTGTGTGTGGATGATTTCCTACCTTTACTGTATGTTTGCCTTTACTGAAGAGCTTTTCTATTCATTTCTTGTTTCTAGTTGTGGCCTTTTCTTTTCTACCAAGGGAAGTTGCTTTAGCATTTGTTGCAAAGCTGGTCTGGTGGTGCTGAATTCTCTTAGCTTTTGCTTGTCTGTAAAGCTTATGATTTCTCCATCAGATCTGAATGAGAACCTTGATGGGTAGAGTATTCTTGGTTGTCGGGTCTTCCCTTTTGTCACTTTAAATATATCGTGCCACTCCCTTCTGGCCTGCAGAATTTCTGCTGAGAAATCAGCTGATAACCTTATGGGAATTCCCTTGTGTGTTATTTGTTGCTTTTCCCTTGTTGCTTTTAATATCTTTTTCTATGTCCTTAATTTTTGTCAGTTTGATTGCTATGTGTCTTGGTGTGTTCCTCCTTGGGTTTATCCTGCCTGGGACTCTCTGTGCTTCCTGGACTTGGGTGACTATTTCCTTTCCCATGTTAGGGAAGTTTTCAGCTATTAATGCTTCCAGTATTTCCTCAGGTCCTTTCTCTCTCTCTCCTCCTTCCGGGACCCCTGTAATGTGAAAGTTGGTGTGTTCAGTGTTGTCCCAGAGGTCTCTGAGACTATCTTCATTTCTTTTCATTGTTTTTTCTTTCTTCTGTTCCGTGGCAGTGATTTCCATCATTCTGTCTTCCAGTTCACTTATCCGTTCTTCTGCATCAGTTATTCTGCTATTTGTTCCTTCTAGTGTATTTTTCATTTCAGTCACTGTATTGTTCATCTCGGTTTGTTTGTTCTTTATTTCTTCAAGGTCTTTGTTAAACATTTCTTGCATCTTCTTGATCTGTGCCTCCATTCTTTTTCTGAGATCTTGGATCATCTGTACTATCATTACTCTAAATTCTTCTTTGGGTAGATTGCCTATCTCCACTTCACTTAGTTGTTCTTCTGGGGTTTTATCTTGTTCCTTCATATGGGACATATTCCTCTGCCATCTCATTTTGTCTAACTTTCTGTGATTGCAGTTTCTGTTCCAGGCTGCAGGGTTGTAGTTTTTCTTGCTTCTGCTGTCTGCCCCCTGGGGGAGGAGGCTGTCTGAGAGGCTTGTGCAGGCTTCCCGGTGGGAGGCAGTGGTTCCTGCCCACTGGTGGGTGGAACTGGGTCTTGTCCTTCTGGCGGGTGGGGCCATGCCAAGGGGCGTGCCTAGAGAGGGCTGTAGGCTCAGGAAGACTTTATGCAGGCTGTCTGCTGATGGGTGGGGCTGTGTTCCTGCCCTGCTGGTTGTTTAGCCTGAGGCATCCCAGCACTGGAGCCTGCAGGCTGTTGGGTGGGGCCAGGACTTGGTAAGAAAATGGCAGCCTCCAGGAGGGCTCATGCCAATGAGTACTCCTCAGAACTGCCACCACCAGTGTCTTTGTACCCTCAGTGAGCCACAGCCAATGCCCATCTCTGCAGGAGACCCTCCAATACTAGCAGGTAGGTCTTGCCCAGAGTCTTATGAAGTCACTGCTTTTTTCCCTGGCTCCTAGTACACACAGGACCCTGTGTGTGCCCTCCAAGAGCGGAGTTTCTGTTTCCTACTGTCCTGTGGAATTCCTGCAATCAAACCCTGCTGGCCTTCAAAGCCAGACTCTCTGAGGGCTCCTTCCTCTTATAACCAGACCCTCAGGCTGAGGAGCCTGACGTAGGACTCAGAATTTTCACTCCTGTGGGAGAACTTCTGTGGTGTAATTATTTTCCAGCTTGTGAGTCGCCCCCCCAGTGGGTATGGGATTTGATTTTATAGCAGTTGCACCCCCTCCTACCATCTTGTTGTGGCTTCTTTGTCTTTGGATGTAGTATATCTTTTTTTGGCAGCTTCCAGGGGTTTTTTGGTCCATGGTTGTTGAGCAGTTAGTTGTGATTTGATGTTTTCGTAAGAAGCGGCGAGCTCACATCCTTCTACTCCACTGTCTTGTCTCTGCCCTCGTGTGGCTTGTTAAGTGACACTTTTCCAACTTCTGTTTAGAGTTCCCAAGAAGATCCAGATAACACAAGGAAATATTATAGCCGATGCTATCTTAACATCACTGTCAAATACATACCTAGAGTAAACCCCAGAGTAATACCCTGTGCTTTGTTTGTTTGCTTGTTTGTTTTATAAATTTATTTATTTATTTACTTTTGGCTGCGTTGGGTCTTTGTTGCTGCACGCGGGCCTTCTCTAGTTGCCGAGAGCGGAGGCTACTCTTCATTGCAGTGCGTGGGCTTCTCATTGCGGTGGCTTCTCGTTGCGGAGCACGGGCTCTAGGAGCGCGGGCTTCAGTGGTTGTGGCTCATGGGCTCAGTGGTTGTGGCTCGCGGGCTCTAGAGCACAGGCTCAGTAGTTGTGGCGCACGGGCTTAGTTGCTCCGCGGCATGTGGGATCTTCCCAGACCAGGGCTTGAACCCGTGTCCCCTGCGTTGGCAGGTGGATTCTTAACCACTGCGCCACCAGGGAAGTTCCCCTGTGCTTTATTATTACTGAAAATGTGCTTTACCAGCATCTGTTTATCCAGTACCACACATCCTTTTTAGAACCAGACCATTTCCAAGATAGAAAGCAGCTCCTAGAGGACTGCCCTTAAAGTAGAATTGCGCCCCCCTTCTTGAGTCTGGTTTAAAGGATCAAGTCCAAAAGCTGTGCTTCACAGCCAGCTGGAATTGGGGTGGGGCTTGGACCTCCTCAGGCGAGTGTTTCAGATTGGAGTTGGCTCCTCCCATGCACTGCCCTGACACACAGCATATGCCTCAGGCTGGAGCCAGGCCTGGGCTTCTCCTCCACAGCAAGGACGTAAATTGGCCTTTGCAGTTTTTAAGTCAAGTCCATCCAGAGTGAGAATGTGAGTGTCCCCATGACAGCCTGTCCTGGGAAAATTTGCAGTGGGATTTAAAGGCTCAGTGCAGTGCTGGGCTGTATATCATTCTGCTATAGTGAGGAAGCGTTGTTTTCAGAATATCAGTGACTGCAAACAGACCTGGTAATCAGAACCTCTTCTCTACCAGGCAAAAATGTCATGTTTCACCAACATGTGTTGTATGTAACATAAGTCCAAACAGCATTTATGAGGAATCTATGACTAATTTTCAAACCACATATGGGGTTAAGGGCAGCATATAAAAAGGGTTTAAGTAAGGAAGAATGTAAGATACTGTTCTTGATTAATTATCAGTGATTCAGGTGAAAATACTTTAAAGCAACAAATGTTTTAGGATATCTTCCATGCCAGCCTGCCGTTTTGTTCAAGGAAAGTTGTCTCTCGTTATAGTAGTTCTTCAAATTTCTGTCAATCAAAATATTGACCAAAAATAGAGTAGGAATGCTTTTCAAGTTAGGTTTTGATCAAAATCGTATTGATTGTAGACAGCAGACTGCACACATTTTTGGGACTAGGCCAAATGCATGAAATCTTTTTTTACGTGTCAGACCTTCATCTGTCACATTCCTTATGAGTCTTCCTTTTTCCTACTTGAATACTCCTAGTACATCATGCTGTTTTTTTCCCAAGACATCAGTTCCAGACTTTTCACTTTCCCGAGTTCTTAAACGGAGCCCTCAATTCTACATGTGTATTACAGAGTCATGCTTCTCAGACTCTCGGTGGGGAAATACCGGGGGGACCAGGTTAGCCGGTTGGTTTAATTTTTAACATGTCACTGACCAATACGTGATTCTACCATGAGTGACTCCATAGTTCGCCCCTTGCCACTTCAGCTCAATAGTACCTGACACAGTCTTACGCTGTGGTCAGTGAGACAAGTCTGCTAATCCTGTCCTTGGCGATCATGACAGTGTCTAAGTGCTATAAAATTTCTAAACACTGCCCTCATTTTCTGCACCTACCTCGCCATGACCTTGAAGCAAACTTTGAGTCATAGTAGAATGAAGCCCAGTGGAGCTCTGGTATCTTTTGACCTTTCTTAAGAGCTATTCACCTTGGTGGCCAATCATTCAGTGAAAACTATAACCTGTAGTATCATTTTTATTCTGGTAAAAGTCATATCACAATGTTTATTATCTTTCTAAGTTTTCTTCTTATAGCCTCTCCAGTTATCCTTCTCTCTGCTTTGGTTGTACGTGAACTTGTTCCAGAACCAGCTGGCTTCTACCTTGAAGCCAGGGCTCTGTGGCAGCAGTGGGGCTGCAGTGGTGCATCTGGAGCCAAACGAGTAATCAGGAAGTTGCATGGATTTACACTACCTCTTAGGAAGCGCCGAAACGGAGAAGGTCTTCCCTTTTGCCTGTACCCAGATGAAGTGTAACCTGAGACAGAGACTTGGGCATGCGTTTGAAACATGAGGATGATGTGGGCCTAGTATATTTGCGGTATGCAAATGGGTTATTCCAAAGTACTGGAAAGAATGCGCCCTCGTGGTTAAACTCGTGCTACCTCTTTGATTGCTTCGTCTTTTTCTCAAAACACGAGAAAAGAAATTTCCATCCAACTCAACTAAATTATCAGAAATTAATGGGATTTCATTTAAGGGAAACATGCCAGGTTGCTAAAGCTATAATGAGGAAGTCATTGAATTAATTAACATGTCAATATTCAGAAAATAAAATTATCTTATTGGGGGGCGTGAGAAAAACACGCACTCAGCTGCAAACAACGGCTGTGACTTCAGGCAAGAAGCTGCCTGCATGTATTGTACTGCGGTTTTCTGTGGACTGTCTCTGGGCCAGTCACTGTGCTGAGAGCTCGGCAGTCTCGTCTCAGTGACTCTTCACCCTGTCCAAGCGGCAGGGTGACATGCGCTAGTGAGGAAGCAGGCTTAGATATAGTAACAAGCCCATGAAACCCCGTGATGAAGCTGCTAGAAAGAGCTAGAGTTGGGATCTGCACACAGGTCTGCCTGTCTTCCGAGCCTCAACTCTTCAGCACCACACTCTACTCTACACATCAGCCGGAAAGCCTGCTGAAAATATCGAGCAGATCATGGCAGTCTTCACTTAAAAGTTTTCCAAGGCTTCCCGTGATGCTGAAATCAAATCCGAGCTCCCTGACGCTGGCCCGTTGGCCCCACTGCCTGGCTATGCTCAGCCCGCCTCTCTCTTCCTCGTTCACAGGGCTTCAGCCCTCCTGGCCCCAGGGCCTTTGCACTTCCTGTTCTTCCGTCTCGAAAGTATCTATGGTATTGGGCACCCAGGGGAGGGTTCCGTAAATATCTGCTGTGTAACTGTGTTGAGCTTTGAACACAAAAACAACTGTGCCCTCACCAAGAAGAGCCAGGAGAGAGAAGATATTTCCAGAGACAGACCCCATCTCAGAGCTCCTGCTGGTTGGCAAGCAGCTAACACTAAACACCAGACCGGGGCCTCTGCCTGAGAAGTTATCATCAGGCAGCCCTTGGCCCTTCGTGCTGCCGCGTCTCGCGTGGGTGGTTGGCAGGATGGGTGGAAAGGGAGACTTGGCCCATGAACGCTTTCAGAGAACCACGCCACTTCCTCCAAGGGTCCAACAATTTTCAAAGTTCTGACTTCATTCCGAAGCGCAGGTTAATTGGCAAATACAGTGGCGTTCCCTGTGCCCTTGTGTCTCGCGTTTGGGCTCGCTTTGCTTTTATCTTACTTAATTTGCTGTAATAGCGGCGGAAACTAATTTCTCGACTGTAAATATCACAGCTGTTGGGGAAAGCATTAATTGCGTGCTATCACGTTACCCTCCTTCCTTGGATCAATTTATGTGTAGTCTGTTTGCAAGTTCTGTTACTGTGCATATTAACGGAACACAACGGGAAATAATCTCACCAAACACATTGGAAACATTTGTACTGAAATGGCTGGATGGTTTGGGGTTTGGAAATATTCTTGTTTGTGGCAGACGTTGAAAGAATGCTTTTTAGAAGCCCGACCCCAGAAGTCTTGACGCTGAGTGAAATATGGGTAATTTTTCTTTGGGGGGATCAATAAAATAACTATTTTCAAAATGACTTTATATTGACTGAAAGGTCAGAAATGCCCTGGGCATTGATCCCATGCCCGTAATCACTTTTTTGTTTAGTAAGTTAACTGCTCTGGCCACGTCGAATGCAAAGAAATCCAGTTCATCATTTAAACAAAATGTTTTTTTAAAGCATTTGACGTCCTCCCAGCCCTCACTGCCTGCCGGGGTCTCACAGGGAATGCCCTTTCTTTGTCTAGGAAGTGGATCTCTACAGAATGAACAGCCAGGACAAGCTGGGCCTCACAGTATGCTACCGGACGGACGATGAAGATGACATTGGGATTTACATAAGCGAGGTATCGAGGCTGATTTTTTATAACTATCATAGCAAGAGCGAAAGAGTTGGTCTCTTTTTTTTTTTTTTTTTTTTTGCCTTTTATGTGTTAACCAACCTTAACTCTGGCTCATTGAGATGTCTTTGGAAAGACGCAGACAGATTTCTTTCTCCCCTTTATCACGCTCCATGGAGTTACATCTTTACATAGGGGTTAAGTTCTAATGTCGGCACATAAGACAAAACTACCCTTCAGAAGCCTGCAAATCGGCCATAAAATGGAGCCGTTTAACATGGCTTTGTGTGTTCAACCCCGAGGGAAGAGCAGATTCACATTTCCCTTCTCGTGTTCATTGAATGGGATGGGGGAGGGCATCATTTACACTTTTTAAAGTATTTCTGTGTCTGTTTCTCTTTTTTCTTTTCTTTTGGTGCAGTGTGTATAGTTGAATTCACGTAAGTTCAGTGCAACTTCAAAGTACATAGACGGAAGCTCTCTTGATCTTCCCAGAGAAGACAATGCAAAGCAACTGATTTCAGGATGGATACCTGACCACGCACTGCCCTCTTTGCAAGCATAGAAACCCCATTTTGTCAGGAAATAAAATCCATCCCCATGGGATGAATCAAGGGATGTGTCTGCTAGGCTTATAATTATCCCTTTGGGTATACTTCACCCACCAAGCTTAAGTTGGCCCATCATTACTGCATTTCAGCGGTGTCTCTCCCAAACTCAGTCCCACTTGTCTCAATTATATTTCATTTTTAAAGTTACTTTCCAAAATTTAATAATACACATTTGGTAAAATAATTAAGCTCTGGTTGCTAGCCCACATGATGAAGGGTACCCTTTAACCTGTTCTACAGCACACTTTTGATTTTCATTCCTGTGCATGGAACAGGAGCCAGCTGTGCCTCTTCATCCCCTCAGGTCACCAGGGTCTGTGCACACTGCTGTGTAGCAGGGTTGCCGTGCAAGGATCCAGGAACACAGCCTGGAAAAAGGGCTTGGAAACAGATCAGTCCCTGTTCGTCTCCCTCTGCATGACCCTAAGTCTTGTTTATTTCGGTGCAAAACGAAAACACAGGGACGAGCACGATGATGTGTTAGAGGCAGACTTTGGAAAGGGCTGTTGTTTATTTTCGTGCGTGTTTCAGTTACCCACTCAGTGCTGAGATGTCTGCTGTGTGTTTCAGATCGACCCTAACAGCATCGCGGCCAAGGATGGGCGCATCCGAGAAGGAGACCGCATCATCCAGGTAGGTCAGCTTCCTCTGGTTATCACTCAAGAGCAAACTGGTTCTCATAATAGCTTTGGGGTGGAAATGCAGAAGTTAACAAACAGGGGGTCGCAAATATCAGGTGTGTGGTGAGGCCAGAGAAGGTAATGGCTGAAGTACAAGCTATGGAAAACACCTGGCAACAGGGTGTGGTGAGGCGTGAGACAGACTGGAGCGAGGACGCATGCCCCACCTGAACAGGAAAGCTACCCCAGCGCTTTACAGCACATGAGCCAGCTCACCTCCTTTCCTTTCCCTTCTCTTTGGGCCACAGACAACACATGTGGGCCAAATCAGGCCCACAGTTCTCGTGAACCAAAATAATGCTCATTTGAGCTTTCTCTGAAGGATTAATTTTGGACTGATCATTTCAAGTTTGAGCCATCTTTTAAACTCCATGACTCAGCATTTAAAGAGTAGTCTCCTTATCTGTCAAGGATACCTGTTGCTCTTTCGAGTCAAAATGAGACCAGTCTTTTTTTCCCTTTGTCTTTTAATTTAAGCTTTAATTATTTTTTTTAACAAGTAACATTTTTTATTGAAGTACAGTTGCTTTACAATGTTGTGTTAATTACAGCTGTACAGTAAAGTGACTCAGTTATACATGTGTATACATTCTATTATTTTCCATTACGGTTTAATCACAGGAGATTGGGTATAGTTCCCTCTGCTACACACAGTAGGACCTTGTTGTTTATCCATTCTCTATATATACCAGTTTGCCTCTGCTAATCCCAGACTCCCAATCCAACCCTCTCCCACCCTCGTACCCCTTGGCAACCACCAGTCTGTTCTCTGTGTCCGTGAGTCTGTTTCTGCTTCATAAATAGGTTTATTTGTGTCATATTTTAGGTTCCGCATGTGAGTGCTATCATAAGATAGTTGTCTGTCCCTTTCTGACTTCCTTCACTTAGTATGATAATCTCTAGTTGCATCCACGTTGCTGGAAAAGGCATTGTCTCATTCTTTCTTTTTGATGGCTGAGTAATATTCCATTGTCTGTATGTACCACGCCTTCTTCATCCATTCATCTGTCGATGGACGTTTAGGTTGCTTCCATGTCTTGGCTGTTGTAGCAAACAGTGCTACAGTGAACATTGGGGTGCGTGTGTCTTTTGGAATTAATTATAGTTTTGTCTGGATATATGCCCAGGAGTGGCACTGCTGGATCATATGGTAATTCTATTACAGTCTTTTTTAATCTCACAGAAATTGAGAGGCTTTGGTTCATGGGTAGAAGACTTAGCTTCTACCTCTGTTCGTTCCTGTCTTCTCATTTCGAATCCACTGTGTTTATACTTATCACTGCCTACCTCACTGCAAGTAATGTTCATTTCCTTTTTCCACTGCTTATTCTTACACTTGCCCTGACTTCAGCCCAGACTGTCATTCCTGACAGGGCTGAACCCTCAGGAGTAACGGCCTTTTCAGTGGCTCTGGTTTTCCACTAGCATCTGCCATTGGCCACGGAAGCACTGAGTTCCTTATCTGGCCCTCCCTGACTCCCGGACAACCCCACATCCCCTCGTTGACCGAGATCCATCACCCCCTTTGCTGCCTGTTCCTTCACTGGCATAGAGAGTCAGAGGGCAGGCTCCCCTTCCAGATCAGTGGGACCATTGCTATGTACCCTGGAGCTGAGACCTCCAGACCAGCAGAGCTCGAAGGTGCCAGGACAGGAAGCCAAAATCCTGCCAGAGAGTGATCAGGTGTGATGGTGAGAGACTCCCTCCTGCTTGACCTTCTGTCCCACCTTCAGACAGACATTAAAGTGTGAAACTGGGAACAGAGAACACTCTGCATAATTCCAGCACGTTCACGTACAACCCCCATTGCTGCTTTTTTCTCCCATATTATCTGAAAATTAGCTGTAGTCATGCTTTAGTATATTCCATTTAGACTCCTGCCTGAGTATATTTAATTATGTGTCATTAAATTGCTTAGATGTTTTCCCTCTTCACAATGCTGTGATTTTTCTCAGGGCTGCCTTTTGGAGTCCCAGCTACTCCTGTTCACGTAGCCTCCTCCTGTGCACTACCCCCGTGGAGGCCGTCATGTAGACCAGAGACACTGCGTCAGTTGGAGCAAGGCCTTTCCTTCTGAAAACCAGTGTATTCTTTTCCAGCTGCCTGGAAGTTCTGTGTTCCAGCTGTGAGTGGGTGACAGATGCAGGCCTGCAACAGTGCAGGATGATTCTGCACAACTTAATCACGCTACTTGCCCACCCCTCCACCTTTTTCTTTTTAGATTAACGGGATAGAGGTACAGAACCGCGAAGAGGCCGTGGCTCTTCTAACCAGTGAAGACAACAAGAACTTTTCCTTGCTAATTGCGAGGCCCGAACTCCAGGTGAGTCAGCTTCCAGCACGTGAAGCTGGGTCTGTAGTTCTAAAATCAGTTGCGAAGTCCCTGGCCCTGCAGGACACTGCCCACGCATCGAATCTGAACTTGAAGGTACTCCGTACCCCGGAAAGGTAATCTGAGTTGCTCGGACTTCCAATCTGTTTCTCGTTTTGACCTTTTAAGGAGCGTGCTGACATCCACCCTGGCATTTACACAGCGGGCCCCGCGCGTTTGTTAACGCAGGGAGCGTAATGAAGGAAAAGAGGAGGGAACATAACGGCATGGAAAACACAGCCAGGGTCATGCCCGTCAACATGTTTGATTTCCCAGGACCTGACCAGTATCTGTGTGGGTCTCATTTACAACTGCAGAGTGTTAAGGAACGTACAGCATGACTATTATAGTTAATATCTCATCATCACCAAAAAAATAGTAATTGTGAGATATGTTAGTTACTTGACTGGTAATTATTTCACTACGTATATGCACATCAAATCATCGTGATGTACATCTGACAGGTAGTACAGTTTTTACTGTAAAGAAAGGAAAGAAACTTTGGTCAGCAGACTCTTGCTTAAAGGGCGAAAGAAGAAGTATGATTGGCTTTGGGAGCTGTATATATGGTCTCTGGTGCAGCTGCTGGCCTCTGCCGGTGCAGTGCAGAAGCAGCCGCAGACAATACGTAAACAAAGGGGCTTGGCTGGGTTCCAATTACTGTTTTTAAACAAACAACAAAAATAGGCCACAGGCCAGATTTGGCCCACGGGTGGTAGATCTCAGACCCCTGAGTGGTCTGCTTTTTTACAGGCACGAGAGAGAAGAGCCTGATAAAAGTGCTAGGCCTTGCCCAAGACTAACAAACGGCTAGGTTCGTAGAGCTACCTTTTTTTTTTTTGTCAGAAAGAACTCTTTCCGTACTGTAAGTAAGTGCCTTCTCTTTGGGGCCTGCTAAACTTGTGTGTGGGCCGTCACGCAGAAGAGCAGGCAGGGCTAGGGCTCCTTGACGCCGCCCCTGTACTCAGTGGCCTCCTTCACTGAAAGGGGCTAACCTGGGGGAAAGCGCTTCACCCTCCAGCAGTGAAACAGCAGACCACAGCCCCGTCCCCCAGACGTGCAGGGTGGGAGCTGTCTGCACCGTGAGGGTGGCGGAGTTGTCTGTCGTGTCGTAGAGCAAAACGACAGGCAGCCTGCATTTCGATGACTCCTGCAGGGGGCCCCAGAGGTATTTCTCCCCAAGGCCACTGTCCCTTCTTAAAAATAAATAAGTAAATAAAATGAACGCGAAAGGAGCCTCAGCTGAAGCATGTGTGGGCGGCTGCCTCTCCCCAGCTGGACGAGGGCTGGATGGACGACGACAGAAACGACTTTCTGGACGACCTGCACATGGACATGCTGGAGGAGCAGCACCAGCAGGCCATGCGGTTCACCGCCGGCGCGCTGCAGCAGGTACCGCCCCTCCGCCCCGCCCGCCGCGGGGAAACCCCGCCCCCGCGTCTCCCTCGGGATGCCGGAGACCCTGAGCAACCCGGCTGCCTGCCGCCGGGAAGACGGCCAGGAAACTAACTAACTGCTTTTCTGTTCGCCCGAGTGAAAGGCAAGCCCATAGTTTCCCTGACCACGAGAGTGCTGTGTGGCTTACAAAGCAAAAGCAGTCATGCCCCGGTACCCCTGACCTTCTGATACTCGTTTCGAAACCAAACCCCCTGTGCCTGCATTAATGTATTGCTAGATCAGAGAAATAAAAAGTCACGTTTTCAAAAGCAAAGCAATTCCCTCTGTTTAACCTGAGCTGCTTGCCACCCTTTCCGTCCCTTCTATGCCACCACCATTGTCAGAGATACCCTAACTAACTACTAATCGAGGGCCCTAACTACTAATCGAGGGCCTTAGGAGCTAAAAGGACGTCGTCTGTGCCTCCTGCTTCCCGTGCGTGCACAGGGGTCCTCGAATGGCTGGAATCATTCGGAGAGGTAAGGTGACTATCGTCCTCCTTTCCCAGGTGCGGAAACTGAGGCCGAGAAGGAGGTTAAGTGGCTCCCCCAGGTCAGGCTGACCGGGTAGTTGACCCGTAGCTAATTCCCAGGCCCTCCTCCTACAGGAAGAGTCACACCTGGGAACTGCACCTCCGGCGTCCCTCACTGTGCCCGTGTGTTCTTGTTTTCTGTCGTGTAGAAAAAGCACGAGGAAGACGGGGGAACCACAGACACGGCCACCATCCTGTCCAACCAGCACGAGAAGGACAGCGGCGTGGGCCGGACGGACGAGAGCACGCGCAACGACGAGAGCTCAGAGCAGGAGAACAACGGCGACGACGCCCCCGCGGCCTCCCCGCCGCTGGCCGGGCAGAGGAAGCTCACGTGCAGCCAGGACACCCTGGGCAGCGGCGACCTGCCCTTCAGCAACGAGTCCTTCATCTCGGCCGACTGCGCCGACGCCGACTACCTGGGCATCCCGGTGGACGAGTGCGAGCGCTTCCGCGAGCTGCTGGAGCTCAAGTGCCAGGTGAAGAGTGCCAGCCCCTACGGCCTGTACTACCCGGGCAGCCCCCTGGACGCCAGCAAGAGCGACCCGGAGAGCGTGGACAAGGAGCTGGAGCTGCTCAACGAGGAGCTGCGCAGCATCGAGCTGGAGTGCCTCAGCATCGTGCGCGCGCACAAGATGCAGCAGCTCAAGGAGCAGTACCGCGAGCCCTGGATGCTGCACAACAGCGGCTTCCGCAACTACAACACCAGCGTCGACGTGCGCAGGCGCGAGCTCTCGGACATCACCGAGCTCCCCGAGAAGTCCGACAAAGACAGCTCGAGCGCCTACAACACCGGCGAGAGCTGCCGGAGCACCCCGCTCACCTTGGAGATGTCCCCCGACAACTCCCTGAGGAGAGCGGCCGAGGGCGTCGGCGGTCCCGGCAGTGAAGGCGCCGCGGGGACCGCCGAGGCGTACGGGCCGTCCCCAAAGAATCTGCTCTCCATCACGGAAGATCCCGAAGTGGGCTCCCCGGACTACAGCCCTTCCCCTGAAGAGCTGGACCCCAGCCAGGCCCTGGAGGGCAAGGAGAGGAAACCCAGCGACGGCAGCGGGAGCCCCACCCCCAGCCAGAAGCTGGGCGGCGGCTCGTACCTGTCGCCCTTCCCGCACTCCCCCTACAAACACGCCCACATCCCGGCGCACGCGCAGCACTACCAGAGCTACATGCAGCTGATCCAGCAGAAGTCGGCCGTGGAGTACGCGCAAAGCCAGATGAGCCTGGTGAGCATGTGCAAGGACCTGAACTCTGCCAACCAGTCGGAGCCGAGAATGGAGTGGAAAGTGAAGATCCGGAGCGACGGGACGCGCTACATCACCAAGCGGCCGGTGCGGGATCGCCTGCTGCGGGAGCGCGCGCTCAAGATCCGCGAGGAGCGCAGCGGCATGACCACGGACGACGATGCGGTGAGCGAGCTGAAGATGGGGCGGTACTGGAGCAAGGAGGAGAGGAAGCAGCACGTGGTGAAGGCCAAGGAGCAGAGGCGGAGGCGCGAGTTCATGATGCAGAGCCGGCTCGACTGCCTGAAGGAGCAGCAAGGGGCCGACGACAGGAAGGAGATGAACATCCTGGAACTCAGCCACAAAAAGATGATGAAGAAGAGGAATAAAAAGATATTTGATAACTGGATGACGATCCAAGAACTCTTAACCCACGGCACGAAATCTCCAGACGGCACTAGAGTATACAATTCGTTCCTATCGGTGACTACTGTATAATTTTCACTTCTGCGTTATGTACATAAGAGAGAACAAACACTACCGTTGAGGTAGCAATTCCTGCCTCGTTCAATGCGGCAAGCTTTTGTATATAAGATAAATAGCGTCATCATGTTTATAGTCGAAATCAGCGAGTCCTACCCACTCTGGGTGTCTTAGCTCTATTTTAAGCAGACAGAAACCACCCTTAACTGTCTTGGAAGGCAACATTATTAACAAAACAGAGCTTTTTTTCAAATAGCAATGGTACTTTTTATACTCGTTACCTTTTACATGAAGTTTTTAAATTTCAAAAAGATGTTTTATTAAGCATACCTTCACAGAATAATTTGTTTACACGCTATATTCATATACGAAAGTTAAACACAACTTTTTTTTTTCCTGCCGAAAACTCAGATACGACTGCCAGTATGTATTTTTAATGGAACCCTACTTTATAATGTTACTTTGCTGAATGTGTTTGTTTCATGTGAGTGACCGTTTAACATTATTATTTAGGTCAAAGCTTCAGCTCCAAAAACCACCAAACTCTGTGGTTCACGATGTATACTACACATAACCAAACCAGCAGTGTTTGTTTGTTTAGAATTGGGATACGCATTTAAACATTCTTCTTCTGGTTAAAGTTCCCAAGAGAGTGTAAAGGTTTTTAACAGAAGGCAAACTATAACGCAGCTTCGTGGAAGTTTAAAGCATGTTTGCAGATACTGCAATCCGTTGGAGGACTTTGCATGTACAGGAAAGTTGTGGATGGAGACAGTTTGTGGAATTTTAAGTGCTCCCTGTAGTAAACCTTTGCTTTGTAGCTTCGAAGGGACAGACTTTTACGAGCAAATTCAGAGAACCATGGTTAGTTATAAACAGTAAGTAAAATGAAGTTAAAATAAATTATTATTATTTTCTATTTGATATGTTTTGAAGTGATTCCTCATTTTGCAGTGGTGCCTATAAAATAAAAGCCTTTTGCAGTGTGTTTTTTTTTTTTTTCCTTCATTGTATTACCTGCTGCCTCGGAAGAATTTGAGCGTTTTCAGATCATCCACTACCTTCATTCTGCCCGGAATCCAAAGACAGGTCTGTTAGGAAAAAAGAAAAGAAAAAAAAAAGCAATCAAACTCACCGTTTAATCTAGCATTCGAATGACTGTCTGTCTGTCTTGCAGAAAGCCTCAACTTTTGGCCCACTATGCTATTAAACTGGAATAACTGAGCAAGTTTATCAACCAAGCTCGTGTTCACAACGAAACCCCTTTGGTTTACTGCCGCCATTACTGCCTGTCAGTAATATCTAACATCTCTGAGTAGCTAGGCCCAACTTTCCATTTCTAAGATGCATCTGCAAAAGCCACAATATTTTCATAGAATAGCAAGGGTCACCAAAGTGGGTGGGCTTCAAAACTGGTACCTTTCACACCGCAACAACCCACAGGATCCCAAATACTGAATTTGCTACAAATTGTTCCCCGATTATAGTGTTCACACAAATTTCAGCTAATTTCAGCTATGATGTCTACTAAAAAGACATACGTACATACATACACAAATGAACGAATGAATGGGATTACAAAGGGCATCATATTCATTTGCCATGATGCCAGACATCTGGTTTTCTCACTGAAATTTGGATTGAAGTGGCCAGGTGTTTAGGTATCTGAGACTTAGATTCCTCCAACACACCCTGTTTGAACCCATATTCCTCCCTTGCGGCCAAAATCTTAAGACTAGTCATTAGTAGTCACACTTCCATTAGAACAAACAATGTAGATACGACACCAACATATTTATTCCTCACTATTAAGATATCTGTTCACTACCTCTTCCAGACCAGGCATCGCGAAGATAATTACACCTGCTACCTTAGTGTTTGCAAAAGGTGGACCGTTAGCACCATGGTTTTCCAATACTCTCCAAGTTCAACTTCCAACAGAATTGGATCCTTGGCTCCCAGGAGCAGCGCCCTATCTCCAGCTCTCTTAACCTCACACCCTTTCTTGCTAGTTTAACCTCACACCCTTTCTTGCTAGTTAATGTGTCACCGAGAACCAACACCAGTCAGATGAATTACAGATTGCGGCAAGACATACACAGGTTGGGTATAAGACTAAGTGCGTGGGTTTCTTTGGAGAAATAGCCTTCCTGCCTTGTGTGTTCTCATTAAAGGCCAGAGGGGTGTACGTGGCCACAAGAGCAAAGAGCTCCCACCTAAACAGTCATGTGCCATCAAACTGAAGTTGAGGGGTTTCTAATCAGGGCTCCCTGGGTGCCTCTGGATTTAGGGGTCAGCCTGTGCCCCGTGTGAAAAAGTGGAGGGAAATAAAAAGTAACATACATTCTAATCCCAATTCCAGACCCTTCAATTCCAACTTATTTTTTCAATCACTTTTTCATATGGATACACTTGGTCCTAATTTGCAATGTCATACGAGGTTTCCCAAACCGAATTTAGCAAATCAACTCCTAAAAGGAGTCGGAAGAGATCTGAGAAATCATTTGATCAATGATCAGTGAGCAGGAGACTCAAGGAGACAAATGTGGCTGCTTAATGAACAAACTGAGATTTGAATTCAGAACCCAACACCCGTTCCCATAGCCCTTATGGCCACTCCCACGGGGGAAAGGTCGCTGTCAAGTGCACAGTTAACTTGAACGTATTCAGTCCTGCGCCCTCAACCAAAATATAAACACAGTTCACCAGTGGATGCCCTGGAGTGAACATCAGCCAGGAGACGTGAATCTGCCATTTTTCAGTGAGTCTGAGCCCCCAAGTGCCTCCGAGCACAGGCATTTCCAAGCTGCTGGGCAAGTTGAGGGATTTTCCTGGTTAACGGTGACAAGAGACGATGTACAATTTCTGTCCTCCCAGATATGAAACCGTAGTTCCCACGTAAACAGAATGTCCCCTGTAGCCAACAGGGATTTCTACCACCACAGCTGCTTACACTGTTTCATTTCCTTGGCCCATTTAAGAATATGATGGAAGCTATGGATTCTCCCCACAGAAAAATATATGTATAATACACAACACAAATAAATTTGCATATAATTTTGGAGGCTTTCTGTGCCCCCAAAGTCCATTCATGGACCTCTTCTAAAGGTACAAAAATCTCAAGTTTAGACCAACTGAATTTGATAGCTCTATATTTTTCACACTATTTTTAGGTGCATTTTATAGCACTCTTTTGATTTCAATGACCATTTTAAATATCAAGGAGTACATTTTCCCCCATTAGACCCATATTAAGGCAATTAAAATTCAACAAACCACTGATACCTGTACTCTTCCAGTCGTGCTAACGGTCGTTTCTCCCATGATTAAACAGATTTCCGAACTACGACGAGGAAAGAGTCCCGAGGCTCCGTAACAGCCACTCTACTGGATGGATGACAACTTTATTCCTAAAATATAAAGGGAAAGAAATGAAAATTTATTGATCATCCAGTGCTACACTTTCCAGTACAGTAGCCACTGGCCACAGCTGGCTATTAAACACTTAAAGTATGGTTAGTCTAAATTGAACTGTTCTGAGAAAATGGATTTCAGAGACTTAGTGCTCCAAAAAAGAGATGACGTAAAATATTTCAAGAATTCTATGCATGTTGAAATGTTAATACTTTGCATATCTTGGATTAAGTAAAATAATTATACTTCATTTCACCTTTTTTACTTTCTAATGTGGCTACTAGAAACATTTAAATCACAGATGTGACTCACATTTTATTTCTACTGGATAGCACCAATACAGAGACCATCAGGCATGGGTGTGCAAAACACGGGACCTCACGATCTCACCAAATCCATAGGGCAGTTCTGCCAGGCAAATGGCCTTATCACCAGTTCACATTCAGACTAAGAACCTTGTCCCGATGAGTGTAGAGATGTGATTTGAATTTGCATCCGCCTGATGCCAAACCCTTTACCTTTCCCAACTCTGCCTCCACGGGCTTCTCAAGCAGTGACTCTTAAGTCCGTTCGGGTTATGCTACTCTTTGTAACCTAGTCATGATTACGATAAAAGAAACTGCTTCAAAGTGACAGGCATTTCGCTCAGTTCCCTTTTGAGTTTTAAATGACAAAATATTCTAACACTCCTGGCAAAAGCATACGACAACGTATAAAAATCTAGGAACTGGGGGCACTAATTAAGCTTTTCATCTTTTAAATGAAAACAGGAGACTCCAAAAACAAGAACCACAAATGTGACGAGGTAGGACTATACATTGCCTAGGGAATACGAGTCGGAGAACTCATTAGGATTGTAAACTAAAGTATGACAATTAACCAAATAATTATCTAGTTGTAGCCTTAGCGGTAGGTTACAGGTTACTTGTTAGCAAGATTGCCCAGAACCAAGGAAGCAAACACCATTCTGCCAGAAGCAACTGCAACTCCCACTTTTAGTTCTGTTTCCCAGTTGTTTTAAGCACACTAGGATTTCTGCGGAGCATCAACTAATTAAAAAGAAATCATTAAAACGGAGATGAGATGCAAGAATTCTCATGGCAACCGCTGTACTCTTCAATTTTGATTAAATGTGAATTCCCGAAAGCAGCTAGAAAACAAAGTGTGGTTCTTTGGGTTTCATTCAGATGGGTTTTTCTGCTTACATGATCCATTTTCCTTTAGCTTCCAGTTTCAACTAATCCTAAAAGGGCACGGTCCGTGGGGGCATGTGCTTTGCCTATAACGAATGTGGTTTTGCCTTTCAATGGCGGAACGCTGACCTCAGGCACTCAGCATCTTTTTAAAATGAAAAATGAGGAATTAATGATCCTTACTTGAATTGGGGCTATTGCAAACTTAAACTTGCTTACCAATGCAGTGATTCTTCTCAAAAGCCCAATGAAACTCCCCAGACGTCTGAGTCTCTCGAAAACACATTAGGATTACGTTGACTCGTGCATTCATTCCTCCTCCTCAGCTGCCAGCCCAGACGTTATGGGTTTGATTTAGCAGTTTTAGCTCTGAAGAATCATGATCACCTCTGTGCTCTAGGCACTGTGTCAGAAGCCAGCATGGATTTGTTCAGCCAGGAGTTTTTGTGCCCACTGTGTTCAGGGCCATGAGCTCTCATGGAGTTTAAGTCTAGTGGGAAAGAAAATAAAAATCCAGTCATCACACAAATACTTCTAAAATGTCAACAAGGTTAGAGTGGGAGAGGGGACGGACAGGAGAGCTAGTGCCACGGATTTCAAGGAGGGTCTCTCACAAGAGTCATGGTTGAGCTGAGAGCCAGTGGATGAATGTGAGTTAACTAGGAAAAGACAGAAGTGATATTCCAGGCAACGCAAACAGCACGTGCAAAGGCCCTGAGGTGGGAGAGACATGGTTTATTTAAAACAAACCAAAAAGACAGCCAGTGTGGCTTGAGCTCATAAAGCACTGGAAGAGAGAACGGTGTGTAGTAAGAGTGGGGAGACAGCAGAGAACCAAACACTTGACCATAAATCCCTATTCAATATGGCCGACACGGAGCACCTAATATGTGCTAGAAACTACGCTAAATGTTTTACATGTACTAACTTGCTTAACCTTAAATAGCCTGTGAGATGGGTGGGTTTATTATCCTTGTTTTGCAGATAAGAAAACAAAGACTTAGGGAAGTAACTCACTCAAAGTGAAAGAGCTGTACAGGCTCAGGGGCAAAGTGAGACCTGTTCTTTGTAACCACACTTCATCACTGGGCTGGGAAGTAGCATCTCCATGACAGGGGCTCATGGATTTTCACTCTGTGAGAGGTTCATACCTAATTGACTGTGTCTTAGCTCAAGCTACCCTAACAAAATACCACAGGCTGAGTGGCTTAAACAACAGCAATTTATTTCTCACTTCCAGTGTGGAGGCTGGAAGTCTAAGGTCAGGGTGCCGGTATGGCTGGGTTGTGGTGATCCCTCTCTTTCTGGCTTGTAGATGGCTGTCTTCTTGCTAGGTCCTCACATGGCAGAGAGAGAGAAAGCTCTGGTCTCTCTCTCTTCTTTCACAGACACTAATCCCATCATGGGGGCCCCACTCTCATGACCTCATCTAAAACTAATTAACTCCCCATGGTCCCACCTCCAAATACCATCACATTTGAGGGTTAGGGCTTCAACACATGACTTTGGGGGCACACAACATTTCGTCGTTAAGAGTCTGGATAACCTGCCACCCTTTTCATCCTCTGCCTTTTTCCAGCTCAAGGATAAATCTGTTTATAACCACGTTGCTTCCCATTTCTATGCCACGGCAGGTGATAAGCTTAATAAGCTTAGTCAATTCACTTCTACAAAGTGCAAATTGGCTTCTGGCTAGAACATGTTTCTCCATCCAGGGCTCCATTTGCCATCACCCGTCATACACACACAGATCAGGAGCTTAGACAAAAAGTGAGTTTCCTCCTCCCTTCCTTTCCAGCTAAAGCTTTTCCTACCAGTTTTTACCACCATCCAGAGGAGAAGTACCTGATCTGATGAAATGGTCTCATCACATGCATAATGAAGAAGGAAATTTCGTTTCAGGGCCACACAGCTTCTCTAAGTAGTCAGGCTCCTGAAACACTCTCCTGAATGGTCCCCTGCTGTATAAACTAATGTCGATGACTGCTGTCAAAGAGGGAGGCTTTCCAACCCCTGCTGCCACCCAATCAGCTCTTCCTGCCTTCATAAATGATCTCCAAAGTGCCGTAAGCAGAGGACGCAAGGTCCCAAAGGCCCATCCACCTCCAGAAAGAAGTTTCTCGGTGCCAATGAACTGGGAGCATAGAGGGGCTGAATAAATCCTAATCAAATACGATTTAAGCTTTTCCATTTTCTGAGAAGCAGGGTGTTTGAGGCAAGGAATGTTGACTTTGCAAATGCCTAACATTTACCCAGAATGAACAAACAAAACCTGCCCACTTGGTTTTCGAGCTGAGTCTTAGGGACAAGGGGTATTGGGGGCTGATGGAAAAATGAGCTTCTAAGAACCCCCTTCAGTCTGACCTGAGCCCTGTTGCCAGTATGTATGGACTTTGTTTCCTTAAGTACATGGGCATGCCCGCTTGCTGGATTCCAAGCCAACATTTTAAGCGGTACTTCCGAGGGGAGACTTATACACGACCAATTTTTAGCTGAGTTTTAAATCTTCTGGCTCTTGTTGACCCAGCCTTTCCAGGAATGTGACCTGTTTCTATTTTCCACTCCATTAACCCTTTTGCTTTTCCCTCCTCCTTACCAGAATCACATCTTTAATACCTACCTTATGTACCATGATCTCATTTTCCTTATGAGCAATAAGCACAATTTATAAGCCAAGCTTGGAAGTCATTCCTTCATTTAGCATCAAGCGTAATTCCAAAAGAAGTATATACTTTGGTGTGTAGTTTTACATTTTGTAACAAGGCCAAATATTAACTGTGTTTCTTAAAACCCACAAGAGCTCAGTGAATCCTCATCCTATATAAAGAGAAAAGACCTGCAAGTATGATAGATCCACTACCAGACTCAATGAGCATGTTCAAGGTCCACAGGGTAAGCCAGGACACCTGCCTCTCAAAGTAATGCCTTGGGAGATGTGAGCAATCAAAACTCCGTAGCAATCAGCCAGAAACTCATATTATACCAAAATGCTTCAGTGTTATTTATTTTCTAACAAAGAGACACATGTAAACTGCCAGAGAAAGCATAAAATTTTGCATATAATTCAGGGGATTCACAGGACCAATATATCAGTACTATCTTAAGCAAAGACGTGATAAATGTTGACTTGATCTCCTAGTCCAAAAAACCTCAGGTCATCTTCATGAACTTGGACTTGGCAGTGGATTCTCAGATATGATACCAAATGCATGAACAACAAAAGAAAAATAGACAAATTGGACTTTATCAAAATTTAAAACTTTGTACGCCAAAGGACATTGTTAAGAAAGTGAAAAGACAACCTACAGAATGGGAGAAAGGATTTGCAAATCATCTATGTGATAAATGTTTACTGTCTATAATACATAAAGAACTCCAGTTATGTTGGATAGGGGCCCACCTTAACCCAACTCATCAACAAAAAGATAACCCAATTTAAAAACGGGCAAAGGACTTCAAGTGACATTTCTCCACAGAAGATATAGAGCTGACCAGTATGCACGTGAAACGATGCTGAACATCAGTAATCATTAGGGAAATGCAAATCAAAACCATAATGAGAAAATACCTCACATCCACTAAGAGGACTGCTATCAGAAAAACAGAAAATAACAAGTATTGGAAAGGAGGAGAGAAACTGGAACCCTTGTACATTGTTGGTGAAAATGTAAAAATGCTAGAGCGGCTCTGGAAAACAGTTTGGTGGTTTCTCAAAAATTAAATGTAGAATCACCGTATGATCCAGTAATTTCACTTCCCGGCATAAACCCAAAAGAATTGAAAGCAGGGACTCGAAAAGATATTTGTAAACTAATGTTCATAGTAGCATTATTCCCAACAGCCAAAAGATGGAAACAACATGAGTATCCACCAAGAGCTAAACAAAATGTGGTATAAACATACAGTGGAATATTATTCAGTTATAAAAAAAAAAAAAAAGCAATGAAGTTCTGATACACATCACAACATGGATGAACCCCTAAAACATTAAGTGAAACAAGCCAGACAAAAAGGGACAGATATTGTAGCATTCAAGTTATATAAAATATCTAGAATAGGCAAATTCATAGAGACAGAAACTTAAGTGGTTACCAGGGGCTGGGGGGCGGAGGGATGCAGAATTACTGCTTAATGGGTACAGAGTTCCTGTTTAGAGTGATGAAGAAGTTTTGGAAACAGGTAATGGTGATAGTTGCACAACAGTGTGAATGTACTTAATGCACTGAATGGTGCACCTAAAAATGGCAAATTTTATGATATATATTCATATATAGGTATATACATACGTATATAAATAATCAAAATTTAAAAAATAACTCATGTCTTCTAACATCTCAAACCAAATTCCCTTTGGCTTCTTGGGTGTGTAGATTGTTACCAGCATTGAGGAGAGCTGCACACACACCCCCGCAATCAGAAAATGAACACAAGTGTCACATTTTATTTGCAGTCCTAGGGGGTCCACAGTTTTTGCAGATGTCCTCCCAGAAGCCGCGTTGGATCTCATCTGAGGTAGAATGGATCCAAAGCAAAAGGAAGCTGGTGACCCTTCATTTGTGCTGAGAATGCTTTTACAATTTGGGTGCCCAGGAAACAAATTATACCTATGTCTCCTGGGCCTAGGGACTGCTCGGGGCATGGGCCACGCCTACCTTAGTGCTACAGAATTGCATATTTGTGCCCCCCAAAATTCCTACGTTGAGACCTAATTTCCCAAGGTGACGTACTAGGAGGTGGGGCCTCTGGAAGTAGTTAGCTCAGGAGGCCGGAGCCCTCGTGAACTGGATTAGTGCCCTTATAAAAGAGGCCCCACAGAGAGGCCTCCCCACTTCCACCACGTAAGGAGACAACAAGAAGACAGCCATCTGCAACCCAGAAGAGGGCCTTCCCCCGAACCTGAGCTTGCTGACATCCTGATCTTGGACTTCCAGCCTCCAGAACTGTTAGAAATAAATTTCCGCTGTTTATAACCACCCAGTCAGTAGTATTTCGTTACAGCAGACAGAATGGACTAAGACACTTGGTTTCTCTCGCAGGACTCATCAATTACAAATGGTGCCAAATAATACCAAAATGCTTTTTAGAAAACTCCTTGAGATGGAGGCACAAAGACACTTAGGGCTCATTTGTAACTGGCAGGTCTGTGTCCAGGCATGAAGAAGGCTGGCCTCTTGTTGCCTCTGTGGGGACATTTCATAGCACAGACTTCTCTCTAATCTAAAAAATGTAGGCACGAAGATAACTCTCAACAAGAGTTATCTCACTGCCCAAATTCTGGGAGCTCTTTTTAAAACAGTCTGGATGCTTAAATGTCACGAGGTCTCCGATTGCAATCTCTTCCCTCACACCACTCATCCCATACGTGTGGACACCCATCATTCCCTGATCTCTCTCACTTGCCTGCTCTACAGTCTTACCCCCTTGAGGCATAAAGAACTGTCTTCACTTCAGTAATCTGACCGAACACCTGAGGTTTTCACTGGGGATGACAAGCTAACCCAGGTTCTACCTGTCCCACCTGCCAAGATTTCTCATGGATCGTGGAAGAGGCGAAATGAAGAAGGGCAGACACAGGGAGGAACAGCAAAGAGAGCTTTTCCTTGCTGCCTGCTGGGGCCTTCACTCCTCAGTCCTTCAAGTATCTACGGAGCACCTACTATGTGCTGGTCACTCTGCTGGCACCAGGGCTACCTTGGGGATAAGGCAGAGATGATTCCCCCGTCACAGAGTACCCATTCGGGCAGGGGGAGGCAAAAAAAAAAAAAAGCACAAGTAAACAAAGAAAGAAAAAGACATGCAAATCATGTTACACAAACAAGCACTGGTCTGAGAGGAGCATTACCCACTAAACCAGTGGTTCTCAAAGTGGAGTCCCCAGACCAGCAGCACCAGTAGCACCTGGGATATTATCGGAAATGCAGATTCTCCAGCGCCACCCCAGACCAACAGATTCAGACACTCAGGGGTCACGCGGTCTGTTTTTTCAAGCCCTTCAGATGACTCGATGCATGCCGAAGTTTGAGAAACGCTGCAAATAAACAGAATTTTGACTGTTTTGGTTGTGAAGTTTTTTGTTTGGTTGGTTGTTTTTATCCCTAACTCTTAGAACAGTTCCTGGACAAAGTAGGGGCTTTATAAAATATGTTGAATGGACACTCAGTTGGGTTATTGTACTTTAAGCTGAAAAAGACCACTCTCAACACCTAAGCTGAGATCTGAAGTTTGAGAAAGAGACGGCCATGCAGAGTGTGGGCCAGAATGTTCCTAGCCAACTAGAACTGCAAGTACAAAAGGCCTGGGGTAGGAAAAAGCTTCCTATGGAATCAGACTGCCTGACAGGCCACGCTTTGCATCTTACGAGTCCCATCTCTGACTGTGGGATCCAGAGTCTTACCTTCTCAAGGAACACAAAGGTAGGTCTCCTCTTAGCTTAACGAGCAGGTGAAAAACCTACCCTTCTCTGTGAGCACGACTGCCTTTCTTGTTCGGCGGCACGTGTAAAACCACCAAGGAGGGCCTACTGAAGCCGAGGCCATCATTTACAGAGCCTGGCTGGGTCTCCCCTCAGGATGAACTCTCAGTGACCTTGGACAAAGGGGCTCCCAGGTGTCACCCAGTAAGCAAGGCAGGAGACCCTGGGCAGTCTGACTTTCTACACTCTATTCTGAAGCCAGCCGAGTTCTCATCACTTCAAGACAATAAACAAAGAATGCTCCCAGACAAATTCAAGGCGGCTTCATAAAAAGGAGATGAACGGCGGCAAATGAAAGAAAGCAATGACAAACACGACTGCAGTGATTCAAGGTGCCTGGGGCCAGAGGAAGGGGTTGGGGCCAAATCGAGGCTGCTACTCAGGACATTGTAAAGACCCAGTTCCGGTCAGCACAACACACAATTATTCACAACACACAACACACACAACACACAAATATTCCAGCCGGCCTGAGAGACTCAGAGGAGGCCGCTCTCCTCCTCCCCTGAATTCACCTTCATCCAGAAAAAAGATGCAATCTTTGCTCTAATTACATCCATTGGGAAAATTTCCTTTTTTTTGTTTTTTTAATGTTAAAAAGATACCTGCAGAATATTAACATAGATACTTTTCAAAGTTATAAAGGGGGAAAAATGTGCTGTAGATGTTTTTAAGATACCCACAAGATTTTTTCAGTTATAGGACAGTCAGAACTTAGATGATGGGCCAGAGAACTTTTTCAGTAAATATCTTAGGATATGTGGGCCCAGACACAAAATCAAGGACGTTAAGTAGGTACTTACATAAGAAGAGAGAAAACACATTTCCACAACTTTCATTGAAGAATTTCAAAGTATATGAGAACAATTTTTAGTAATATAGGTCTACTAATGAGAAGAATGGAATTAGGGTGTGGAGGGGTAACATTTTGCTTACTTGGGGATCAAAGTTATTATAAATGTGCCTATCATCAAATCGATTACAAATATTTATCAGGGAAAACCGTTCTTCACTCGTGGGCTGTACAAAAACAGATGGCAGGTTGGATTTAGCTCATGGGCCCTAGTTTGCTCATTTCTAGCTGAGACCCTGTATTAGTCAAGATTCTCCACAGAAGCAGAACCACTGTGCACGTGTGTGTGTGTGTGTGTGTGTGTGTGTGTGTGTGTGTGTGCGTGTGTACACATACGTATGGATGAATGGATGAATGTAGATAGAAAGGTATTTTTTTTAATAAGGAACTGGCTCACACAGTTATGGAGACAGGCAAGTCCCAAGATCTGCAGGGTGAGTTGGCGAGCTGGAACCCGCAAGAGTCAATGGTGTAGTTGCAGCCCTAAGGCTGGTCGGCTCGACACCCAGGAACTGCTAATGTTTCAGTTTGAGTCCAAAGGCAGGAAAAAGCTGATGTCCCAGTCCAAAGGCCATCAGGCAGGAAGAACTCTCTCTTACTTGAGAGGAATAGCAACCTTTTCGTTCTATTCAGGACATCTAGTGATTGGAAGAGGCCCACCCACATTGGGGAGAGGAATCTACTTTACTCAGTCTATTGATTTAAATATTCATCTCATCCAAAAACACCTTCACAGGAATACCCAGTATAACGTGTAACCGAATAACTGGGCACCCCATGGCCAAGCAAGTGGACACATAAGGTTGACCATCACAGACCATCACCATCCATATTTTCGGACTCCTCATGAGACCATGGTTTCAAAAATCAAGCATCCTTCTCTCTTCCCACGGCCCCAGCTGCCAAGAAGCTGCTGGAAAACTGCCATGGATGCAATGTAACCTGCTTTCCTAAAACTGAGAGTTACGTGTGGCTCTAACTACACCTGGACAGGTACAGCTCCATGATGCAGGTGGAGGTTCTGGCTTTGTCCAGCTGGGGACCAATACGTCCCTAGAGATGCCACAACTGCCTGCATCCGCGCCATTCTCAGGCACACATGCGTCTCCTAGACTCCCTGAGGGGCCATTTCCCCTTCCCCAAGCTCCCCTTCCTTCACACCCTGGGTGGAAAACAAATTTCTGAGTGCACTGTATACACAGAAATGTCTTTCGGCTTTATTTCTGACTTTTGTCCAATATAAGCTATTCTGTACTTCCCGCCTGAACTGCTCTGAGAAACTTCCTCAACAATCCATCAGCCCCCAGCGCATATGATGGCCTGACTCGAATGTGTAAGAGCCTCCGCCAGAGAGGTCGCAAATGCCTTTGCCCTTGATTTTCCTGTCTAGCCTCTGCCTACCTCCCTGATAATGGATTCCTCTCGAGGAAATGAGTCCTGTGTGGCTTGAACAGGAAAACAAGAGGGAAATGACTGGAAATATGGTTGGAGAGGTCAGGGGAGGCACCTGGGAGGAGTGTCTCTAGGGAAGTGGGGTGCTTTTCGTAAGGATTTGATGAGATGACATAAGCAAACCTGACTGATGCTCTGTAAGCATGAAATGAATGCTACGTCCCAAATATTTGAGGCTTCTGGTGCTGTGTATACCACAGTCTCCCACAGGTCATGGCAAGGCAATGTCAACAGCCCACCTTCCCCCAGCTTCCATCTGGAGTGAGGGATGCCATAATATCATCACCATCCCGTTGTTCCCTCACATTCAAAGTTATGGTTGAACTATGTCCCGCCCCCCCTGCCCCCACGTAATAGTATGTGGAAGTCCTAATGCCAAGCACCTGAGAATGCGAACTTATTTGGAGAAAGGGTCTTTAAGGAGGTCATCAATTTATTTTTTTTATTTTTATTTTTTTTTTAATTTTTTATTTTTTTTAAAACATCTTTATTGAAGTATAATTGCTTTACAATGGTGTGCTAGCTTCTGCTTTACAACAAAGTGAATCAGTTACACATATACAGGAGGTCATCAATTTAAAATGAGATCCTTAGGGTGGGCTCTAATCCACTATGACTGATGTCCTTATAAAAAGGAGAAATCTGGAGACAGACACACCGAGGGAAAAGGCCATACGAAGATGAAGGCAGAGATGGAGCTGACGCTTCTACAAGCCAAGGGATGCCAAAGATTGCCAGCAAACCACCAGAAGCTAGGAGAGAGGCCTGGAACTGATTCTCACCCACGGCCCTTGGAAGGAACCAAATCCGCCAACATCTTGACCTTTAAACGTCTAGCCTAGAACTGTGAGAGAATGAATTTCTGTTCTTCCCGTCACCCAGCTTGGGGTATTTCATTACATCAGCCCTAGCAAACGAGCACACTGAAGCACAGAACACGGAGGAGAACGGGGCCCTGGCCTCCCTTTATAGTGAAGTTCCCTATTGCTCTGCTTGCTTCCTCTCAAGTAGGATCATTGCATGGTTTTTGAGTGCCTATGTAAAAGTTAAATAAAATCGGAGCCCGTCTCCAAAGAGCCAGGTACAGGCGTCACCCCTGGGTCAACCTGTGAGAGGAAGATGGGGTGGAAACTGGCACCATCAAGTCTCCAGACAAGAAGCAGGTGGCCCAGATTTCCAATGTGAGATGAGCAAGAAGATACAGGAGAATCTGGTCCCTCCCCTAGGATTTCAGGGCCCAGAACAGCTACTGGACCTCTGGCCCGCCCCAGAGCTGCAGGAAGGCGGCTGGAGCAAGAGGAGGTTTTGCTTCCCTCACCTCTGACCCTGGCAGCCTGGCCCAGCTACACAAAGGCCTCGGAAGCAGGGGAGAGAAGACATTTCACGGAGCCCCCAGAAGGGGCACACATCCCGGTGGGGAAGGAGGGAGAGCGAGGGAGCCTCGGCTGAGATGGCTCATGCAGTCATCCCCTAGCAAGGCAGCTGGTGGTCAAACCTACAACACTTCATAAGGATTCTTCTAAACAGAAGCCATAATTCGAGTCTAGCTCTGCTCAAAGGGTCAACAGCACAATCCTGAATATTTTCAAAATATCAGTTTACCAAGATGCTAAGAAGTATTATTCATGAAAACGTTCCACATTCTGAAAGGAATATGGATACATTGGATTAAACCAAGTGAAACATTATTTCTTGACTGCAGGACTCTCCAGTGACTTTGATATGACGTGGCACTTTATCAGTCTCCAAAAAAAAGAAAGAAATATAATCATTTATATGTGGAATCTAAAATAAGACACAAAAGAACATGTCTACAAAACAGACTCACAGACATAGAGAACAAACTTGTGGTTGCCAAGGGGGAGGAGGGATGGGGGAAGGATGGATTGGGAGCTTGGGATTAGCAGACGCCATCTATTATATATAGAATGGATAAACAACGAGGTCTTACTGTACAGCACAGGGAACTATATTCAATATCCTGTGATATATCATAATGGAAAAGAATATGAAAAAGAATGTATATATATGTATAGCTGAATCACTTTGCTGTACAGCAGAAATTAACACAACATTGTCAATCAACTACACTTCAATAAAATAAATTTTTTTTAAAAAGAAATATAATCAACAAAGACTCCAATTTTATTTCATTACCAACTTTTTTTTTTCACCTTGCACTTCTTTTCACAACACCCAATCACATCTCTGAGAACAACTTACTAAGGAAAGTAATTGGAAAATGCTGGTAATGAGCTTTGCAGTATGGATAGAGAGACACACGGAAGAGAAAGCAGGAAGTCAGACAATATAAAGCCAGCCAGACCCAGGCCCATGGCACCCCTGCAGAGAAAGGAAAAGTTAGTCACTGCCATTTTCACTTGATAGGTCCCTACCTGGGGCAGAAAGAGCTGGAGTCTGTAGGAAACATCCTCCAGTTCTCCCACACCAAGGAATCAAACTATCATTTAAAGATTTGTTAGGCAGTAAAAGCAAGCAATTATTCCAAGCAGAAAAACTCAAAAAGCTTAAAATATGATTAGCTCTGCTGATAAGAGCAAGGCATGGAGGTGACCATAAATGGTTGATAACAGCCTTCTGCAGGCCTATTAGCTGGTGCAACAGGATCAGAAAACAAACAGAAACTGAATTCTTTGCTATGAGTCCATTAAAGACGCCTTCTAGCCTAGGGCACACAGATAACCGGCCTCTACCTGGAAGCCTCAACAAGATAGTCAGATAGGTTTTATCAGGTCCTCAGGCCATGCAGTCATAGAATTATAGAGTTGGAAGCTTTCTCAGTCTAACCTTCTCACTTTAAAGTTAAAGAGCCTTAGCCCAGGAGGGTGAGTGGTACTGAAGGTCACCTACCAGGTTCATGGAACACCAAGAGTAGAAAAACCCCAGCTTCTTGTTTACATTCCATGCTTTTATCACTACATGATCCTCCTTTTACTGTGTCCCCAAGGGCTGTAAAAGTCAAGTAAAATCACGAAGAACCTGTCAGGTGTCTGGGAGCAGGTAGGTGCTAAAAGAGCAGCAGTGACAAGTTCTTAATATTCACTGAGCATCTACCATGTGCCAGGTACTGAGCTAAGCTCTTAAATCTCATCTGGCTCTTAGAAAACCCCCTGAAGTGTGTGCCTTTGCACAGGTGAGGATGGCAGCCTTCTGCAAGTCTAAGTGACCTGTTCAAAGTCACACACACAGCAAGCAGCAGGGCTGCGAGGCACCCTCAGGGTTTACTCCAAGGCCAACGCTCTTAACCGCTCCCTGCATGACCGACCCTCTGACCAGTCGTGAAATCAACAGCACCACTTTAAATAAACAAGAATACATTTTCAGGATTTCCTTTCGAGTGCAAGGGTAGTCATAAAACCAACGGCATGACTGAGAGTGATCCCATGAGGTCACTTTGCCTCTGTCCTTATGTCTCCACAAGCAACCACCTCAACCCTCCCCCAGGCTTTTCTTTTCCTCCTGCCAGAATGAGAGCAAGCCTATAGAGTCTCTTACACAAGAAAATACTCGAAGAAGCATTTCTATATTTGCCTGCATGCTGGAGCACAATTGTCTGCTTATTTACAACAATAGAATAATTTCTGTAACTTTCTTTCTCTCCATAAAAAAGACACCGTGGACATTTTCCTGTGTAAATGAATAAAAATCTGCATCATCGCTTTCACAGGCACCTGGTGGACCATCACATAGGTACACACATGTCTTCAATCACGCCACGAGACGGGACTTTTGCACTGTTGCCAATGTCTGACTCTCCTAACCAGCTCTGCAGTAAACGCGCTAGCAGAATCATCTCTGCACCTCTGTTCCACTGTTTCATCATTTAGCAATCCCACGAGGGGAACTGCACTATCCTTTTGCATTTTGAGAGTTACCACTTGCAGGAAAGCTGTGCCAACGCTCCACCGCCCAGCTATGTGGAATGTGTTAGCAGATCCCATCGCTAGACGACCAGAGAAGCACCGTCCACACAAATGGCTGTCTGTTAGCAGAGGGGGGACACCCAGCCACCCAGGCATCCCCATCCCCAAGCCACCAGCATTTTTCAGCAGGGCCACCACTCTAGTCTTTTAACTGGTCTTCCAAATTCAGTCTTGCCCACCCCACCCATGCTTCCTCCTCAAGGCAGTCAAAACTGATCTCTTTTAAATGTAAATTTGATCATGTCCCCCCTACGCCTAAATTCTACACTTCTCACTGCTCTTATGAACATTCCCCAGATCCTGAGGATGACTACTCCAGCCCTACTGGTGCTCTAGCCACATTTGCCTTCTTCCATTTCTTCCAGAGCATTCTTTCCCACTCAGGACCTTAGCACACACAGTTTCATTTTCTAGAATCTCTTCCTCCCCTCTCTCCCCGGTCACTCCTCCTCTCCTTTCAGGTTCCAGGTAAGATGGCATCTCCTCAGAGAAGCTTTGCCATCCACAGGCACCTTGCAGACTAAGAAAGGTCCCCCATCGTCAACATGCAGAGCACCTTGGAATACTTCCTAAATGTATTAAATTACTTCCTAAAATGTATGAAAATGCTGACAATCACTTGAATGTCTGTCACCTCTGATTGACTCTAAGTTCCATGAGGACACCCGGAGACCTAGCACAGTGCCTCTGACATGGGAGGTGCCTGGTGATACGCTGATGAAGGAAGGAATAAAGGGGGGTGGGGGGGGCGGTGGAACAAAGGAAGGGAGGGGGAGGAAAGGGAAAAACGGAGGGAAGGAAGGAGGAGGGAGTTGGATTTTCCACTGAGATCTTCCAGGGAAGGCAGAAAGGAGCAGGAAGGACTTACAGTAGTGAGTGAAGAACTAGAGATGGGAGCTCTATTTTATGTCAAACTTGCTTTAGACTCAGCCATTGGATAAATATTGATCAGGCGCCCATCATGTCCTAGGCCCTGCTGTAGACAGCAGAGGAGGTCCTTAGCCTTCTGGAGCTCATGTCCTAGAAGGACGGGAGAGGAGAGAGCAAATAAACAACAAACAAATACCTGAACAGGACGACTCCAGACTGAAGAAGCCTGTAACACAGGTGGGTCATGAAGAACGAGGGTGGACACCGCTACAGGGGGGTCAGGGAAGGCCTCTCTGAGGAGGTGACATTTGAGGAGATGGCAACAAGAAGAAGTGAGGCCAGGGAAAAGCAAGAGTGGTTTTTAAAAATAAGATGCGGTCAACTTACTCTAAAGCTGAGGTACATCCTTCCAACCGGCAGAAAGAAACTGACATCCTTAGTACGTGGGTTCGATTCCTAGGGCTGTTATAATACCGTACCCCAAACTGAGTGGCTTACAATGGTAATTTATTGTCTTATAGTTTTGGAGGCTAGAAGTTTGAAATCGCGGTGATGGCAGGCCACGCTCCCTGTGAAGGCTCCAGAGGAGAATCTGTTCCATGTTTCTCTCCCAGCTTCTAGTAGCCTCAGGTGTTCCTTGACTTGTATATGCCTCACCCCAATCCTGACTCCAGTGTCACGTGACCATCTTCGCTCTGTGTGTCTCTGTCTCTATGTCCAAATTTCCCCATTTATAAGGACACTGGTCATGTAGGATTAGGGCCCACCCCAGTGACCTCAATTTACCTGGACCACCTCTGTAAAGACCCTCTCTCCATGTGACTGAATAAACTGAAGTTCTTAAAAAGGAAATTAAATGTATCAGCTAATAGATTAAGTTTAAAATGTTTAAAAAGGTTTAATCACCTATGTTTTTAATAGTAAATTATCTCAAATAACAAACAAAATCTCCTTTAATGAGATGGCTAAAATGTGAGATTTATAAACAAGATCATGAGATTGAGAAATTGGAATTAAAAGTTTGCGGAAAAACTAGGGACTTCACTGGTGGCGCAGTGGTTAGGAACCCGCCTGCCAATGTAGGGGCCAAAGGTGCGAGCCCTGGTCCGGGAAGATCCCACATGCCGCGGAGCAGCTAAGCCCGTGCACCACAACTACTGAGCCTGTGCTCTAGAGCCTGCGAGCCACAACTACTGAGCCCACGCGCCACAACTACTGGAGCCCACGTGCCTAGAGCCCATGCTCTGCAACAAGAGAAGTCCCCACAATGAGAAGCCCACACACCACAACAAAAAGCAGCCCCTGCGCTCTGCAACCAGAGAAAGCCAGTGCGCAGCAACAAAGACCCAATGCAGCCAAAAATAAATAAATACATAAATAAATTTATAAAAAAAAAAGTTTAAGAAAAAATTAGAGTATGACTTTAATAAACTGAATTTTTTTAAGGACTACTAAATAATTTGTATACCATCCAGGATGTCACAAAACTCACATTAACACAAAGAAACAACTTCCCTACCTGCACCCACACCAAAGAATGGTATTGAAAGGAAAAAAAATTAATCCTTGTTTTGCTGTGTCAGAATTCCCTCATTAGGACAGGATGGTCGTTTGGTATTTGTGTGTGTGTGTGTGTGTGTGTGTGTGTGTGTGTGTGTGTGCACGCATTTTGATTTATCTTGTTTTTCTGTTAAGTGACTTCTAATATACTTTCCTTCACATCAGACTAAATAGTTGAAGGACTCATTTCATTGCTGAGTTCTCTGCAAAGCTACACAATCTGACCAGCAGACGGTAAGAAACTCACTCCTCATACCCTCAGCATCAAAGAATATTATAATTTTAAGATATTAATTATTGGGACTTCCCTGGCGGTCCAGTGGTTAAGACTTCGCCTTCGAGTACAGGGGCCGCGGGTTCGACCCCTGGTTGGGGAGCTAAGATCCCACATGCCTCAGGGCCAAAAAACCAAAACATCAAACGGAAGCAATATTGTAACAAATTCAATAAAGACTTTAAAAATGGTTCACATCAAAATATCTTGAAGGGCTTCCCTGGTGGCGCAGTGGTTGAGAGTCTGCCTGCCGATGCAGGGGACACGGGTTCGAGCCCTGGTCTGGGAAGATCCCACATGCCACGGAGCAACTCGGCCCGTGAGCCACAATTACTGAGCCTGTGCCTCTGGAGCCTGTGCTCCCCAACAAGGGAGGCCGCGACAGTGAGAGGCCCGTGCACCGCGATGAAGAGTGGCCCCCGCTTGCCGCAGCTAGAGGAAGCCCTCGCACAGAAACGAAGACCCAACACAGCCAAATAAATAAATAAATAAATAAATAATAATTAAAAGGTGCTAATAATTTTTTTTTTTATGTTTCACTTTCTTTTTTTTTTTTTTTTTTTAAACATCTTTATTGAAGTATAATTGCTTTACAATGGTGTGCTAGCCTCTGCCCCACAACAAAGTGAATCAGTTACACATATACATATGTTGCCATATCTCTTCCCTCTTGCATCTCCCTCCCTCCCACCCTCCCCATCCCACCCCTCCAGGTGGCCACAAAGCACCGAGCTGATCTCCCTGTGCTATGCGGCTGCTTCCCACCAGTTATCTATCCTACATTTGGCAGTGCACATACGTCCATGACACTCTCTCACCCTGTCACATCTCACCCCTCCCCCTCCCCATATCCTCAAGTCCATTCTCTAGTAGGTCTGTGTCTTTATTCCCATCTTGCCACTAGGTTCTTCATGACCTCTTTTTTTTTTTTTTTTTTTCCCTTAGATTCCATATATATGTGTTAGCATACTGTATTTGTTTTTCTCTTTCTGGCTTACTTCACTCTGTATGACAGACTCTAACTCCATCCACCTCATTACAAACACCTCCATTTCATTTCTTTTTATGGGTGAGTAATATTCCATTGTATATATGTGCCACATCTTCTTTATCCATTCATCCGATGATGGACACCTAGGTTGCTTCCATGTCCTGGCTATTGTAAACAGAGCTGCAATGAATATTTTGGTACATGACTCTTTCTGAATTATGGTTTTCTCAGGGTATATGCCCAGTAGTGGGATTGCTGGGTCATATGGTAGTTCTATTTTTAGTTTTTTAAGGAACCTCCATACTGTTCTCCATAGTGGCTGTATCAATTTACATTCCCACCAACAGTGCAAGAGTGTTCCCTTTTCTCCACACCCTCTCCAGCATTTATTGTTTCTAGATTTTTTGATGATGGCCATTCTGACTGGTGTGAGATGATACCTCATTGTAGTTTTGATTTGCATTTCTCTAATGATTAATGATGTTGAGCATTCTTTCATGTGTCTGTTGGCAATCTGTATCTCTTCTTTGGAGAAATGTCTATTTAGGTCTTCTGCCCATTTTTGGATTGGGTTGTTTGTTTTTTTGTTATTGAGCTGCATGAGCTGCTTGTAAATCTTGGAGATTAATCCTTTGTCCGTTGCTTCATTTGCAAATATTTTCTCCCATTCTGAGGGTTGTCTTTTGGTCTTGTTTATGGTTTCCTTTGCTGTGCAAAAGCTTTTAAGTTTCATTAGGTCCCATTTGTTTATTTGTGTTTTTATTTCCATTTCTCTAGGACCTGGGTCAAAAAGGATCTTGCTGTGACTTATGTCATACAGTGTTCTGCCTATGTTTTCCTCTAAGAGTTTGATAGTGTCTGGCCTTACACTTAGGTCTTTAATCCATTTTGAGTTTATTTTTGTGTATGGTGTTAGGGAGTGTTCTAATTTCATACTTTTACATGTACCTGTCCAATTTTCCCAGCACCACTTATTGAAGAGGCTGTCTTTTCTCCACTGTATATGCTTGCCTCCTTTATCAAAGATAAGGTGACCATATGTGCGTGGGCTTATCTCTGGGCTTTCTATCCTGTTCCATTGATCTATATTTCTGTTTTTGTGCCAGTACCAAACTGTCTTGATTACTGTAGCTTTGTAATATAGTCTGAAGTCAGGGAGCCTGATTCCTCCAGCTCCATTTTTCGTTCTCAAGATTGCTTTGGCTATTCGGGGTCTTTTGTGTTTCCATACAAATTGTGAAATTTTTTGTTCTAGTTCTGTGAAAAATGCCAGTGGTAGTTTGATAGGGATTGCATTGAATCTGTAGATTGCTTTGGGTAGCAGAGTCATTTTCACAATGTTTATTCTTCCAATCCAAGAACATGGTATATCTCTCCATCTATTTGTATCATCTTTAATTTCTTTCATCAGTGTCCTATAATTTTCTGCATACAGGTCTTTTGTCTCCTTAGGTAGGTTTATTCCTAGGTATTTTATTCTTTTTGTTGCAATGGTAAACGGGAGTGTTTTCTTAATTTCACTTTCAGATTTTTCATCATTAGTATACAGGAATGCAAGAGATTTCTGTGCATTAATTTTGTATCCTGCTACTTTACCAAATTCATTGATTAGCTCTAGTAGTTTTCTGGTAGCATCTTTTGGATTCTCTATGTATAGTATCATGTCATCTGCAAACAGTGACAGCTTTACTTCTTCTTTTCCGATTTGGATTCCTTTTATTTCTTTTTCTTCTCTGATTGCTGTGGCTAACACTTCCAAAACTATGTTGAATAATAGTGGTGAGAGTGGGCAACCTTGTCTTGTTCCTGATCTTAGTGGAAATGGTTTCAGTGTTTCACCATTGAGGACAATGTTGGCTGTGGGTTTGTCATATACGGCCTTTATTATGTTGAGGAAAGTTCCCTCTATGCCTACTTTCTGCAGGACTTTTATCATAAATGGGTGTTGAATTTTGTCGAAAGCTTTCTCTGCATCTATTGAGATGATCATATGGTTTTTCTCCTTCAATTTGTTAATATGATGTATCACGTTGATTGATTTGCGTATATTGAAGAATCCTTGCATTCCTGGAATAAACCCCACTTGATCATGGTGTATGATCCTTTTAATGTGCTGTTGGATTCTGTTTGCTAGTATTTTGTTGAGGATTTTTGCATCTATGTTCATCAGTGATATTGGCCTGTAGTTTTCTTTCTTTGTGACATCCTTGCCTGGTTTTGGTATCAGGGTGATGGTGGCCTCGTAGAATGAGTTGGGGAGTGTTCCTCCCTCTGCAATATTTTGGAAGAGTTTGAGAAGGATAGGTGTTAGCTCTTCTCTAAATGTTTGATAGAATTCGCCTGTGAAGCCATCTGGTCCTGGGCTTTTGTGTGTTGGAAGATTTTTAATCACAGTTTCAATTTCAGTGCTTGTGATTGGTCTGTTCATATTTTCTATTTCTTCCTGGTTCAGTCTCGGCAGGTTGTGCATTTCTAAGAGTCTGTCCATTTCTTCCAGGTTGTCCATTTTATTAGCATAGAGTTGCTTGTAGTAATCTCTTATGATCGTTTGTATTTCTGCAGTGTCAGTGGTTACTTCTCCTTTTTCATTTCTAATTCTATTAATTTGAGTCTTCTCCTTTTTTCTCTTGATGAGTCTGGCTAATGGTTTATCAATTTTGTTTATCTTCTCAAAGAACCAGCTTTTAGTTTCATTGATTTTTGCTATTGTTTCCTTCATTTCTTTTTCATTTATTTCTGATCTGATCTTTATGATTTCTTTCCTTCTGCTAGCTTTGGGGTTTTTTTGTTCTTCTTTCTCTAATTGCTTTAGGTGCAAGGTTAGGTTGTTTATTCGAGATGTTTCCTGTTTCTTGATGTAGGCTTGTATTGCTATAAACTTCCCTCTTAGAACTGCTTTTGCTGCATCCCATAGGTTTTGGATCGTCGTGTCTCCATTGTCATTTGTTTCTAGGTATTTTTTGATTTCCCCTTTGATTTCTTCAGTGATCACTTCGTTATTAAGTAGTGTATTGTGTAGCCTCCATGTGTTTGTATTTTTTACAGATCTTTTCCTGTAATTGATATCTAGTCTCATAGCGTTGTGGTCAGAGAAGATACTTGATACGATTTCAATTTTCTTAAATTTACCAAGGCTTGATTTGTGACCCAAGATATGATCTATCCTGGAGAATGTTCCATGAGCACTTGAGAAAAATGTGTATTCTGTTGTTTTTGGGTGGAATGTCCTATAAATATCAATTAAGTCCATCTTGTTTAATGTATCATTTAAAGCTTGTGTTTCCTTATTTATTTTCATTTTGGATGATCTGTCCATTGGTGAAAGTGGGGTGTTAAAGTCCCCTACTATGATTGTGTTACTGTCGATTTCCCCTTTTATGGCTGTTAGTATTTGCCTTATGTATTGAGGTGCTCCTATGTTGGGTGCATAAATATTTACAATTGTTATACCTTCCTCTTGGATCGATCCCTTGATCATTATATAGTGTCCGTCTTTGTCTCTTGTAATTGTCTTTATTTTAAAGTCTATTTTGTCTGATATGAGAATTGCTACTCCAGCTTTCTTTTGATTTCCATTTGCATGGAATATCTTTTTCCATCCCCTCACTTTCAGTCTGTATGTGTCTCTAGGTCTGAAGTGGGTCTCTTGTAGACAGCATATATATGGGTCTTGTTTTTGTATCCATTCAGCCAGTCTGTGTCTTTTGGTGGGAGCATTTAATCCATTTACATTTAAGGTAATTATCGATATGTATGTTCCTATTCCCATTTTCTTAAATGTTTTGGGTTTGTTATTGTAGGTGTTTTCCTTCTCTTGTGTTTCTTGCCTAGAGAAGTTCCTTTAGCATTTGTTGTAAAGCTGGTTTGGTGGTGCTGAACTCTCTCAGCTTTTGCTTGTCTGTAAAGGTTTTAATTTCTCCATCAAATCTGAATGAGATCCTTGCTGGGTAGAGTAATCTTGGTTGTAGGTTTTTCTCCTTCATCACTTTAAGTATATCCTGCCACTCCCTTCTGGCTTGCAGCGTTTCTGCTGAAAGATCAGCTGTTAACCTTATGGGGATGCCCTTGTGTGTTATCTGTTGTTTTTCCCTTGCTGCTTTTAATATGTTTTCTTTATATTTAATTTTTGATAGTTTGATTAATATGTGTCTTGGTGTGTTTCTCCTTGGATTTATCCTGTATGGGACTCTCTGTGCTTCCAGGACTTGATTAACTATTTCCTTTCCCATATTAGGGAAGTTTTCAACTATAATCTCTTCAAATATTTTCTCAGTCCCTTTCTTTTTCTCTTCTTCTTCTGGGACCCCTATAATTCGAATGTTGGTGCGTTTAATGTTGTCCCAGAGGTCTCTGAGACTGTCCTCAGTTCTTTTCATTCTTTTTTCTTTATTCTGGTCTGCAGTAGTTATTTCCACCATTTTATCTTCCAGGTCACTTATCCGTTCTTCTGCCTCAGTTATTCTGCTATTGATCCCATCTAGAGTATTTTTAATTTCATTTATTGTGCTTGTCATCGTTTCTTGGTTCCTCTTTAGTTCTTCTACGTCCTTGTTAAATGTTTCTTGCATTTTGTCTATTCTATTTCCAAGACTTTGGATCATCCTTACTATCATTATTCTGAATTCTTTTTCAGGTAGACTACCTATTTCCTCTTCATTTGTTAGGTCTGGTGTGTTTTGACCCTGCTCCTTCATCTGCTGTGTGTTTTTCTGTCTTCTCATTTTGATTATCTTACTGTGTTTGGGGTCTCCTTTTCACAGGCTGCAGGTTCGTAGTTCCCGTTGTTTTTGGTATCTGTCCCCAGTGGCTAAGGTTGGTTCAGTGGGTTGTGTAGGTTTCCTGGTGGAGGGAACTAGTGCCTGTGTTCTGGTGGATGAGGCTGGATGTTGTCTTTCTGGTGGGTTCGTCCACGTCTGGTGGTGTGTTTTGGGGTGTCTGTGGCCTTATTATAATTTTAGGCAGCCTCTCTGTTAATGGATGGGGCTGTGTTCCTCTCTTGCTAGTTGTTTGGCATAGGGTGTCCAGCACTGTAGCTTGCTGGTCGTTGAGTGAAGCTGGGTCTTGATGTTGAGATGGAGATCTGTGAGAGATTTTCGCCGTTTGGTATTATGTGGAGCTGGGAGGTCTCTTGTGGACCAGTGTCCTGAAGTTGGCTCTCCCACCTCAGAGGCACAGCCCTGATGCCTGGCTGGAGCACCAAGAGCCTTTCATCCACACGGCTCAGAATAAAAGGGAGAAAAAATGGAAAGAAAGAAAAAAAGAGGATAAAATAAAATAAAATAAAGCAATTATAATAAAAAATAAGAAAAAAAATTATTAAGAGTAAATTTATTAAGAAAAAAAATTTTTTTTTAATTTTTAAAAATAGATTTATTAATTTTTTATACTAAAAATAAAAAAAATTATTTAGAAAAAATTTATTAAGAAAAAAAATTTTTTAATTTTTTAAAATAAAAAATATGAAAAAACTTATTAAAAAATTTTTTTTAAAAATAGAGAATAAGGAAAAAATTATTAAGAAAACATTTATTAGGGAAAAAAAATTTTTTAAGCCAAAAAAAAAAAAAAAAAAAAACGGACAGACCTAACCCTAGGACTAACGGTGAGAGCAAAGCTATACAGACAAAATCTCACCCAGAAGCATACACATCTACACTCACAAAAAAAAGGAAAAGGGGAAAAGTTAATATATCCTGCTCCCAAAGTCCATCTCCTAAATTTGGGATGATTCGTTGTCTATTCAGGTATTCAACAGATGCAGGCACATCAAGTTGTTTGTGGAGCTTTAATCCGCTGCTTCTGAGGCTGCTGGGAGAGATTTCCCTTTCTCTTCTTTGTTCGTACAGCTCCCGGGGTTCAGCTTTGGATTTGGACCCGCCTCTGCGTGTAGGTCCCCTGAGGGCGTCTGTTCCCCGCCCAGACAGAACGGGGTTAAAGGAGCAGCTGATTCGGGGGCTCTGGCTCAGTCAGGCCGGGGGGAGGGAGCGGTACGCAGGAGGCGGGGCGAGCCTGCGGCGGCAGAAGCCGGCGTGACGTTGCAGCAGCCTGAGGCGCGCCGTGCGCTCTCCCGGGGAAGTTGTCCCCGGATTACGGGAGCCTGGCCGTGGCGGGCTGCACAGGCTCCCGGGAGGGGCGGTGTGGAGAATGACCTGTGCTCGCCCACAGGCTGTTTGGTGGCGGCAGCAGCAGCCTTAGCGTCTCATGCCCGTCTCTGGGGTCCGCGCTGATAGCCGCGGCTCGCGCCCGTCTCTGGAGTTCGTTTAAGTGGCGCTCTGAATCCCCTCTCCTTGCACGCCGCGAAACAAAGAGGCAAGAAAAAGTCTCCTGCCTCTTCGGCAGCTGCAGACTTTTTCTCGTGCACCCTCCCGGCTAGTTGTGGTGCGCTAGACCCTTCAGGCTGTGTTCACGCAGCCAACCCCAGTCCTCTCCCTGGGATCCGACCGAAGCCCGCGCCTCAGCTCCCAGCCCCCGCCCGCCCCGGCGGGTGAGCAGACAAGCCTCTCGGGCTGGTGAGTGCTGCTCGGCGCCGAGCCTCTGTGCGGGAATCTCTCCGTTTTTCCCTCTGCGTCCCTGTTGCTGTGGGATCCGCGCTGATAGCCGCGGCTCGCGCCCGTCTCTGGAGCTCGTTTAGGCGGCGCTCTGAATCCCCTCTCCTTGCGCGCCGCGAAACAAAGAGGCAAGAAAAATTCTCTTGCCTCCTTGGCAGCTGCAGTCTTTTTCCCGGACTCCCTCCCAGCCAGCACCGAAGCCCGAGCCCCAGCTCCCAGGCCCCGCCCGCCCCGGCGGCTGAGCAGACAAGCCTCTCGGGCTGGTGAGTGCTGGTCGGCACCGCTCCTCTGTGCGGGAATCTCCGCTTTGCCCTCCGCACCACTGTGGCTGCGCTCTCCTCCGTGGCTCCGAAGCTTCCCCCCTCTGCTACCCGCAGTCTCTGCCCACGAAGGGGCTTCCTAGTGTGTGGAAACCTTTCCTCCTTCACAGCTCCCTCCCACTGGTGCAGGTCCCGTCCCTATTCTTTTGTCTCTGTTATTTCTTTTTTCTTTTGCCCTACCCAAGTACGTGGGGATTTTCTTGCCTTTTGGGAGGTCTGACGTCTTCTGCCAGCGTTCAGTGGGTGTTCTGTAGGAGCAGTTCCACGTGTAGATGTATTTCTCATGTATCTGTGGGGAGGAAGGTGATCTCCGCGTCTTACTCTTCCGCCATCTTGCCCCTCCCCGGTGCTAATAATTTAAAAAAAAAAAATCTTGAAAAAAATTATTAATTATCCAGTTACCTTAATTTCCATTTCTTTGACTACTAGTAAAGGAAGTTTAAAAAAAAAAAAAAAGCTACAAAATCTGTAATCACAACCCCCATGCTACCGCTTTGGGATGTGGCAGTCACACCAACGCCTCCCAACAGCATTGCGTTACCCCGGGTTGACACTGCACCCCGTCATCTTCCACCCACAGGGCCCGAGGCCGGGGCCACTTAACTGGCCTGGCTCACATCTCACTGGCTGCTTGCAGCTAAGGCAGCGAGAAAGCTCATTTCCTCCCTGGCTCTCTGGAACGAGTGGCTGTGTTGGCAGCCTTCTGGGTCCAAATGATGCAGAAGTGCCACTGCCCTAGCTGATGGGCCGAAGCAGCAAAAACTCCAAGCTCTGGCTTATTTGCCCTCGAGAAAGGTCAGTTCACAGCCTGCGTTTTATATTCACCCACTGCAATATCTGAGCAACTGTCAGGGGAGAGCTAAACGCTGGTTGACTTTAAGCTTTGAAAAGAGGGGATTAATCCTAACAAATAAGGTGGGTGGGGGGCTTTGAAAATGACCGGGCCGCGTTAACAACGGCGTGTTTCTGCACACAGAGGCACCGTCTTTATGGCTCTGCTAGGGCAGGGATAAGCCACAAGCTCATAATATCTCCCTCCGAAGGGCTATGATAATCCTAGCTGTTGTCTGAGCTGAGCGGGTAACAGTGAAAATGGATGAAAAGTATATGTTTATGTCCTTTCTATTAAATTCAAAGCTATAAACGCGGAGGGCACTAAGCTGATTATAGTGCTGACAAATGCCTCCTTTTTGAAGAAGACCAAGAAGGTTAAAACAACAAAGCGAAAGGCAGCAACTCTTGGTCCTGGAATTTGTCATCCAGCCCTCTCCGTGCTTTGGCCCTTCCCTCCCCGCTGCATCTAATTTATTTTCAAAAATACACTTTGTGGGCAGAAGGAGACTATGTGAAATCAGATTTTCTTTTTTCCTTTCTGGGTTGGAAGTTTAGTCTTAAGGTGACCTCAGAGCAGTTCCGACAGCCTCACTCTATCCCAAACTGCCACGTGCACGTAATCAATTAATTGTCTGTGTCCTCCAGCTCGGGGGAAATTCCTGTTTGCCCCTAAGAGCTCTGAGGTCAGTGTATGACTTAGAATTTCTCTGATACTCTCAGAGAAAGAAAACATCCGGAGCTGGGATTAGGGTGAGGAACTAACCTTGGGTGTAAAATGTAAGGGGGTGCCAAAACCCTCAATGATAAGGATAAATAATATTTTAATGCAATCCTTTTCAAAGAAATCAAAGCATCAACCTCTGGCCCTTGTGTTGGCCACCTGTTTTTGTAAATAAAGTCTGACTGGAAATCCGGGGCTGGGATTCGAGTAAGGCAAGTGAGGCAGGGTGGGACAGTTACAGGGGCACATCTTATGTTTATTTTACAATTTTGATATTTTCTTATCATGCATTTTGATGTTCTGAAAATATTACATTAAAGTCCTCTTTATATCTCGATTGCTGAGCTTTCTGGCACCCCTTAAATGTTATACTACAAGTATAACTTACTTGTATAACTTACACCCCTCACCCCGGTCCCAGCCCCCTAGAGCCCACATCCTAACTTTTCCAAAGTTCTGTTATATTATAACTGATATTACCAAGCTGTTACTATGTACAGGCACTGTTTGAAGGCCTTTTTAAATACATCTATTTGCTCATTGAATTCCCCATTGAGTGTGTAAACTAAGACACAGAGAAGTCAAGTAACTTGCCCCTGGTCACACAGCTAGTAGAGGACCTGGGATTTGAACTCACAGATTCCAGCTCTGCAGCTGGGCTCAGCCACCAGTTCACTCTTCCTCCCTGATTTTTTTTTTTTCTTGTTCTGTTCCATTTCTAAATTTATTCTGTCCACTTTCTCAGCACACAGTGATTTCTTAATCCAATTTACCCGGCCTTTACGCTGGTAAGTTATTTCTACTGTCAGAAACAACTAAGTGCACTGCCACCTAAGTGCACTGCCTAAGAATGCAATAAAACTTGTTTTTCTAACCAGCTAGATTGGTTTACGTGGTGAGATAAATACTGTGTTAAGAGCAACTCCAGCACGTCTCAGGGAGAGAGCTGTGGTACCCGCTCGGGCTGGTGGGGAAGGCACCCAGCGCCCCGTCCCGGGATGCTCAGGGAGCAATGGCACACAGAGGCGGCCCCTTTCCTTTGTGTAAACCCTGATATTCTTGTTTTTCCTGCAGGCACTGAAGCGTGGGATCTGGCTGCCCAGGGTCGCCCAGGTATCTGCTCTCTCCTTGAGTGGTTGTCACAGACACGTCTGTGCTTCCAATCCCTGTTCCCTTTTGGGAGAAGGAAGGTTGTCGGCAATGGGCCTAGCACAGTAATTCCTAGTGGTGCCTTAGGAACAATTATGAAAATAAAATCATTATCATCCTCACCACTAACATTGATGGAGGCCTTAGTAGCTGGCAAAGCGGGTTCGCCGGGCTCTCCCCATGCCCAGGGCTCTACAGGTGCTACATCACTGAATAAGCTTCCAGGACAGCGTGGCTCAAAGCGCAGCGGACGACGCCCCGCACCAGGCTCTCCGGTGATGCTCAAATCAAGAGGCCCCTTTCTCAGATTAAAAATCAAAAAGCACCCAACTTCAGGAAGTCCCCGTCCGCCCTCGCACCTTACCGACTGTCTCTGTGTCCTGGCAGTGGTTCTGCAGGACAGAGCGACACTGCTTCGAGAGGCACGGGGACTCCGGCCCCACCACCGACAAGCTCTGGTCTCTGGACAGCTCACCCCACGCCTTGGAGCATTGGTGGAGGACTAAGTGATGGCACTGATGGCTTTCCACCCCCTATTCCAGGCTGACACCCAACATTTGAATGTGGCTGCAGGAAACAAAGTTACCACGGGGCTGGCTGACCTCGTGTGAAATTCACGCCCACAAATCCCAGGGGCGCACCGAGAATTTCCAGGCCATTTCCGTACCTCTCTGGTAAGTTTACTTCCCCAGTTTCTCAACGACTCTTTCACATCTTCTGTTTCCTCAAACCCCCTGGCTTCCCTCCTCTGCCCTCTCCCAGCCAATGCCCTAGGTCGATACTTCAGGAACAAAGGGGAAGCAGTGAGACAAGAACTCCACCGTGATGTCCACAACCTGACCCGCAGGCAGATGCCCCTCTCTGCTTAAAATTTCTGTTCTCATCAGGAAAATGTCATTATTCCTTAAAATTAACTGTCCTCTGGATGTTCTGCTTCCTGAGAGCTTAGATCCACTCTTTCCCGTGTCATCATTATTTCCCTGCCACTGGATCATAAAAAAGAAAAAAAAAAGAGCATCTCCCTTCTTAAATTAAAAAAAAAAAAAATCCTGCTTAATCCCAGGACCCCCTGCAAACATCACAGCATCTCTCCGTTTCCCTTCCCATCCGTGATCCATCTAATTCTATATGCTCCTGCTGTTTCTACTTCCTCAAAGCCTGTCTCCTTCGTCACTGACTCCAGCTGGACGCCCAGCCCCACAAGTGTAACTAAGTCCCCAGCGTCACAGGGGACCCTCGTGCTAACCAGGGCAGAGAGCACATTTCTGACCTCATCTTCCTCCAATTTCCCAGCACCGTTCAGCGTATCCAATCACGCGCCCCTTTACACCCTCTCTTGACGTCCAGCCCACCATGATCCTCTGTCTGTCCTACCTGACAGCGGCTGCTCGGTGCCTTAATGTCATCCCGCCCCCTGGGCTGCCAATCTGACTGCCTGCACCACCCACAGTCTGGCAGCAGAAAACCTCCTGGGTCTACCATACGCTCCTTCTAGTTCATTTCATCTGGTTCCTTGGCTTTAGATACCATTCATATGGCAATGGCTCCCAAACTTTCACCTGGTTCCTGTTCCAGACACTTACCTCACATCCCTCCTTGTGCACAGAAGACTCCAAATCGCAACACACCTTGGAGTGACGAGGAGGCTAGATGTCTTGCTCTCCACGGCGCTCACGTGCCTGTATTCACTCGGTAAAAATTCATCCTTGACGACGGTTGTGTTTTTCTGTTTTTCTGGCTGAAATAAAAAGCATTTTCCTTTTAACTTAACATTCTGGAACCACGCTCTCAGTTGCTCTTTTCCATAAACTTGCTCCCTAGACGCCCCCCGAAGAAGGCCCAAATCCCGACATTATCCTTGGTGATTCTCTTCCCACATCCAGCTCACCGGCACACCCTGCCTCCTCTGCTGCCAAAACAAAGCCCCTCTCGGCCCTCTCCCCACCACCTGCTCAAGCCATCAGCACCTCTCCCTGAGTTCCTGGAAGTTTCCCACGGGTTCTGTGGATCCCATCCTGGCCTTTCTTCCATTCTGCCCCAGAATGAGAATCCAGGGTAAGCTGACAAAAGCTGCAATCCCATCCTGCTGCTTCCCCTACTCTCCCCTTACAGAAATGAAAACTGGCCAACGGCCTCGCATGGCATTTAGGGTAAGATTCAGATGCCTCACCCAGCCTAGAGGATTGCAGGGCCGCATCCCGCTGAGCCTCCCGACCTCTTCTCAACTGCCCTCCCCATCATTCACAGAGCCCCAACCGTCTATCCTTCTTTACGCTTCGTGGTGACATCCGTTTCCACCTGGAGCATTTGCTCCAGCTATTCCCGATGTTCCTGCTGCCCTTTCCCTTGGCCTTGGCAAAGCTGGTTCCCTCCGGTCACTCACAGGTCAGTTTAAATGTTCTGTTTCCAGGGAGGCCTGCCCTGACCACCCGATCTAAACTAGTTCCCTCGTAACTTTCCAGCACTCACCTCTTTTACTTTCCACACAGTACTGAAGACCACCTGACAACGCTGACTTTGCTTATTTTTTATAGCCTGTTTCCTACCGCCATCAAGAATACCAGTTCCCCCAAACAGAGATGTCTGTTGGCCTGGGCATCCCCACCCACCCCAATTTAAAACACTTCCTGGCCATATGGTAGGTGCTCAATAAATATATGTTGAAAGAAACAAATGTGCACAGCACGTAATGCATAGAACCTAGCCCAGAAAATATATATATAGCATGTAAATGTGTGTGTGTGTGTGTGTGTGTGTGTGTGACTCCCACTTTCCATCACACTGCTTAAAGACGTACGGACCTTATGATAAGGTAGCAAAAAGAACTGAGACTCCTAGAAAGCCTTCACTGATTAAACACATGCAATTGTTCCTGCTTCCTCCCAAAAATCTCAATAAATACTATAAAGGTACAAAAAGGTATAAACTCACAAAGATGAAGAGAATAGGAGATAAGACGCCAAGAGTTGAAAGACATCAGAAAAATTGTTCTGAACACAGAACGCTGGGCCCTAAGTGTGCATGGGTTGGGGGCGGGCGCGGAAGGCAACAAGGATGTCACCTTGTAATGCTGAACCGGCCACAGAAAGACTCGGGAATCAGAGGCACCGGGTATCTCTAAAGGGAGGGGCGACCGATAAGGGTAAAACAAAAATTAGCTCAACGTCCAGGAAAGGAATATTTAAACCACCAGGGCATCTCCCCTAACACCACATGGCTAGGTCAGGACGCATCCTGACCCCAAGAGTTGGGGGAGTTTTTATATCTGGAGATATCAGACCAGACATGCTTTCCAAACATGAAAACTCAAGGCACAGTGAAGATTCAAGTGAGGCATCAAACTGAAAATGGGGATGCGGTAAAAGTCTGCACACCCATAGCGTAAGCCTCGTCCCTTCTGTCCACTGTGACTTCGACAATCATCCTGGGAGCAGAGCTCAGACAGGAGGAGGCAAGAGATGAAAGAGCCTAGCTTGCAAAACTGACTGATCTGAGAGAAAAGTACCTCCAGATACTGACATTTGAGGAGTCTCGTGATAAAATGGCAGGACTGCACCTGCTTACCTTACAGTGAAGCCATCAATCTCCTCCCACCAAACATACCCACTCCAAACAGAAATGCACGCGCACACACACTCCAGATACACGTACGCCGCACAAACACAAATACAAACACATACTCTGCCCCACACACATATCCCAAAGACGTATGTACACATACCCCAAACACACACACACACATACACACCCCAAAGACGTATATACATACATGCCCCACACACAAACCCATATACCAAACACACTTACATGCATATCATATACACACAAACCACAAATATCAAACACTACACAACTATCTCAGACACGTACACATACTTAAAACATATATACACACATACCCTGAACATACACACTTAACTTTCCAGCAACTTTTTCCCTGATTCTTATAATCTGACTGGGAAAAGAAAACCAGATGCTTAAATCAATCTTCTAAAATGAAAGAGCAAAACGAAAAAAAAACAAAAATTAGACTGGGGTGAGTTTGGGCAGGGAGGAGAATCCAGAATTTTTTTAAAAAGATAGTACAGGGAACAGAACAAAAGTTCCAAATAACAAAATCACAATACTGAGAGAGACTAAAAGCTATTACATCCATGAAACAAAACCAGATTTCTATAAAAGGAAACATTCTGAAAGTAACAAAGAGGATCTAGAAATTTAAAATGATACTGGAAAAGATCCGTTCAAGACATGGTAGAAATAGTTGGGGAAAAAAAATCTCCCGGAAAGTATAACAAAAAGACAAAGTACATGGAAAGTAGAAGAGAACAGGTAAAATTAAAGGATCAATCCAAAGAGTCCAAAATGGAAGGCTCGAAAGTGGTAAACAGGGAAAATAAAGGAAAGTAATCCATCAATGATGTAAAACAAGAAAATGTGCCAGAGCAGTAGGAAATAAATTTCTAGGATTAAATGGCCCAGAGGATGCACAGCACAAGCCACTGGCTAAAAGTCCACTGTAATCGTTAGAACATTTCAGAACACTATGAAAAAAGAGCTAAGAACTTCCTGAGAGGCAAATATATACAGCATATCACCTACCAAAGATCAGGAATGAGCATTTGACTTCTCAACATTAAACCTGAAAACTAGAAGGCAATAGAGCAAGGCCTCAAATACCCTGAGAAATAATTGTATCCAACCCAGAATTACACACCCAAATAAAGTACTAGTCAAATGTAATAATAAAATGTCTTTACATTTTTAGACATGTACTTAATTTTATTTTCTGGCATTCTATGTATCCTTTCTCAGCAAGTTAGTAGGGGATTTGTGCCAGATAAATGAGTGAGTAAACCAAGGATAATTTCCAAGAGATACAGGAAAGAGAATACCTATCACAAGAGGAAAGAAAACTCCCTGTTGGTAAAAGGAAATCCCTGGAAGATGATGGTACAGCTGGCCTACAGGATAACCAGCTCAGGTTGGTACAGAAGGAATGCCTCTCAGGAAAGGAAACTATGTCTTATCTGAGGTGCTGGTCTATACTGAGAAGAGCCTTATAGTTTTATCAGAATATTTGAGGGAAAAAATGAGAGACAAGTACACAGAGAATTAAGCAAATTCAAATAAATAATCAAAGCAATTATTAACTCCAGGAAAAACAAAAGTCTGCACAGGAAAGGAAAAATTAACTATATAGTATACCCCATGGCTCAGCAGTGAACGATATTTATATAATAAAAATAATATGATTACAGAATTCTAATTGGACCAAAGCTTACGATATAACAATAATGGAAGAATGTGAAGAGGGGAAAATGTATGTGGGTTTGTGTCTCTGTGGAAGGGTATATAAGAAAGTGAATCTATCACCCTCCATTTTAGGAAGCCCGTAAGTAGTCTAAAATACATAAGTCAAGAAATAGCAATACAAACATATTTCTTAAAACTATAAAAGTAACCAGCATAAGAAAAAGCTGGTGTACATGTATTACACTAAAAATTAAATTAAAAATAGCAAAAAGCAAAATATAAAGGAGTTACTTAACACGTGAGGATATATTATCACAGAGTGGTGCAAAGCTGGACTCCCCATAGATAAGCTTCACTGGAAAGAGGCCAGGCATAAATAACTGTGAAAAGATTAAATGGGTTTAAGAGTGTAACGTGCAAAATGTCCTCGCTTTTCATGCTTGCCTTTTGCCATATCATTAGAATAGTAAAAATAGCAGCTAACATTTATCAAGGGCTAACTGTGAACAGAGAATAGTGCTAAACAGTTTCCTAACATTAGGTAATTCCATTCTCAAACAACCCCTGAAGTAGAACAAGATTCTATCATTTTCCCATTTTCCAGCAAGTAAACCAAGGCTCAGAAAAGATAACTAACTGAACCAAGGTCAGTGCAATTCTCTCTTGAGCCTGAACAGAAGGGAATAAGAAGAAACTATCTGTATCTGGTTTTCTGCCTTTCCAAAAACTAAATGACCAGAGATGGGCAATTTTTAAATGCTGGGAAAACTTGCAGAAAGAGAAAGTTGACCTTGACTGAAGCGGACTCATACTGGAAGCAGTAGGTAGAGGGTGATGGGCAGTGGGAGAATACACTAAAACAAACAAACAAAAAAAAAACCCACCAAGGCTGCTGAAAGTCAGACACAAATCTGTCCAATCATTAAGAAGGAAATTGCCAAGCCTGAAGCATTTATAAATCACCCCAAACTAATCAGCCATTTAAGGACAATCCCATAAAAAAATAAAAGGGACCACAGCAGGCTGCTCTCAAGAGATAAATGGCTTTGCAGCCTCATCTGGGATATGCAAATTTGAGGATATCGCCAGGCCTTTTCTGAGTGATAACTTGGTTTACTTTGGAGGGGACAGACCAAACACAGCGGAAAACCTGGGAGATTTCTCAAGCCGTGGGGTGAGCCATGCGTCAAAGCAATTCTAGGGTAGGGTTTCTAAGAAAACCTTGTCCCAAGGGCACAAAAGGCAGGTGGGCCATCCGGTGACTCAGCCTTGGGACTGGCCCTACAATGCAGTCAGGGAAAGTGGTGACTATAAAAGCCACAACTGAGACAGATTCTTTCTTCCATCTCAGTGTCTCTCAGATTTATTTCTCTCTTGCCTTTTTCACTGCCACCATCCTACTGAAGGGCTGAGGGTTGCTGCATTTTAGGACTGGCTAGAATTTTAGTGTTACTGAGTTTCTTCCTTTTCCATTGGGGAAACAGGATCCCAGCGTAGTGCGCTGAACTGTAGGCCCCCCAAAGATACGTCCGTGTCTGTTAACGTGACCTTATTTGGAAAAAGACTCCACAAAGTTATAATTAAGGGTCTTGAGATGGAATCATCATGAATTATCCAGGTAAGCCCTAAATCCAATAAGCATCCCTATAAGAGACAGAAAGGAGAAGAACTGACAGAAGAGGAGAAGGCCATGTGAAGATGATGGCAGAGATTGGAGTGATGCTGTCACAAGGCAAGGAGTGACTTGGAGCCACAAGAAGCTACGAGAAACAAGGCAGGATTCTCCCCTAGAGCCTGTGGAGGGAGGGTAGCCCTGTTGACACCTTCATTTGGGACCTCTAGCCTCCAGAACTGTGAAAGAATATATTTCTGCTGTTTTAAGCCACCCAGTTTGCGATAGAGCTTTCGAGCTCAAAACAACTAGTCTAATTCCCTAACTTTAGAAATGAGGATAAAGGGGAACAGAAAGTGGCGTGGCCTTCTGAAAGTCACATAGCTTCTCAGGGATGGAGAAAGGACCGGTTTGACTTTGGATAAGTGAATTAACCTATCTACCCTCAGTATTGTCGTCTAGGAAATGCTGATAATAACACCTGCTTCGTAAGGTTGTCATAATGATCGAATGGAAGAAAAGAAGTAAAACCCTGTCATGTTGCCTGGCCCACAGTAACTGATGATGGTACCGCGTGACTCGCCATCACCTTGTTCCTCATTTTCTAGAAGAGCCACTTGTACCATCAACTGACCCTGCACTCCTTTCCGGAACTCCTTCCTTAAACACCACCGCTTTTCAAAATAACTAAAAGTTTAATTTGTTTCTCCAGTTTTAATAAGATATAATTGACACGTAATATTGTAAGTTTAAGGTGTACAGCATGATTACACACACACACAGTTACCCTTGTGCGTGCGTGTGTATGTGATGAGAATTTTTAAGATCCATTCTCTTAGCAACTTTCAAATATACAATACAGTATTGTGAACTATAGTCACCATCCTGTACATTAGCTCCCCAGAACTCATTCATCTTAAAAAGGAAATTTGTACCTTTTGGTCACCTTCACCCTTTTCCCCCACCCTTCCACCCCTGGCAATCACCGATCTACTGGTTCTATGAGTTTGTTGTTTTTTTTTCTAGATTCCACACATAAGTGAGATCATACAGTATTTGTCTTTCTCAGTTTGACTTACTTTACTAAGCATAATGCCCTCAAGGTTCATCAACATTATTGCAAATGGCAGGATTTTTTTTCTAGATGAATAATATTCCATTATATTTATATACCACACTTTATCCATTCATCCATCAGTGGACACTTAGGTTGTTTCCGTGTCTTGGCCGTTGTAAGTAATGCTGCAATGACTACAGGGCAGCAGATATCTATTCCGGATTGTAATTTCTTTTCCTTTGGATATATACCCAGAAGTGAGATTACTGGATCATATAGGAGCCTCTGTTTTTCATCTGGCTGCACCAATTTACGTTCTCGCCAACAGTGCACAAGGGCTCCCTTTTCTCTGCATCCTCACCAGCACTCTTGCCTTTCTGTAAATAGCCATTCTAACATTCTAATGAGGTGACATTTCACTGTGATTTTGATTTGCATTTCCCTTTCATGTAGGGAAATGTTGACCATATGTATGTTTTCTTTGGAAAAATGTCTACTCAGGTCCTTTGCCCATTTTTCAACTGGATTATTTGTTACTTTGCTATTGAATTGTATAAGTTCCTTATATATTTTGGATATAAACCCCTTATCAGATATATAATTTACAAATATTTTCTCCAATCCCATAGGTTCTCTTTTCATTTTGTTGATAATTCCTTTTGCTCTGCAGAAGCATTTTAGTTTGATGTGATCCTAATTGTTTATTTTTGCTTTTGTTGCTTGCGCTTTTGCTGTCATATACAAAAAACCATTTCTAAGACCAATGTCAAAGAATGTATACTCTGCTGCTGTTGGATGGAATGCTCTGTATATGTCTGCAAGTTCTATTTGGTCTAAAGTGTTCAAATTCACTGTTTCCTTACTGATTCTCTGTCTGGATGATCTATCCATTGTTGAGAGTGGGGTATTAAAGTCCTCAACTATTAGGGCTTCCCTGGTGGCGCAGTGGTTAACAATCCGCCTGCCAATGCAGGGGACACGGGTTCGGGAAGATCCCACATGCTGCAGAGCAACTAAGCCCGTGCGCCACGACTACTGAGCCTGCGCTCTAGAGCCTGCGAGCCACAACTACTGAGCCCACGTGCCACAACTACTGAAGCCCGCACGCCTAGAGCCCATGCTCCGCAACAAGAGAAGCCACCGCAATGAGAAGCCCGTGCACCGCAAAATGAAGAATAGGCCCCAGCTAAAGAAACTAAAGAAAGCCACAACTAAAGAAACTAAAGAAAGCCGCAACTAAAGAAAGCCCGCGCAGCAACAAAGACCCAACACAGCCAAAAATAAATAAATTAATTAATTTTTTTAAAAAAGTCCCCAACTATTATTGTGCTGCTATTTATTTCCCCTTTTTGTTCTGTTAGTATGTACTTATATATTTAGATGCTTTTACGGTGGATGCTTAAATATTTACAAATATTATACTTTCTTGATGAATTGACCTTTATTATTATATGATGATCTCTTTGTCTCTTGCCACCATTTTTGAAGTCCATCTTGTCTGATATAAGTATAGCCACCCCTGCTTTCTTTGGTTACCATTTGCTTGGAGTATCTTTTTCCATCCCTTTACTCTAAGCTACATGTGTCTTTAAAGCTAATGTGAGTCTCCTGTAGGCAATGTAATGTTGGTCTTTAAAACCACAGATGACCTGAGTACCAAAAATGGCTCTTGCAGCCTGTCAGACTCATTCATCCTACAAGCAGAGTGTTAAAATCAGCCATGGGCTGCATCACAGGCTGGAGTTTCAGGGGTAAACAAGACCACACCATGTCTCCTTACCAGCCATCACCCACTCACTCACTGCCCATCCAGTAACTAGGCAGTGTCAGAGGAGGACAGAAAGCATCTGAAGGGGGGAGGACACGAGGTGGTGTTGAGCCCCTTGGTGCTTGGTCTGTTTACATCCCGAAATGCACCAAGAAATACAATGCCTTTAGGCTAGTGATTCTCAACAGGGATGGGTGGGTGGATTTTGCCCCCTGGGAAACACTCGGCAATGTCTAGAGACATTTTTGCTGTCACACAGTACGGGGCGGGGGGAGGTGCTACTGGCATATAGTGGATAGGGAAACAAGGATGCCACTGAACCTCCTACAGTACACAGGACAGTCCTGCACCATCCCCCCTCCTCCCCGCCCCTGCCACAGAAACACCAAAGAATAATCTTGCCTAACATGTCAATCATCGCAGATGTGGAGAAACCCTGCTGTAAGCCAACAGAAGCCTCTGCTTAAACATAAGAAGGCAGTGGGAAGGGAGCCCAGGAGATTGTGGTAAGAAAGCCATGGGAACATGTCCCATAAACAACCAAAACTATGTCATGCTGTTTCCTCATCAAATGACTTGCTCCTAGGAGACCTGGCCGCTGACTTACGATACCTGTGGGGCTGATTGTGAGGCTGAGCGCAGCTTGATCCCAGGGATACACGTGGGGACCAGATGAAGGCCAAGGACTACCTTGGTAATGAGCACCTCCACCCCCAACCATGCCAGCTGCCTCTTCAAGACCCACTCGAATCAGGCTCTGGAAATAAGAGTTGAATTGAGGGGATGAAACCTGCAAAGTGCTCGTCCACATTTAGTCGGGAATGAGGTGGCTGGCATAAGCCATTTCCTCATATCCTGTGAAGTGACGTCCTTCTCTAACTCCATGGAAACACATGCCTCCTCGCTCCGAATTTCTTTATAGGACAGGGTAGGGTGGAACAGGGTCCCTCTGTATGAAGCTTCAGATAATATTAATATATTTAATATAATAATATAATAATATTTCCTCTTCGATTTTCTTTCAGCTCTTCTTAAGAAAAAGCCTCATATTGGTACACATGGGTCCTTAAAACTTCTGTAAGAGTTATGTCTTCTGCTAATTGATAGGGAATAGGCCTTGAGCTCAGAGCCTTCAAGGCAACAGTATTTAACTAGAACTGAATTTATATTTAACTATATTTAACTAGAACTGAATAATAATATTTGTTTTTAATAGCATAGTACTTAACTTTCACAATTACTTCCTATTTGTGGCAAGTAATTTCTATTTTCTACTTACAGTTTCAAGTTAAAGTTTTCTTGCAGTGTATGCTAATTTATGTTTTTTTAAGTCAATTTTGTTTTAAAAATATTAAGTAAACAAGAGCAGAGGTGGCAAGTGGATATAGGAAAAAAGACACACCCAAACACCAAAGTCCGTAGCCCCACTGACTGCAATCTGCATTCATTTGCTTGTACAAAAGTATCATGACTGGAGGAAACACAGCAAGACCAAGCAACCTGATTGCTCATGAACTCCACATAGCTGGAGCTGGGTATTCAATTTATAACCTTATGTCATCCTTCTACACGACATTATTTAGGACACTTTTGTGTTGAGGGCTGCAATGGCCAGTATGTTTGACCTCAGAATACACATGAAAAGTGGAAGGCTATTTGAAACTCCTCTTAGGATCTGTGGGACCACATCTATGTTTAGGACTCCGATTGATTGGTTATGTCTGCCCTGGGCACGAGATTATGGAGGGGCAGCATCTGGGCTGTGTGCCTTCACGCTGTACCTAGGAGTGTTACTGTGCCAGCTCAACACAGGAGGGTGAGGCTACAAGACTGAGAAAGAAGGGATTTTGTTGGAAGAGGATCCCAGACCTACCACGTGTCTCCCTCAATCCCTCCCCACTTCCATTCCCAGGGAGCACTACCCTTTAGTCCAAATGTTAGCTCTTCCACAAAGAGCTTCCAGACTCCTTCAGGTAGATAATCTCCCCCCTTCCTGCTTCCATCACCCAAGTCACTATCACTTGAGACTGCCACAGATGAACTTCTATATCTCCCCCCGGTCTCAGCTTTTAACCTGGGTCCTTAGGAGAAAATTCAAGAGTCCCCGAACTTATATATGAAAATAACCTCGCCCTTCACTGACATCTAGCTGAAATTGTGCTTATCTTTCAATTATAAAGGCAACAAGTACCCCTGACTTTGCCATTCATAGAAAAAGGCAAATATTTTCACATCACGTCGTAGTTATTGTAGCTACATCAAACTATTCTTTACTATTTACTATTTACTATTTACTATTCAAATTCCTAACTTGAAACTACTTATTAGACCCACTACAAGCTGTGGCTACATAATACATTAATAAAAAAACCACATTTAGTACTAGATCACAGATTTTTTTTGTAATATTTTGATACCGTCAGTGTCATTGATGTCCTTATTGTCCTTATGTTACTTATTCACTTAATTTAAAAACAGTATTCTGAGAAGGGAGCCTAAAGTTTCACCAGATGGGTAAAGGGGGTCACAGCATACAGTAGGTTACGAATCACCTCTTAATGGCCCAGACTCTGAGCTCCTTGACTTGAGGGCAAAGTCCAGCTCTCACTTACCTGTGAGACCCTCTACCACCCAAACACAGCACAGCACACATAACAGGTGCTCAATAAACAGTCCCTGATAAAACGCTCAGAGTCTCCACTAGCCACGTACAAAGAGGTTTTTGCCACTGAGGCAACAGTAAGGCTGCGTTTTAGAGACAGGCAGACCCATCTGGGCTGTTAAACCATTTCCGTGCTTGAGAGAACCGAACGCGTCTACCACCCGAGTTCACCCCTCCCTGCGGATCCGTGCCTACGCTGTGCCCGTTTTGACACGTCAGGCGGCATCTGCTCGCCCTGCAACGCCAAGACCTGGTTTGATGTGTCTGCTAGAGATATCCCATGAGATTTCTTTCCACACCTTACACCGAGGACTCTACCCGGGTGTGATTCTGGGGGTGCTGCCTGGACAAGTAACCTGTTCGGTTCCCTCCAGAAAGACGAGAATTGCCACTGCCTCCCCACCCACAGCCCCCCAAGGTCACGGTGCAAATCATCCCCATACCTATGGTGGTCTTCTGGTGGCTCTCTGCTGCCCTCCATTGCTCAGTTCCAAACCTCTCAGAGATAAAAACGAAGCATACCTCCTGGCTCAGGAAATACTGAGAGGGCCGCAGAGGCACCTGAGCTTGACTGTGGGCGGGGAGGATTTGGAGGGAATCATTTTCTCCTGCAACGGGAGCGAGCAGGACCCGGCAGAAGCTTGGCTGCTGTTTGCAGCAGGAAGGGAGGACTGGCCTCATTCTGAGCGTGCTCTGCCTCTCGCTACAAATTCCCCTCTTATTTTAGGATTCCTTTGATTAGCTAATGAGATGTCTAAAGCGTGAGATTTATCCATTCGAATCATAACCACAGCTGTGCTGACCGCTCAATAGCCTTCCCTGCCAGCACCAAAAATATCGGCTTTCTCCACAATAAACACTTTTTATAGTACCAATAAGAGCACTCCAGGGAGTGTTGTTATCATGGAATAATCATGGCCCCATGGGACTCGGGAAGCCTGGCCATGTTTCAGGCCTCATGATGCTGGAGGTAGGGGAGGGAAGCAAGGAAGGGCAGAGGTAAGGAGTGATTATATCAAAACAAGGACACCCCCTATTGTGCCTTTGTGCTTAAAGCTTTAAACACCTCGGCTGAGAACATGTGCATGCGGATCGTGCAGGGCTGAACAGCTGTGACTTTCCTGCGTACAGCCATCTGCATTCATGTATCTTTAATGGACTGTTTGGGACTGTCAACCTGCAAACAAAACTTAGCTTAGGTTTTGAATCTTGTTCAACGATGGTGAATTCTAGCCCTTCATCAGTTCTCCTCACCAGCATACTACTCCAGCAAGAAGTATTAAAGAAAGTATAAGTTGTAAGAAAAACATTGAATCTTACACCTCAAGTTCACAAAAGCAGCTGTGACCATGGATGAATGGGGGAGGGCTTCCAGGGTTTGTGGTTCAGCCCATTGGCCTTGATTTGGGCTGGTTGTGATTATATATGAATTTCCCTTCCTGACTGTCATGTGTAGTTTTGGATACTGTGGCAAATTAATCAGGTTGACATGGCAGATAGTGACACGGCTAGTTCAAATCTGTCTATAAATATGCAAAATGACAGCTGAAAGCAAAGAGGGATCCTTGGGAAAACTACTGACAGCATGTGTGGTTTTCAAAGGAATATGGCATGGGTGTGTGCTGTCTCCATTCTGCTAGTGATGACCCAGTGAATGAAAGGAAGGAATGGTTTACAAAAATGACTTCTGAACTTACATATATTTTACCTATAAATTCTCTCATCAGTGAAGCGAAAAATAACATGTTTCTTTCCAGAGCACTTTAACTGTGGATGTGTAGATTAATAAAGGGAAGTTTAAAAAGTTAAAGTAATTTTATAACTTAAATAGATTGCAGGCCTTGCTTTCTCCTTAAAAACTATCCTGTGATTAAAGAGGTTAGGCTGTTTTTGTGATGGTGCTTAACATTAGTGTGTATATAAAGAAGTCTAATAATGGCTTAGGTGCAGGGATGATCACGTCCATTTATCCTCCAGTCAAAAAGGAAGCACGGGCTTCCCTGGTGGCGCAGTGGTTAAGAATCTGCCTGCCAGTGCGGGGACACAGGATCTAGCCCTGGTCCGGGAAGATCCCACGTGCCACGGAGCAACTAAGCCTGTGCGCCACAACTACTGAGCCCGCACTCTAGAGCCCGCGAGCCACAACTACTGAAGCCCGCGTGCCACAACTACTGAGCCTGTGCTCTAGAGCCCGTGAGCCACAACTACTGACCCATGCACAACGCGTGCAGCAACAAAGCCCCAACACAGCCAAAAATAAAATAAATAAAATAAATAAATTTTTAAAAAAAGGAAGCACACACATGCATGCGCACACGCACACTTACACACAATGCAAAGAAATATATGGAAACCAAATTTATTTGAGGAAATTTTGCTCTTTCTCCATTCTTTTCTTTTTTTTCTTTTTGGCTGCATTGGGTCTTCGTTGCTGCACATGGGCTCTCTCTAGTTTCGGTGAGCGGGGGCTACTCTTCGTTGTGGTGCGCGGGCTTCTCATTGTGGTGGCTTCTCTTGTTGCAGAGCATGGGCTCTAGAGCACAGGCTCAGTAGTTGTGGCACGTGGGCTCAGTAGTTGTGGCTTGTGGGCTCTAGAGCACAGGCTCAGCAGCTGTGGCACACGGGCTTAGTTGCTCCGCGGCATGTGGGATCTTCCCAGACCAGGGCTCGAACCCATGTCCCCTGCACTGGCCAGCAGATTCTTAACCACTGAGCCACCAGGGAAGCCCTCCATTCTTTAACATTAGTTTAAAATGGCATTTGTCAATATTATGTATAAAATAGATAGCCAACAAGGACTTACTGTTTAGCACAGGGAACTATACTCAATATTATAAAATAACCTATGAGGGAAAAGAATCTGAAAAAGAATATATATACACATATATACATATGTATTACTGAACTGCTGTGCTGTATACCTGAAACTTACATGATATTGTATATCAACTATACTTCAATAAAAATTTTTTTCAAAAATAAAATAAAATGGCATTTATCTATATAGCCAATATTTTATGACTACAAATGAAGGATAACCTTTAAAAACTGTGAATCACTATATTGTACACCTGTAACTTATATAATATTGTATATCAACTATACTTCAACCAAATAAAAAAGGAAAAGAAAATGGCATTTGTCATCTTCAGTTCTTACCTATTTTAAGATCAATTTCACAAGAGTCAAAGTGGACTCCAAGACACCCAGAAAATTATTTTTCAAGAATTGTACATACTCAGTTGACAGGGAAGTAGTAAGACCATCCAGTTCTCCCATCCCAAGCCCCAGGTCTCCTCCTAAAAAATACCACCACTACTTTCGTCTTCCCGGGACAACAATCGTCCTCGCCCAGCAAATCTCCCTGTTCTTTAAAGCTCCACTGGAATAGTTCTGGGTGCTAAGACGAAAGGAGGGGTATTGTTTTGTTCTTTCAGCGAAATTGATTCAACCAATTCAGCATTTGTTGGAGACTGAATGTTCCCCATTTTTTAATTTCATCAGACCGAAATTGTTATAAAACGTCCTCCTGTGAAAGGATATTCCATTTTAATCAGGATTTCTCTTAACAGAAAGAAACGTAAACATGTCAACATGACACTCAAGGACCACAATGTGTCTTCCTAATACAATAATAGCCATCGGTTTATGGACCATTCGATGAAACAGCCAAAGGAGAAATTAGATCATTTGGCTCTGGTCGCGGACTGTAATAGATCTCCCCTCGGTTAAGAGAGCTGGGAACAGGCCGCAATGATTAATGGGAAACCTCGATGGTGTAAACACTGCTTAATGTAAGAGCACAATATGGCATGCAAAGCAAACTAAAACAGCCATAAATGTTTTAGGCACCTTACAAATATTTAAGAATATTTATTCCGTATATAAATCCTTCGTGTAGTATCAGCGAAAGCCCAGAGTCCAGAGGTCTGGCAGCCTGAAACACAATGTGGCAGATGAAGGCTGTGTGCCTTCTCTTTTCTGGTTGCATTTTCCTGTGATGATTAAACCAAATTAGTTGGCTAACTGCTTCCAAAATGAGGTGCAACTCCCGAGCGCCGGTCCTTTTATATTATGGCTTTCTCAGCAAGTACTGCTCCAAGACATCCGATCTCCAAAGCTTTGTAACAAGGCGTGGGGTTGGGGGCAGAGGGTCCCCTTGGTAGTTTTATTTTCCATCTCAAATCTTCTACGCCCGTGCCAACCACAGTGTGGCTTGGGCCCAGCTGCGGCAGCAGGGCCTGGATGCTTCTTAGAAATGCAGATTCCCAGGATCCAGCCCAGACCTACTCAATCAGCAGCTACATTTTACCAAAATCTGCATGAGATTTGCCTGTCCGTTAAAGCTTGAGAAACCCTGGATTACATCGTCATCCCTCTCACCTCTCCCATTCCTCCATCCCCAAACCCCAGACGGCTCCTCAGAGTGCAGTTAAAAGTGTAGTTAGTGAGAGAGTACCTTTGTCACTGACTGTGTGATCTTAGTCACCTTACTTAGCCTCTCTGACCCTCAGTCTTCTCGTCTGAAAATAAGGGGAAACAAGAGTACCCATTTCAAGGGGATGATGTAAGGATTAAATAAGACAATGTATGCCAAAGCTCACAGGGAGATGCCTGGCACATAGTAAGAGCTCAATCAATGGTAAAAATGTGGCGTGATAGAAAGGCACCAATGGGACCAATTTCAGGTTTGCTATGGACCCGTTACAAAAGCCTTTTCTCAATTTCTTTATCTATCCAGTGGGGACAGTAATGATACCTAACACAGAGATGGAGAAAGCAGAAAAAGAACAAGTTTGGAAGTTGGGATAAGAGCTGAGAATAGTGTTCGTTACTGAAGAAGAGAAATAAAAATAAATACTAGGAGTGCCATTCTGGATGAGTTCTCTTTTCCTGTGTATCAAATTACCCTAAAAGTTAGCGGCTTAAAACAAACATTTATTGCCTGGCAGTTCCTGTGGGTCAGGAATTCGAGACCATCTTTGCCAGGTGATTCTGACTTGGGGCTTCTTATGAAGTCTCATTCAATATATTGGCCAGGGCAGCAGGCATCTGAAGACTTAACTGGAACTAAAGAATATTTTTCAAGGTGGTTCACTCCCATGGTGCTGGATGTTAGCAGGAAACTTCGCTGCCTCCCCTTGTGGGCCTCTCCATGGGCTACTTGAGTATCCTCATGACCTGGAGGGTGAGTTCCCTCACGGTAAGGGAGCTAACAGAGGGGACAAGGGAGAAGCCACCACCCCTTACTCTGCCTAGTCTAGGAAATCATACTCCATCAGGTCTACCAGACAACCTCTCTGAGAAGCATCCATAGTTGTGGCACTAACGTGGCCAAGAGTGGCTCTGGCCCTTAATTAATCCTCCTCAGAACCCTAAGCCCCCACTGAAGATAAAATAAGAACCAAGTGTAAATTTCTCCTTGACCAATACTGCTTCAAAGCAATCCCCCTTTCAACCAAATTGTTGCCCCCAAATCCCTACTATGTAGAGATGCTGGGGCCTCCACAGTGTGTCAACTCTCATTTGTAAAAGATCTCCTGGAGTCTCAGAAACCCACCTTGTCAGGAAAGTCTCCAGTGATTGGTTAAATTTCCAGTTCAGCCTGAAACACTCCTCCCCACCCCAAGATACTCTGTCATTCAGTTGAAGTCTTACTGATCCTCTAGGCATAGGTTAAATACTCCTTCTTCTGTAAGGCCCTAGATTAGATAGGAACCTCTGCAATATCTCTCCAGAGCCCTCTCTAGTTCCTCTGTCATAATTCTTTTCACACAATTGAAAATTTGGGGGCTTATCTGTGTGTCTCCTTTAATCGACCACAAAATCCAAGATGGCAGAGACCGTGTCCAATCTTGTTCAATGTGTATATACTGGAGCCTGACACAGTGCCTGGCACATGGTAGAGCCTCAGTTAAAATCTTTTGAGTGGATTTTATTTAGCCATTCAATCAATCAATATTATTGAGAGCCTACTGTATGCTGGGCAGGGTGCCAGGGACAGCAGATACGGCCGTGAAAAAAATCAAGTAAGTCCTTCCTCTAAGAGAGCTTTCATTTTAAATAGGCCATGACAGTAAAACAACAACAAAAACAAGAACAACAACAACAAAAAAAACCCACCACAGCAACAATTTTTTTAAAAAACTAAAAATCAAGCAAAAATACAACATGCTTAGGTACGACAAAATGTTTAGGAAATAAACAGCACAGAGCAACAGGACAAAGAGTGATGGTGGGGTGAGGGGAAAAGGGGATTATAGGAGGCCTCTCTTGAGAAGGTGGTATTTGAGCAACGTTGTGAATGAAGTGAAAACAAAGCCATGAACAGCAAACAAAGAGTCAGTCACAAGGGAACTCCCATAAGGCTATCAGCTGATTTCTCTGCATAAACTTTGCATGCCAGAAGGGAGTGGCATGATATATTCAAAGTCCTGGAAGGAAAAAACCTGTAAACTAGGATACTCTACCCAGCAAAATTATCATTTAGAACAGAAGGAGAGAGAAAGAATGTCTCAGACAAGCAAAAACCAGAAGAATTCAGCAATAATAACCCTACCCTAAAAGAAATATTGAAAGGTCTTTTCTAAACAAAAAAGAAGCAAGAATCTACAGGAAAGGAAAAAACACAGCAGGAAAGGCAAATAAATAAAAGGATTGAAGATCACTTATGTAAGCCAGTGCATAGATTAAAAAGCAACCCAAAAAACTTTGCAAAAGTGATTATAACTACAATTAATAATTTCAGAAAGGGAAAGTAAAAAAACCAATGCCTTTTAAAATTGCATCAAAAAAATAATAATATACTTAGGAATAAACCTGACCAAGGAGGTGAAAGACTTACATCATGAGAACGATAAAACAGTGATAAGGGAAACTGAAGATGACTCAAAGAAATGGAAAGGTATCCCAGGGTCTTGGATTGGAAGGATTAATATTGTTAAAATGACCATACCACCCAAAGCAATCTACAGATTTAATGTGATCCCTATCAAAATACCCATGACATTTTTCACAGAAATAGAAAAAATAATCCTAAGATTTATATGGAACCACAAAAGACCCAGAATTGTCAAAGCAAACCTGAGGAAAAAGAACAAAGCTAGAGGCATAACCCTCCCAGACTTCAGACAATACTATAAAGTTACAGGAATCAAAATAGTGTGGAACTGTCACAAAAACAGACATACAGATGAGTGGAACAGAATAGAGAGCCCAGAAATAAACCCACACATCTACAGTCAATTAATCTATGACAAAGGAGGCAAGAATATATAATGGAGAAAAGACAGTCTCTTCAACGAGCGGTACTGGGAAAGCTGGACAAGTACATGTAAAACAATGAAACTGGAACACACCCTCACACCATACACAAAAATAAACTCAAAATGGTTTAAAGACCAAAATATAAGACATGACACCACAAAACTCCTAGAAGAGAGCATAGGCGAAACATTCTCAAACTTCAATTGTAGCAATATTTTCTTAGATCAGTCTCCCAAGGCAAAAGAAATAAAAGCAAAAATGAACAAATGGGACCTAATCAAACTTAAAACCTTTTGCACAGCAAATGAAACCATCAACAAAACGAAAAGGCAACCTATGGACTGGGAGAAAACGTTTGCCAATGATATGACCAACAAGGGGTTAATATCCAAAATATACAAACAGTTCATACGATTCAATATCAAAAGGACAAAAAACCCTATCAAAAAATGGGCAGAAGACATTTCTCCAAAGAAGACATATAAACAGCCAACAGGCACATGAAAAGATGGTCACCATCGCTAATTATTAGAGAAATGCAAATCAAAACCACAATGAGGTATCACCTCATGCGGGTCAGAATGGCCATCCCCAAAAAGTCTACAAGTGATAAATGCTGGAGAGGGTGTGGAGAAAAGGGAATCCTCGTACACTGTTGGTAGGAATGTAAATTGGTGCAGCCACTATGGAAAACAGTATGGAGTTTCCTTAAAAAGCTTAAAATACAGCTACCATATGACCCAGCAATCCCACTACTGGGCATATACCCTGAGAAAACCATAATTCAAAAAGACACATGCACCCCAGTGTTCATTGCAGCACTATTTACAACAGCCAAGACATGGAAACAACCCAAGTGCCCATTAACAGACAATTGGCTTAAGAAGACGTGTGTGTGTGTGTGTGTGTGTGTGTGTGTGTGTGTGTGTGTATAATGAAATATTACTCAGTCATAAAAAAGACTGAAATATTGCCATTTGCAGCAACATGGATGGACCTAGAGAATATAATTCTTAGTGAAGTAAGTCAGTCAGAGAAGTCAAATGTTATATATCAGTTATATGTGGAATCTAAAAAATAATACAAATGAACCTACATATAAAACAGAAATAGACTCACAGACATAGAATACAAACTTACGATTTGTATGACCGAAGGGGAAAGGCGGGGAGGGATGAGTATGGGATTAATGGATACAAACTACTACACATAAATATATAAATATACGTATATAAAATAGATGACAAGGATTTACTGTAGAGCACAGGGAACTGTATTTAATATCTTGTAATAACCTACAATGGAAAACAATATGAAAAAAAATCTATATATATAACTGAATCACTTTGCTTTACACCTGAAAATAACATATTTTAAAACAACTACACTTCAATTTTTAAAAAGCGTAGTCAGGAAGATCTCTATGGGAAGAATGTTCTAGAAGGTGGGAATAGCTAGTACAAAGGTTAAGGTGGGCGCCTGTTTGGCATGTTCAAGGAACCACAAGGAGCCTGTGTGCTGTCGTGGAATGAGGTGGGATAGGAGATGAGGTCAGAGGGGTACAGGTGAAGAGAGTAGGTCATGAAGGGCCCTGTGGGCCACTGGAACCATCAGAGAGTTTGACCAGGGACAACATGATCAGATGTAGGCATCCGAAAGATCCATCTGGCCACCGTGGGGAGAGGAGATTCTGGGGAGCCAGAGTGGACACAGAACATGACTGAAAATTCAGCCTACTCTGTTAGATACTAAGAGGGACAGAGGATGAAATCAGCCTTTGGTCTACCCTCTCTGGGGAGAAGAAACATGTAAAGAAATAATTAAAACATGGCTAAGCAATGGTACAAACAAGAGTCACCAATTCTAGCTAAGCAATGATAATAACTACCATTTGTCAGTCACCGACTATGTGCCTCATGCCCCTCACACATTATGTCTTCCACCAAAGGACCCTATGAAGCAGGAGGCTGGATCCACAGATCATCAACGGACAAATGTCACCCAGTTTCCCAGCACCTCCAGTTGTTAACAGCATAGAAAGACAAACTGAAGCCCCAAGAAGTCAAGCAACTTGCTGAAATTCAAGCGCGGTGTAAGTGGCAGAGCTGGGATTTGAACCCAGACGACCTGACTCCAGAGAAGGGCTTTCAACCAGGTCATGAGGTTGGCTCCAAACATCTTCCTTGCAGGCATTTAAGCTCCTGACCTCTGGTCTGAAGAAACAGAAAAACAACCAAGAAAAATACAAAGACCTCACAAAATGATGAAGTGCAGATTTATGAAGCTAAGGATGGTTGTAAAGGCAGCAATAGGCTTTAATGAGCTAAGAATTCTTTCAGCCTAAGAGACTGATTTGTATTCTTCCCAGTTCTACATGCCCAAATTACAAAAATTATATTTTTCTCCGGCCTCCTACAAATCCCTGTATCTTATTTATCTTGTTCTCCATACAAATACAGGGGACCTTTTCCTTCTTAAAATTCAGATCTAGTCCTGCTTAAAGTTCCTTCCCTTTTATTTGGGCTTTGCTTTTCGAGGGATGTTTAGTTTGGTTTTGCTAATTGTAAGGACAGTGTGACAGACATCCACTAACCACAGAGATAGCAAACACCTGGCTGTTAGGCCATCTCTCTCCCCTCCTATGTCCACAGCAGACATCCCTAATCGATTCCAGTACCCTCTGCCGGTCCTTGGCGAGGTTTCACAGTGCTTTTCACGGTGCTCCACTCTTAGACATTACCAGTAGATCAAAGTTGAACTGATTTGCAATTTTTGAAGTTATAGTCTTTTCCAAAGCCTTGGTTATGAAAAGCAGCTAGCAGCTCACTCGTGGTCCCTCTTAGAAATGCCCACCAGGTTTCTGAGCTTGGTAACCATGGGGAATACAGATATCTGGGCAAGAGCAGCACACATGTAGGGAGGATAAAAGTGCTGGGGTTGGTGGGTTCTCCGGAAGGGAGAGAGCTGAGAAGGATAGATAGCACCTGGGAGGCTGCTACTCCTAACAATCCAGACAAGAGAGGACGGTGACCAGACGGAGGTAATAGCAGTGAAAACGGGAGAAGCTTAGGCAGTGTTTTTCAAGCTGTACATCATGAAATCAATTTGCTGGGTTATGCTCGGCTTCCTTAATAAGTAAAAGAAGTGAATAGGTAAGTATCGTCTGTGAAACTCATTTCAACTCTCTGTTACATACGTGTGCTGGGTTGAAACATAAAAGGTTATGTCTCTTTATGGGTCACAGTCTGTAGCTGGCTGCATAATGGTGCCTCCAAAGATTCCATACCCTAGTCTCCTGAATTTGTGACTATATTACATCACATGGCAAAAGGGATTTTGAAGACGGAATTAAGGTTACTAATCAGCTACTCTTAAAATAGGGAGATTTTCCCAGATTACGGGGCCCAGGGATTTCAGACTTGTGGGTCCTGGAACCAAGAAACCAGCCAATCCCACAGGACCTCTGACCTATACAGCTGTGACAACATAATGGGTACAGCTTCAAGCCCCTAAATTTGTGGTAATTGTTATGGTAGCAGTAGAAAAGGAAAAAGCATCCAAAAAGTTTGAAGTTCTTCCTTTTACTACAGAGTAGTCTGTGACCTTGGACAAGTTATCCAACATTTCCCCTCCTATGTACAATAAAATTGGGGTATAAAAGAGCCAACTCATTGGATTTTGGAGGGACCAAAATTAATAGCAGTTATGCACATTAAACGTTCACAGTAATAATAATCGCCATTATTATTGTGCCCTTGACTTAGTACCGAGGCACTTTCTGAACTTCAGTTTCTTATCTAAAAAATGAAGATAACACCACTTCCCTCATCTGGCTGGGAGAAAGGACTAATCAGGTATTGTAAAATAAGGTTTACAAAACTCTCTTTTTAAGGATTACTAAATGAAGATGGTTAGAGGAGACTACTGGTTCTTAACCTCGATATCCTCTCTCCCCTTCTTCTTATTAATAGAGTCTGTACTTTTCAGCAGGGGCATAGCTGCTCAGAATCAAGGCAGTCTCTCCCAATCTCCCTGGCAGCTTGTTACAGCCAAGCGATGAAGTGTTGGCCAATCTTACGTAAGCAGAAGTGTTATGTGCAACTTCTGGAATGTTCACTTAAAAGGCTATGGGCTGACCCTTCTTTCTCTTCTTCTTTTCTGCTGACTGGTAGGTGGACACGATAGCAGCAGGTCAAGCAGCCATTGTGAACTACGAGGTGGAGAATTGCAGAGGAGCAGGATAAAAGGAATCGGGGAGGTCACACTAGCAGCCCTGGATGGCTACCTCTGGTCTTTGTTTACAAAGGAGGGATATTAACTTTAATCTTCTTTAAATCAGTTATTTTGGGTCATCCTTGATTTGTAGCTGAACCTGAAGTTAAATAATAAAGGGGATAAAGGAGACCCAGCATCCCATTATGAAGAAAGGAGTATCCCAAGCAATGTGATGAGCTAACAGGGACCGTGGGAGATCAGAAGCTTGGGGAAGTGCTCACTATATGCCTTGTATATATCAGAGCCCAGCGACATAGGCTGTTGATAGTGGTGATGGTACTGGGAATGACAACCACAGTGCCCCAATCCGGGTTCTTTGACATGTTTCCCAAGAGGCTGGATCCAATCTCCACCCCTTTAACTCAGGCCTTTCTGATGGAAATAAGAAGAAACCTTTTTTGGAAGGTAGTATGAGAGTCACAAAGAAGGGCGATGTCTAACACTTGGGTCATAGAGCATAAAGCTTGCACCTTCATAATTTGCTAACTGACAGCATTAAGCATCAATAGGTTTACGATATTAATGATGCTTTAAAACTTGACAGATGGCTATTCACATATGCAAAAAAACTCTCAAAAAGGTTCCAGATATTCATAAAACAAATACATATAAATGAATTTGAATACCTAACTAAAATACAAGGAAGTCTCTATATTAAAATGTTTTAAACTAGTAAGACAGATATTTTTCAAATGACTCAATCTGTCTCATGGCTCAGCCATCAGGATAAACAAACTAACCTGGCATCTTTGAGTAGATTCATGAAGGAAATTAATTTGTAGTCCACAGGGAATTTGCTTTTCATGCACCCCAAATGTGTTGTGTCAAAAGAATCAATAAAGATGAAGGATTTCAAGATGAACATCCCAACACAATCCATTAGAGAATGCCCAGGCCATTTGCATTTTCTAAAGAGGCGAATAATGAAATCAGGGTGAACAGTAATCCAAGACAATTCTCTACCCTCCAGGGAAGACAAAGTATACAAACAGAATGAGAAGGCCTCAGTCATGTTATTCAGAGCAAAACTTTGGCCCAACCTGTTCATCTCACTCATGACTCCAAGGTTCTGAATTCTAGAAGCATCTGGAAGTCATGATATTAACTGCCCCACTCTCATCCCCGGCAAAAAACAAATAAAAAAGAGCAAAGTACAGTGTAAAAGTAAGCCCCTAAAAAATACATTATTGAGAAAAGTAGGAGAGAGAAGAAGGCCATTTACCATGGCTGCACGACTTAATGTTCGTTATCTTACTTAGTCCTCATAATATCCCTGGGAGACAGATTTTCTCCCTGCTTAGAGGTGAGGAGTATAAGACATAAGTAACTTCTACAGGGTCTCACTGGAAGACACTGGCAGAGCTGAGACAGAAACCAAGGTCTGTTTGACTCCACAGCCTAGAGCAGGGGTGTCTGATAAAAATCTAAAGTGATCCACATACATAACTTAAAACTTTTTAGTAGTCACATTAAAAAAGTGCAAATAAAAAATTAAAAATAAAAAAGTAAAAAGGAAGAGGTGAAATCACTGCTACTACTATATTTGATTTTAAACCCAAGAGATTCAGAACATTATCATTTCAACATGTAATCAATATAAAAATTACTGAGGTATTTCACATTTTTTTGTGCTGTCTTTGACATCTGTGTGTATTTCAAACTTATACCATACCTTAATTCAGCCCAGCCACATTTCAAGCGCTCAAGAGCCACGTGTAGCTAATGGCTACTTTATTAGACAGCATACCCTAGTGTAATAGTCGCATCTGCTACCGACCATTTTATTTTGACATACAGCAAGGAGTCCCAGATGCTTAAAGTTCATAGACATAAAATTTTAAATACCTGATGAGGCCCTGGAGGGTTGAGCTTATTTAATTTTGCCAAGTGTATTGGTTGGCTGCAGTAACAAGCAGCCCCAAAGCTCAGTGGCTTGAACAACAAAGTTTCATTTCCTCCCCATACAACATGCCCAACACGAAATGCCTGCCACTCTGCTCCACATCATCTTCACTCTGAGACCTAGGCAGATGGAAGAGATCCTACCTTACGGAAGAAGGAAAAGAAAAAACAGAGAAACAATACAAACAACTCATACAACTCAATAACAAAAAAACAAACAACCCAATCCAAAAATGGGCAGAAGACCTAAATAGACATTTCCTGAAAGAAGACGTACAGACGGCCAACAGGCACACGAAAAGATGCTCAACATTGCAAAGTATTAGAGAAATGCAACGCAAAACTGCAGTGAGGTGTCACCTCACACCAGTCAGAATGGCCATCATCAAGAAGTCTACAAATAACAAATGCTGGAGAGGGTGTGGAGAAAAGGGAACCCTCCTACACTGTCGGTGGGAATGTAAATTGGTGCAGCCCCTTTGGAGAACAGTATGGAGGTTCCTTAAAAAACAAAAATAGAGTTGCCATATGATGTAGCAATCCCACTCCTGGGCATATATCTGGACAAAACTATTGTATAATTTGAAAAGATACATGCACCCCCTAAGCTCATAGCAGCACTATTTATAATAGCCAAGACATGGAAACAACCTAAATAGCCAATCTAAATGTGTGTGTATACACACACACACACACACACACACACACACACACACACACTGGAATACTACTCAGCCATAAAAAAAGAATGAAATAATGCCATTTGCAGCTACATGGATGGACCTAGAGATTATCATACTAAGTGAAAAAAGACAGAATGAGAAAGACAAATACTGTACCATATGATATCACTTATATGTGGAATCTAAAATATGACACAAATGAACTTATCTACAAAACAGAAACAAACTCACAAACAGAGAACAGACTTGTGGCTGCCAAGGGCGAGAGGGGTGGGGGAGGGATGAATTGGGAGTTTGGGATTAGCAGATGCAAGCTATTATATAGAGAATGGATAAACAACAAGGTCCTGTATAGCACAGGGAACTATATTCAGTATCTTGTAATAAACCATAATAGAAAAGAAAAAGAAAGAAATAATGGAGAAACATACATCATCTCTTAAAGATTCTCATAGGAAATGACACAGTTGACCAGCGAAATAGCCAAAGCAAGTCCGACGGCCAAGACTGATGTCTCAGGGGCAAGAGTGGGAGAGGATATATATATATATTTCCCCTCTATGGAGGGGCAGCAACTATGTACTTTGAATTAACAACCCAATCTACAACTTCAAGAAAGGATTTAAGAAAATAACATTAACTAACATCTATTATTATTGCACTCGTGATACTTTAACACCACAAAAATAGGAAGAACAGAACTTACATTATTCCTATTTTCTTATGTTATTCTTATTTTCTCATCTCACCAGAAATTGGTGGAATCTCACCCCCATCCCCTCGAGATGGGCAGCAGGGTATAACTGGGAATCACTGATTTCCGTAATGACCACATCATCTCTACTTTTCCCCATTTCCTAAATCCTACGGTCCCCATACAGTCTAAATTTTCCATGTCTTTTAGAATCTATGTCATCTGATATGCATCAAGTAATAGGTATTTCTAAAGGTGGTTTACCCAGAGACTTGCACTGTCTACTTTTTATATTTCTGTATTATTTGCTTTTGCATACATATATATTTCTGTACTATTTGGCCACAAGAAAAAATGGACATAAATATTTAGCTTAGTTTGCAGGGTACCACTGATGGGGACCAGGGAATGGGGGCGGCTTTTCTCTCCAAGAGTGGGTGAAGCAGAAAACCTCCCACGTACCATAGGGGTGCTGAGAAACCCACACTCCTATTTCTTTAGGTTTTGCTTTAGAATGCGATTTAGGGCTTAGGGGATTTAATCGATTTAAATTTCTCAAAGGATCCAAATTGACCCAGAGGTATCATTCCAATAGCCCACTGAGGCGAGTGAAAAACCGGCTTTCTCCCTCCAAAGCAAACGTTGGCCACAAATAAAACACCCAGCAGATATACCAGTACTACAGAGATGGCCATTTCTCTTAGATAAATTACAAAGCCTCAAACTTCCACTTACAGTTTAATAAAGCCCGCCTGAAATCATAAGGCATTTTCATCTCTCAAAGGAATTTAAAAAAAAAAGAAAGATAAGTATGACCAAAAGCCATAGTACCTTGTATAGCCCCAGGAAACCGGCAGAACTTCATTAATCTTTAGATTAATATTTGGTCACCTTATAAAAAAAGTGGCTACCTCGGTCTCTCAAGCAGACTTATTAGATCTTTAAAGAAAAAAAAATATTTTCAGTAATAAATACATATCTAAACAAATAAATGCCACAGGCCCAAAGCCCCACAATTCACAGGAACAATTTTATTGCCCTTTTTACTGCTCCTGATATCACAAAAGTTTACAATTAATAGCCACCAACAGTAAAGAAGAAAGAGAGTGAAAATGTTTATTGCTTTAGAAACTGTGGCGCTCCCCTCTCAGCTGGGTAACGATCGTCCTTTTTCAGTGTCACTGAGTAAGGGATGCAGAATAAAACATGTTCTTAATGTGGGTGCCATGCATTTCGACAGAGATAAGCTGATGTGTAGCAGGAGGTGCAGCCCCAAGCAGGGCGCTGGAGGGAGGCGTGTGTTGATGAGTCTCCCTAAAGCAATTACTGCCCATGACAGACAGCGTAAATTTCATATTGCCTCTGAGCAGGATAAAATATGTGCCGAGGGGCATCTGGGTTTGAATTAAGACAATCAAAATGCCAAAGGGGAAAGAATATCTAAAGTTAAAATCAAAGACCGAGCTGGAGAACTGTGAATTCTTTTTGTTAGTTTTTTTCCCCCTTAAGCAGTCTTGATCTGGCATTCATTTATTCATTCATTTATTCATTCGTTCAACAAATACATGCCAGGAACCGAAAACACTAATAGTAGTAAAAAAAAAAAAATAATGATAATACCTTTTTTAAAAAATCCAAATCACTCACTATTCATTGAAATGGTACATATTCTAATCTTACCACATATTAATATTATTATAAACAACTTTTGACTAGGATTCTTGTTAATTTTGTGTTGTTGCTAATTGGACCAGGACAGAATTAAAGTTGATTTTTATGCCATCTCCAAGAAAACATACACATGAACACAGGATACTGCAGTGCTGTTTCTGACTTACCCAGAAAATAAGCAGCTTTTGCATGTGTCCAAGGACATTTTCTAAAGTATTTTTCCTTACAATAAATCTTTTTCTTTTTTTTTCCCTTGCAATTCTTTCACCAATAAGGCTTAGCCATGAAGCTTACTGGGAAAGGAAAAGGCAGTTTACCCCAAAACAAGTCCACAGAGCAGGAAGACCTACGGACATAAGAAAAAAGGAAAGCAGGACAAAGACATAAGACCTCAGAGCCCTCAGTTTTCTCTCTAGTCCACCAGCAGGGTTGGACCTTGAGAGAAGGAGATGGTGGAAATTTGGGGGCTGGCACCCCCTGCCCCTAGAAGAACTGTAGGGGAACCTCACCCCTCTGAGACACACACCTAAGAGAGGAAGAGGACACTTAACGTAAAAGATATGGGCCTGATGTCCCACCTGTGAGTCCCCTCTACCTGCCTGTGCTAAGGTGGGAAGTTCATGGGTGTTCCAGGGCACAGCTGTGGAGGCTCTGAGAGATCAGGAGAGGCCAGGAGAGACCTCACGAGCAGAACGTATGGTCTGCGGTCAGCAGCCACAGGGGCCCAGTGCAACCCCCAGAGACAGAACAAGACCAGGCACAGTGCAGCATTTGCCAGCCTCGTGTCCTGGGCCACACACAGCAGGAACCATTCAGGCCCAGAGGGTCAGCGCAAACAAGAGGCACCTCCTTCCACCCAGCGGTCCCGCTGTGAGGTTGCTAACCTCCTTAACCAGATGCCACCCGGGGAGAAGAGAAGGAGAAAAAAGAAGAGAATCCATATTGACTCAAGAGAGACAGAGTTAACCTAAAAGCAGCTGTTTTCAACAGGAAAACTCCTAGTTACCTTTACTTGGCAAGTCTCTCTCCCCTAGTGGAATAAGGGGGTGGCTTGTGGTCCAATGTTCTCAGTAAAAGAATCCTGATTTTCAGCTGTGTATATTGCCAACCAACTAAAGAATTACATTTCCCAGCCCCTGCCCCTTGCAAGCAGATGTGACCATGTAATTAAGTTTTGGCCCATAAGATGTAAATAGACATGTGGTATGAGACTCCCACAAAGTCTCCTTAAAAGAATGTGAGCAGAGACTTCTCTCCTTCCTCTGTCCTGCTGCCTGGAACCTGGATGTGATGCTTGGTACCCCAGCAACTATTTTGGATGATGAGTCAATGGTCATGCTTTAAGGAAGGAGAATAAATGGCCAGGAGCAGTCATCACAAATGTTGTGCTGTCCTGTCGGCCCTCAATCTCCCACCTCCAGACTTTTTTTTTTTATGTGAAAGAAAAGTTAACAATCTTGTTTAAGTTTCTGTCATTTTCCTATTACCTGTTGTAGTAGTGTTTATCTGAAATAGTCTTGATAAAGTGGCTTGTGAACAAGAGCTGATAAATAATGGCCAATAAGGAAAGATAAGTTTTTATACACCTAAAATTTAATGTATCTCCTGCTACACACGTATGTATCTTGTTATATTTTATAACATGCTGGTAGCAGTTGGTTAGATGTATACAGAGCAGAGGCCAAAAATCTATTTTTAAAATAACTATTAAGAACTGTTGAAATGGATTAATTTACACGTTTGGGAGAAAAACTGATTTGATCTCCTGGTCTTAACAGGATGACAAACTGTTTGACTGATTGTACCAATATAATAGAAATGTAACTTGATTTTCAACAATTCTATAAATTTGTGAGCTATGACAGTCACAAATGGAACCTCAAAACTCTGGCCACTCTGACCACTTTTCTCTTCCCCTCCCCGAAAGCAGTCAAAGATAAAAGTGTGAAAAGTGTTCTGAGGAACTTCAATCATGTAATGATTGTTTCAAAACCACATTTTGACATTTTTGTATACATTAATCAGATTCATAGCACACATTTTAGAATTTGCCCAGGCCTTTCAAAACAAATGTTGGTGGTAGAAAGGGGTTTAACAGTTAGCAAAATAGGAGCTATTTCCCCCAGAGCTACCAAATCAAATTGTGGCTAAGATATTGCTGGTTATTTGGGATTATTTATGTTCCTGGGAGAATAAAGAATCTAAGGTGAGGGTATTTTTTTTTTATCCTAATGATAAATACGGATAGACTATAAAACTGCCTGTTACCCAGCAGAGAAAATTGTATTAAAGAGAAACCTTGTAAATTTCAAAAGACTACGAACATGATGCAGAAAATTGCCTGTGTTTATGGTACCATTGATCAAAAGACTTCCATCAGTGTTAGAAACTTATGGTAAGGATTCACAATGAACCTAAAATGAAACAAAATTCCCCCTTTTGGAAAAAAGAATCACAACCTCAACTCTAGACCATTAGGAGGGGGACTGAATGGGCTAGATCCACACCTTTATTATTAAATGACTCGCAAGACCATCAAAACTTCATCGTCTACCCAAGAAGGGAGAGAAACTCAGAAAAAACTGAACCGCTTGGGCTTGCAAAAATGTTGAGCAGCTACTTTGCAATACTGCGTTAAAAATACATATGCTTTCTGAGGGGAGGAGCTTCAAGATGGCAGAAGAGTAAGATGCACAGATCACCTTCCTCTCCACAAATACATCAGAAATACATCTACATGTGGAACAACTCCTACACAACACCTACTGGACGCTGGCAGAAGACCTCAGACCTCCCAAAAGGCAAGGAACTCCCCACGTACCTGGGTAGGGCAAAAGAAAAAGAAAAAACAGAGACAAAAGAATAGGGATGCGACCTGCACCAGTGGGAGGGAGCCATGAAGGAGGAAAGGTTTCCACACACTAGGAAGCCCCTTCGCGGGCGGAGACTGCGGGTGGCAGAGGGGGGAAGCTTCGGAGCCACGGAGGAGAGCGCAGCCACAGGCGTGCGGAGGGCAAAGCGGAGAGATTCCCGCACAGAGGCTCGGCGCCGAGCAGCACTCACCAGCCCGAGAGGCTTGTCTGCTCAGCCGCCGGGGCGGGCGGGGGCTGGGAGCTGAGGCTCGGGCCTCGGTCGGATCCCAGGGAGAGGACTGGGGTTGGCGGCGTGAACACAGCCTGAAGGGGTTAGCGCACCACAACTAGCCGGGAGGGAGTCCGGGAAGAAGTCTGGAGCTGCCGAAGAGGCAAGAGACTTTTTCTTGCCTCTTTGTTTCCTGGTGCACGAGGAGAGGGGATTCAGAGCGCCGCTTAAAGGAGCTCAGGAGACGGGCGCGAGCCGCGGCTATCAGCGCGGACCCCAGAGATGGGCATGAGACACTAAGGCCGCTGCTGCAGCCACCAAGAAGCCTGTGTGCGAGCACAGGTCACTATCCACACCTCCCCTCCCAGGAGCCTGTGCAGCCCGCCACGGCCAGGGTCCCGTGATCCAGGGACAACTTCCCCAGGAGAACACACGGCGCGCCTCAGGCTGCTGCAACGTCACACCGGCTTCTGCCGCCGCAGGCTCGCCCCGCATCCGTACCCCTCCCTCCCCCCCGCCTGAGTGAGCCGGAGCCCCCGAAGCAGCTGGTCCTTTAACCCCGTCCTGTGTGAGCAAAGAACAGATGACCTCAGGACACCTGCACGCAGAGGTGGGTCCAAATCCAAAGCTGAACACCAGGAGCTGTGCGAACAAAGAAGGGAAAGGGAAATCTCTCCCAGCAGCCTCAGAAGCGGCGGATTAAATCTCCACAATCAACTTCATGTACCCTGCATCTGTGGAATACCTGAATAGACAACGAATTATCTCAAATTGAGGACGTGGACTTTGGGAGCAACGATATTTTTTTTTTTTCCCTTTTTCTCTTTTTGTGAGTGTATGTGTATGCTTCTGTGTGTGATTTTGTCTGTATAGCTCTGCTTTTATCATTTGTCTTAGGGTTCTGTCTGTCCATTTTTTTTATTACCTTTTAAATTTTTTTCTTAATATTTTTTATTTTAATAACTTTATTTTATTTTATCTTCTTTCTTTCTATTTTTTCTCCCTTTTATTCTGAGCCATGTGGATGACAGGCTCTTGGTGCTCCAGCCAGGTGTCAGGGCTGTGCCACGGAGGTGGGAGAGCCAACTTCAGGACACTGGTCCACAAGAGACCTCCCAGCTCCACGTAATATCAAACAGTGAAAATCTCCCAGAGATCTCCATCTCAGCGCCAAGACCCAGCTCCACAATGACCAGCAAGCTACAGTGCAGGACACTCTATGCCAAACAACTACCAAGACAGGAACACAACCCCATCCATTAGCACAGAGGCTGCCTAAAATCATAATAAGGCCACAGACACCCTAAAACACACCACCAGATGTGGACCTGCCCACCACAAAGACAAGATCCAGCCTCATACACCAGAACACAGGCACCAGTCCCCTCCACCAGGAAGCCTACACAACCCACTGAACCAACCTTAGCCACTGGGGACAGACACCAAAAACAACGGGAACTACGAACCTGCAGCCTGCGAAAAGGAGACCCCAAACACTGTAAGTTAAGCAAAATGAGAAGACAGAGAAACACACAGTAGATGAAAGAGCAAGGTAAAAAACCCACCAGACCTAACAAATGAAGAGGAAATAGGCAGTCTACCTGAAAAAGAATTCAGAATAATGATAGGAAAGATGATCCAAAATCTTGGAAACAGAATGGAGAAAATACAAGAAACGTTTAACAAGGACCTAGAAGAACTAAAGAGCAAACAAACAGTGATGAACAACACAATAAATGAAATTAAAAATTCTCTAGAAGGAATCAATAGCAGAATAACTGAGGCAGAAGAACGGATAAGTGACCTGGAAGATAAAATAGTGGAAATAACTACTGCAGAGCAGAATAAAGAAAAAAGAATGAAAAGAATTGAGGACAGTCTCAGAGACCTCTGGGACAACATTAAATGCACCAACATTCGAATTATCGGGGTCCCAGAAGAAGAAGAGAAAAAGAAAGGGACTGAGAAAATATTTGAAGAGATTATAGTTGAAAACTTCCCTAATATGGGAAAGGAAATAGTCAATCAAGTCCAGGAAGCACAGAGAGTCCCATACAGGATAAACCCAAGGAGAAACATGCCAAGACACATATTAATCAAACTACCAAAAATTAAATACAAAGAAAAAATATTAAAAGCAGCAAGGTAGAAACAACAAATAACACACAAGGGAATCCCCATAAGGTTAACAGCTGATCTTTCAGCAGAAACTCTGCAAGCCAGAAGGGAGTGGCAGGACATATTTAAAGTGATGAAGGAGAAAAACCTACAACCAAGATTACTCTACCCAGCAAGGATCTCATTCAGATTTGATGGAGAAATTAAAACCTTTATGGACAAGCAAAAGCTAAGAGAATTCAGCACCACCATACCAGCTTTACAATGAATGCTAAAGGAACTTCTCTAGGCAGGAGACACAAGAGAAGGAAAAGACCTACAATAACAAACCCAAAACAATTAAGAAAATGGTAACAGGAACATACATATTGATAATTACCTTAAATATAAATGGATTAAATGCTCCCACCAAAAGACACAGACTGGCTGAATGGATACAAAAACAAGACCCGTATATATGCTGTCTACAAGAGACCCACTTCAGACCTAGGGACACATACAGACTGAAAGTGAGGGGATGGAAAAAGATATTCCATGCAAAGGGAAATCAAAAGAAAGCTGGAGTAGCAATTCTCATATCAGACAAAATAGACTTTAAAATAAAGACTATTACAAGAGACAAAGAAGGACACTACATAATGATGAAGGGATCAATCCAAGAAGAAGATAGAACAATTGTAAATATTTATGCACCCAACATATGTACTGAGGAGCACCTCAGTACATAAGGCAAATGCTAACAACCATAAAAGGGGAAATCAACAGTAACACAATCATAGTAGGGGACTTTAACAGCCCACTTTCACCAATGGACAGATCATCCAAAATAAAAATAAATAAGGAAACACAAGCTTTAAATGATACATTAAACAAGATGGACTTAATTGATATTTATAGGACATTCCATCCAAAAACAACAGAATACATATTCTTCTCAAGTGCTCATGGAACATTCTCCAGGATAGATCATATCTTGGGTCACAAACCAAGCCTTGGTAAATTTAAGAAAATTGAAATCAGATCAAGTATCTTTTCCGACCACAACACTATGAGACTAGATATCAATTACAGGAAAAAAATCTGTAAAACATACAAACACATGGAGGCTAAACAATACACTACTTAATAACCAACAGATCACTGAAGAAACCAAAGAGGAAATCAAAAAATACCTAGAAACAAATAACAATGAAAACACGACGACCCAAAACCTATGGGATGCAGCAAAAGCAGTTGTAAGAGGGAAGTTTATAGCAATACAATCCTACCTCAAGAACAAAGAAACATCTCAAATAAACAACCTAACCTTACACCTAAAGCAATTAGAGAATGAAGAACAAAAAAACCCCAAAGTTAGCAGAAGGAAAGAAATCATAAGGATCAGATCAGATATAAATGAAAAGGAAATGAAGGCAACGATAGCAAAGATCAGTACAAACTAAAAGCTCGTTCTTTGAGAAGATAAACAAAATTGATAAACCATTAACCAGATCATCAAGAAAAAAAGGGAGAAGACTCAAATCAGTAGAATTAGAAATGAAAAAGGAGAAGTAACCACTGACACTGCAGAAATACAAACGATCGTGAGAGATTACTACAAGCAACTCTATGCCAATAAAATGGACAACCTGGAAGAAATGGACAGATTCTTAGAAATGCACAACCTTCCGAGACTGAACCAGGAAGAAATAGAAAATATGAACAGACCAATCACAAGCACTGAAATTGAAACTGTGATTAAAAATCTTCCAACACACAAAAGCCCAGGACCAGATGGCTTCACAGGAAAATTCTATCAAACATTTAGAGAAGAGCTGACACCTATCCTTCTCAAACTCTTCCAAAAAATAGCAGAGGGAGGATCACTCCCAATCTCATTCTACGAGGCCACCTTCACCCTGATACCAAAACCAGACAAAGATGTCACAAAGAAAGAAAACTACAGGCCAATATCACCGATGAACATAGATGCAAAAATCCTCAACAAAATACTAGCAAACAGAATCCAACAGCACATTAAAAGGATCATACACCATGATCAAGTGGGGTTTATCCCAGGAATGCAAGGATTCTTCAATATACTCAAATCAATCAATGTGATACACCATATTAACAAATTGAAGGAGAAAAACCATATGATCATCTCAATAAATGCAGAAAAAGCTTTCGACAAAATTCAACACCCATTTAGAATAAAAACCCTCCAGAAAGGAGGCATAGAGGGAACTTTCCTCAACATAATAAAGGCCATATATGACAAACCCACAACCAACATCGTCCTCAGCGGTGAAAAACTGAAACCATTTCCACTAAGATCAGGAACAAGACCAGGTTGCCCACGCTCACCAATATTATTCAACATAGTTTTGGAAGTTTTAGCCACAGCAATCAGAGAAGAAAAAGAAATAAAAGGAATACAAATCAGAAAAGAAGAACTAAAGCTGTCACTGTTTGCAGATGACATGATACTATACATAGAGAATCCTAAAGATACTACCAGAAAACTACTAGAGCTAATCAATGATTTTGGTAAAGTAGCAGGATACAAAATTAATGCACAGAAATCTCTAGCATTTCTACACACTAATGATGAAAAATCTGAAAGTGAAATTAAGAAAACACTCCCATTTACCATTGCAACAAAAAGAATAAAATATCTAGGAATAAACCTACCTAAGGAGACAAAAGACCTGTATGCAGAAAATTATAAGACACTGATGAAAGAAATTAAAGATGATACAAATGGATGGAGAGATATACCATGTTCTTGGATTGGAAGAATCAACATTGTGAAAATGACTCTATTACCCAAAGCAATCTACAGATTCAATGCAATCCCTATCAAACTACCAGTGGCATTTTTCACAGAACTAGAACAAAAAATTTCACAATTTGTATGGAAACACAAAAGACCCCGAATGGCCAAAGCAATCTTGAGAAAGAAAAACGGAGCTGGAGGAATCAGACTCCCTGACTTCAGACTATACTACAAAGCTACAGTAATCAAGACAGTATGGTACTGGCACAAAAACAGAAATCTAGATCAATGGAACAGGATAGAAAGCCCAGAGATAAGCCCACGCACATATGGTCACCTTATCTTTGATAAATGAGGCAAGAATATACAGTGGAGAAAAGACAGCCTCTTCAATAAGTGGTGCTGGGAAAACTGGACAGCTACATGTAAAAGAATGAAATTAGAACACTCCCTAACACCATACACAAAAATAAACTCCAAATGGATTAAAGACCTAAATGTAAGGCCAGACACTATCAAACTCTTAGAGGAAAACATAGGCAGAACACTGTATGACATAAATCACAGCAAGATCCTTTTTGACCCACCTCCTAGAGAAATGGAAATAAAAACAAAAATAAACAAATGGGACCTAATGAAACTTCAAAGCTTTTGCACAGCAAAGGAAACCATAAACAAGACGAAAAGACAACTCTCAGAATGGGAGAAAATATTTGCAAATGAAGCAACGGACAAAGGATTAATCTCCAAAATTTACAAGCAGCTCATGCAGCTCAATATCAAAAAAACAAACAACCCAATCCAAAAATGGGCAGAAGACCTAAATAGACATTTCTCCAAAGAAGATATACAGATTGCCAACAAACTCATGAAAGAATGCTCAATATCATTAATCATTAGAGAAATGCAAATCAAAACTACAATGAGATATCATCTCACACCGGTCAGAATGGCCATCATCAAAAAATCTACAAACAATAAATGTTGGAGAGGGTGTGGAGAAAAGGGAACCCTCTTGCATTGTTGGTGGGAATGTAAATTGATACAGGCACTATGGAGAACAGTATGGAGGTTCCTTAAAAAACTAAAAATAGAACTACCATACGACCCAGCAATCCCACTACTGGGCATATATCCTGAGAAAACCATAATTCAAAAAGAGTCATGTATCAAAGTGTTCATTGCTGCTCTATTTACAATAGCCAGGACATGGAAGCAACCTAAGTGTCCATCGACAGATGAATGGATAAAGAAGATGTGGCACATATATACAAGGAATATTACTCAGCCATAAAAAGAAATGAAATTGAGTTATTTTTAGTGAGGTGGATGGACCTAGAGTCTGTCATACAGAGTGAAGTAAGTCAGAAAGAGAAAAACAAATACCATATGCTCACACATATATATGGAATCTAAGAAAAAAAAAAAAAAAAGGTCATGAAGAACCTAGGGGCAAGACGGGAATAAAGACACAGACCTACTAGAGAATGGACTTGAGGATATGGGGAGGCGGAAGGGTAAGCTGGGACAAAGTGAGAGAGTGGCATGGACATATATACACTACCAAACATAAAATAGATAGCTAGTGGGAAGCAGCCGCATAGCACAGGGAGATCAGTTCAGTGCTTTGTGACCACCTAGAGGGGTGGGATAGGGAGGGTGGGAGGGAGGGAGACGCAAGAGGGAAGAGATATGGGAACATATGTATATGTATAACTGATTCACTTTGTTATAAAACAGAAAGTAACACACCATTGTAAAGCAATTATACTCCAATAAAGATGTTTAAAAAAAAAAAAATACAGATGCTTTCTGATCCTGAGTCTTACTTCAATTTCTACCAAAGCTGTACAGAGTTTGGTTTTCAAAGGCGAATTGCAGTGCTCAGGAATTCACAGCTTGCCTGGAGTAAAGCTCTTCAACTGAGGTCACTATTAGTCAAATGACAACAATCACATGGTAATAATAATAGGAAGAAAAGCAAGACGTCAAGCTATCACCTGTGTGATGCACCCGTATGATGACGAGGCTACACTGCCTCTTCACATATCCTGAGGGTTCAGGGAAAGAGATGCTGTATTTTTGTACGTTCTAAACCCCACAAGGCAGAATTTGTATGATTTCATTCACTGCTGTATCCCATCCAGCATCCAGAGCAGTGCTGGCACATCGCAGGTGCTCCAAAAAATATGTGCCGAACAAAAGAAGGAACAAATGAGAAGCCTTTTCTTCAATAGAAATTGCTCAGCTCAGGTAGGTAACCTGGGTTTCTAGGAAGACCCCACTGTACTTCTCAGGGCAACCGAGAACACTGCAGCTAAAAACCTAAAAATATAATACAAATGAATGTATATGCAAAACAGAAACAGACTCACAGATATAAAAAACAAATTTGTGTTTACCGAAGGGGAGATGGAATGAGGAGGAACAAATTAGAGGTATGGGATTAAGAGATACAAACTACTATATAGAAAAGAGACAAGCAACAAGGATATACTGTATGGCACAGGGAATTATACCCATTATCTTGTAATAACCTAAAATGCAATATAATCTGCAAAAATACTGAATCACTATGCTGGACACCTGTAACTAACACAATACTGTAAATCAACTATACTTCGATAAATCAACCAACCAACCTCAGCTCTGGGGACACATCCCTGTTCTCTAGGGCTCGAACACTGGGTGCAACATTTACCTTCCCTGTGCCTCAGACTCCAACCCTGCAAGAAGGGGAATAATAGCTGGTGGGCTGTGGAGGATTTAGTGTCATAATGGATGTAAATCACTTAACACAGTGGCTCTCACCTGGGGTGATTATGCCTCCCGAGGGATGTTCAGCAATGTCTTGAGCCATTTTCAGTGTCACAAATGAGAAGGGGCTGTGATTGGCCTCCAGTGAGTAGAGACCAAGGATGCTGCTAAACATTCTCTACGGCTCAGGGCAGCCTCCACAATGTAGAATGATCCAGCCATAAATGCCACGATCGCCCAGGCTGAGAGACCCTGACTTAGCACCACACCTAAGATGAGAGAAAGAACTCAATGAGTGCTTAATAGATCTGGATAAAAAAAATGATGAAAACGAACAAGGCCAAAAGAACTTGGTACCTATTTGCAAATGGGCTGTTTCTCATCCGAAGCCCAGATGAGTGCCTTCTTGGCCCATCCTGGCCTAGTCTCAACAGCCCCTGTCCAGAAGCAAGGTAACTGCTCGGGCCTTTAGAGTGGGAATGGGGTCCGTGTTGCAGTAACCCAGAAGCTTTTTGTTAAAAATGCCATCCTTGAGGTCTCCCCTACTGGTTTTGGAGAAAGATGTCTCTAGGGCACAGTGTTCCTGCCTGTAGAGCCACGGTCACGATTTTCAATGGTTTTACAGGAAGACCAACTCAAGAGCACCATGCGCCAGGGAAACTAGGGCCCTTCTTGCAAAACGTTTGTGCAGTTTTCATATAGGTACCTTGATGTTTCCCAATTTGGACACAAAAGGATTTTAAAGTGCAGCTTATTCCAACTGCTAGGCTAGGATCCTGACACCTCAACCACAGATGGTCCATGGACCTCATGAGGCCAGCGTGCCCACAGGTGGGTAGCCCTGCTCCCTGGCAGGGGCTCTGGCTAAAAGTTCTTCACAGCTGATATGTACTGCCTACCCAAGGTGGAATGGGTCAGATTTTTACTTTCTAAAAACTTTCCTAAAATTCTGAGGCTTGGGTAAGTTATCCAATCTCTCCAGGCTTCACTTATTGCCCCTAGAATACGGATTTGTTCTTGGATTCAGTGACGATTTACTGAATCCTCATCTTTGCTAGGGTTAGAACCAGCAGAAATGGTCCCTACCCTCATGAAGCTTGGATTCTAATTGCAGAGAGGGGGATCAAAACAAAACAGAAGTAAACAGGCAACATTTTTGGAAATTGTAGGGATCATAATAGGATCTATCACAAGGTTATAAGAGGATTAAATGCAATAATACATGTCAAGGCCTTTGTGCAAAAGCTGGCCCCCAGTCCATGCTCAGTCAACTCAAATTATTATTATAAATAATTAGGAAAGAAGGAAAGAATCATCTTTCCAGTGCTGAAAGGAAATGTATAGCTGATGAGAGGACGTCCACCTCGATTTCACTTATCGTCTCGGAAAAGCATTCTCCCCAAAACCAGAACTTGCACATGAACTTGTGGGACCATATAGGGCTGTGGCTGCGGACACAGGGGGCTCTGAAATCTGAGAGGAACGGGATGAAATCACAGCTGTGTGATCCTGGGCACATGATGTAACTTCTCCCCGACTCGGCTTCCTCATCTGTAAAATGGGAATAATACTGCCACAGAGGGTTTTATCAGTATTTCATAAAATATAAAGCACTTAGCACTGGTGCCTGATGCATAGTAAGCTCTGGGTATGTATAATTTATTTTACAAATGATAAAATTAGCATTGTCTCATCTCTCTCCAAACGCACCATCAATGTGCATTTTTAAGAATCTCTCTGGATTCCCTTCATCTATTTCTCCTACTTCACATCCTATATCACAGGTTTTCTTAGAAACAGGCTAGAACTTCCTCCTCCCCTGCAAACCACTGCATTCAGAGCCTGGTGGACCCACCTCTCCTTTGGTCCTTCTCCATCATTTGCTGCTGCACTGTCACTGGGGCCAGTGATGGGCTGATGAATGGTTGTCATAACACAAAGCCTGTCAGTAATCGCAATCAACTCAGGATGAACTACAGGGAGTATGACAAGTGAGTGAGGGGGCACTTCTTAAAAATATATTTTTGTGTGAAGCTTTTAAGAAGTTGTACATCTGTGCCCAGGTGGCACTCCCTTGATGATGCACTAACAGTATGCCTGATGGTTGTTTGTGTATATGGGTATGCATCTCACACACACACACACACACACACACACACAGCCTTCACTGCCCTCCCTGCAAAGTTTCTCTGCAGGCTCCATAAACCCAAAGACAAGCCTAGAATGAGAGATCTATAAACACCCCCAGAGACAAAGGCTTACAGGGGACTGTCTCTCAACCCAGATGTCACAACGGCCTGATTTTTATCATCTGTCATGTGCAGGCGATTTGGAAACAGACTGCAGTGACATAATGAGTAATACCAGCTTAAATAAAACGCCACACATCAATCCTCCTTTGTAACGTAGATGCCTCGAAAATCAGAGACACCAAGACATTTTCCTGGAGAGCAAAGGGCATCCTTTGTTGCTGTTTTGTAGGTTCATGGGTGGCTTAAAGGAAAAAAACCACCTGGCCACACCAGTCAACATAAAACCCGTCCTCTCCAGCCTCTGGGGCCACAGCAGGCCCACCACCTGCTCTGCTTGGCATCCAGTGTGGGCTCAGCAGGCATGAGGCCATCTCACAAGCAAGGTTTCAACCCGGACACAGGAAGAGAAGAAATCTACAACTAGATCATAAATGGAACGGGAAAACCCATCAACACTTACTCTGGTGGGTGGGGACCTGAACGCTGGGTCTGTGCCTGCTGCCCCAGGAGTACAGGGCTTGAGGCTGTAACTGACATATGAGAGCAAAGGAAATCGTGCCCAATAATATAAGCAGCCTGATGCAAACTCCAGCCAAGAGAGAACACTACCAGGAAAACCACATCCTCTCATCTACCAGATGCTACTCAGAAGCAAATTTTCTCTAAATGCCTGTGTGTGTTTCAGGAGCGGAGGAGAGGGGTGTGATGACCAGGCTACTAGTATTCCTCTTCTATTTTTCCATCTAAGGCAGAGCACACCCTTTGACCTGGAAATTCTCCTTCCAGAAATTCATAAAGACACATGGATAAGGATAATCACGAACAAAAATGTGAAAATCACCTAAAATATCCATTAACAGAAGGAGTAAATAGATTCGAAGTGCTATGTAGCTATTTTACGAAGTTGACGTAGATCTATGCAGATTAACATGGAATGACGTCAATAAGATTTTAGTAAAAAAGGCAAATTTATATATGATACCATCCCATGAACACATCAACACACGGGTGCATGCGTTTGCATGTGTACATATGTATTCATAAATGACAACAGTCTGCGAGGAAGTGCACCAAACTGTTAACAGTGCTCATTTCAGGCAGGGGGCATTAGGAGCGCTTTATACTTTCTGAGTATTTTGTGTTATCCATTTCTCTTAAAAAAACAAAACAAAACCAAAAAAATGAACATTTATAACCCGAAACAAAGTGCATTCCTTTCTTTGGGAAAATAAGAAAGCAAAAGAGCTGTTTCACCAAATGGAGCACATTTTTCCAGGCATAACAAAGCTCAGAGAATGTGACCGGGATCCCAGTTGGGGCAGGGCCAGCCTGATATCGGTTACCAGATTAAGGGGGACAGTCTTAACGGCTCTCTGCTAATTCATCGCCACAATGCCCGCCAATAATGAATGACCACTGAAGGGCATTTGCAGTTTAGAAGCGGATGAGAGAAGTCAACGTTGAGAGCTAATGGAGGAGACCTCACAGAGCTCAGAAGGAACCAACCCTGTGGACATCTTGATTTAGGACTTCCAGCCTCCAGGACTCTGAGATAATGCATTTCTGTTGTTTAAGCCACCCAGTTTATGGTGCTTCATTATGGCAGTCCTAGCAAACTGATATAATTCGTCTCCGTAGGTGTTCAGAACTATAATGCAGAAGCTCCAGGGATGGGGGTGGGACCATTGGGAGAGTCAGTCAGCTGAGCCTAAGGAGAAAAAAGGTCCAAGGGCAGAAGCAGACAGGAGAGGTGCCGGAGAACTCTTGAATGCTTTCCAGGCCCGCTTCTGGTCACTTCCTGACGCTCTGGTTTCCAATGTACCTTAATTGATTCCCACCATTCTCCTTGAGCTAATTCCAGGGGATTTCTATTTCTCCTAATACCTCCAACACTGAGCATTTATATAAATCTTGAATCTCCAATTCCACATTAATGGTCACAGAGCAGACCCACCAGCACAGAGGAGAATTCAATAAAATCTGTTAGATGAAACAATCTGTAAATATGTGAATAAATTTATCTGGGACAAACTGATCAGTGGCCACAAACCAAGAAGAGAATTACTGATGTAAAGCTCATGGGAACCTCTAAGTAGAATGAGCCCTTTTCCAGAAATAGGAAGGAGATAAGGAGACAGTATTTAGTGTCAAAATGAGATAACACCAGGCAAGGTACTTTGCTTTGGCTCTGAACCAAAGGGCAGAATAAAGTGGAGAAAATCTGTTCTCTTTCTCTGCCTGATGGTCTTTGGAAAAAGTCACCCCCTTCCGGCCCCTCTCCATTCCAACCACAAGATTTTATTGGATCTTCCAATGACCCTACCCGCTTACCCTCACCCAGGTGGTGGTCACCTGGGTCTCTGGGCGAGTCATATATCCCACGCCTCCCCTCCCTGGCCATAGTGATTGCTCCAGGGAAGATCTGTGCCCCAAGTCCAGCCAATCAGAATCTTTCCCTGAAATTCATGAACTGTAATGTTGTAAGCTCAGAACCTCCTCTTCTGGAATTACGGAGTCACGGAAAGAGAAGGAGGGACAATGGGAGAGAACACAGACAGACAGACACTTGATGGTTTTGATGTTCCCAAATCCAGGCATCCTGGGCCAATAAGATCACAGCTTTTTCTGTGACTTGATTCGAAGAGAAACTTCCCTTTTGCATAAGTTAGTTCAAGTTGGGTTTCTGTCACTTACAACCCAAAGAGTCTCGATCTGTACAGAGGATACAAGACTTCATCCACACATTGCTCATGCCCGCAGTCAGCTGAGCAGAGCGCCTCACTCTGGAAAGCCTGAGCCTGGAGGACACTCCTCTTCTGCGGTGGCTGATACTGCGTGGTTTGGTTCCTCTACCTGGGCTGTGGCCACCATTGGAGTGGGCAGTGGATCTACACACGGCCAGCTGCTCATGGCACAGGATGCAGTCTTGCCTAAGAGCCCTGCCCAACAAGAGTGCTCCAGCGAAGGGCTGGAGGCTGACGCAATCAGTATTCCCCTTAAAGCATTTGAGCCCAAAAGCTGCACAAAGAGTACATAGTGGCAGGGATGGCAGGAACAGAGACAGACAAATGCAGAGCCACAGTAACATGAGGACACTGGGGTCAAGCAGAGGCACAAGCCCCTGACCAAGACACTTCTAGAATTGCTGTTTCGACAAACAATACAGCAGAGCAGCCACTTGGGCTCAGACCCTGGCGACTCCACTTCTAGACGTGTGACTCAAGTAATGCAGCCTCGCTGAGCCTCAGTTTCCTCATCTGTACAATGGAGACCAACACTAACTTCAAAGGACTGTCATGAGAATTAAATGAAATAATGGCGTATAATAAATGAAGCATCTCAAATCAGTGAGAAAAGATGGGTTTTCAACAAATGGTGCTGGGATAACAGGGTAGCCATCAGAAATACACAAAGCGATTCATGTACCTAGATCTTATACCAGAATAAACAGTAATGGATCAAAGATGGTAATATGAAAATAAAGCCACAGAAGTCCTGGAAAAAAACCATGGGAATATGTTTTTATAACATCACAATGGAGACACCTTTTTGATAAAACATGGAAGATTGATAAATTATGTAGAAAACTTTTTAATCAGCATGGCAAAACCACTTATGTAAAGTGAAAAGAGCAACAAATGGGGAAATACCAACAACTCACATCCCCGACAAAAAGTTAACCTCTCTCATAAATAAGAACGTCTAGAAATTGAAGTCAAAGAGACAACCCAAAACAGAAAAAAAAACATACATACAACCAAATAGCAAATGACGAGACACACAGAAAGATGCTCATTCACAATAAGAAAACTGTCTATTGTAACTATACTAAGATGTCAGTTTTTACCTAGCTTATCAACAACAGTACAAAAGTTGAATAACCCATTGTGCTGTACAGAATAGATATAGGGCTGCAGGCCGTATAAATAGATGTCCAGGCGGGACAGTTGGGCATTATCTACCAAAATAACCAAGGCACATACCCCTTGATGTGTCAATTACACTTCTAGGAATTTATCCTACAGATTTATTTGCAATGGAAAATGACTTATATGCAAGGTTTGCAAATATTTGTATTTGCAAACAAATGGAAACAGTTTCAGTGGCTTTTAGTAGAGGACTAAACAAATTATATTATTCCACACAGTGGGATATAATGCTGTCTTCCCCCAAAATAAACAAAAATAAATGGGTTCTTTTATTTCTGACCTGGAAAGAACCGCAAGTTATACTACATTATTAAGTGAAAATGCTGGGTATGGAACAGGTGTACAGAATGCTTCTGTTTGTGTTTTTAAAAAGAAACAAGATAAGGGTAAAGAATAAACCTCGGTATTTGCTTATGCATAAAATATCTCTGCAAGGATATCCCAAAATCATTAATAGCACTGTTGTCCAGGAGGCAGGGATAGCCATGTATGCTTTTCTGAATTGTGACTCTTATCTATTCAAAAAATGAAACTTTATAGAGAAACAAAACAAAAAGAGTAATGGATACACATCTCTTAGCACAGTACCTAGAATGTAATAAGCTCGCAGTAACTATTAGTGGCTTTGGTTATGATTATTTATCATTATTATTATTATTATTATTATTTGGTTATGATTATTTATCATTATTATTGTCCTGGGAGCCCTCATCAGACATAGAACTTACGCTGTGTTCTCCATGATGGCCCTGGCCTCCTGGGACCTGGCCAAATGTTTCTATGTTCCTTACACTCTATCCTTACACTAACTTCTCCCCAACCGTGCCCTATGCCACTGCCCCCCAAATCTACCTTAATGTCACCTGATGAAGACAGCGCATCTCTCTGTTCCACTCTGGGCATCACTATTTCAGTGCAACCTGAAAGAGCCTTCCAGCTATGAAAGGTTGATTTAGGGAGGCTGACTAGCGCAAGACGATGAAATGCAAACCCCCGGGTTCTCTGTCACCCAAAGCCACCTCGACCCACCTCTAGGGTCCCGAACGACAAGCTTCTTTGCTCTGATGTGTCCCTCTGCCAGCGCGCCACTCATCCGGTGCGTGGGCTGGATGCCCTTAGGAAAGGCCTGGCAAGTCATGGCAGGGAGAAGGGAGGGCTCTGCTTCCCGCCCACTCTCCATCCTCGGGTGCATCTTCTTGGAAAATGCTGGGTACACCTGGATCACTTACTGCTGCTCTGCTCCTGTGGGTACCCAGCACTCCACACTTCAGGTGTGCGGCTATCAGACTCACATTAAGAAAACATATTCAAGAGCACTTTGCCATTTCAAAACGCTGGGCTGTTACCCACTGTTATCTTTGCAGAACAGAAATCATATCTTACTTGCCTTCCGTAGCCCTCGCAGCACTTAGCATGGTGCTAAGCACATAGTAGGTCCTCAATAAATGCCACTTGGCTTAATGAAAGTACAAAGTGAGTCCGTTACGTACATTATGGACCTGGTGGCAGATGCAAAGACCTTTACGTGTCCCTGTTATATCTACCTAAAACATTAAAATAAGTCTTTCCAACTCTTTTTGAGAAAATGTTACACCCTTTATGCAGACCCACTAATTCACAGGCTGATGTGAGTTAGAAACAGGGAAGAAAAAAATCCCAAGTACAGTTTCACCTTGAGTCTAATGTCATCTTCCAATTGCCACCAAATCCCTGGCTTTCCCTTTACAACCAACTTCTTGAAGGAGTCGTCTACACACCGTGTCTTCCCTACCTCACTCCCACTCACGCTTCAAACCACTCCCAGCTGGTTTCTGTCTCCAATTCTCCCCTGGAATTTCCCTTGTCAAGGTCATCAACCCATGTGGACACTTTCCAGAATCTTCCTCTTCCAGCCTCTGAGCAGCAGGCTGTTTCGAACCTTCTCCTCCTCTCAAAACATCTTCCTATTCCCTCCTTCTCCTTCCCCCCACCTCTCTGACCACTCTTTCATGGACTCTTCTTTTTCGGAAGTATCACACCCTTGAAATTCTGTTCTAGACCCTGTCCCCTTTTCGGGCAATTCCATCAACACCCATGAATTCAATTACCATTTACCTGCTGCTAACTTTCAGATCTTTACCCCAGCTTCAGGCCCCTGTCCGCTAAAACCTACTGGACATCCCCTCTTGGGTGTCACACTTCAAACTCAGTGTGCCTCAACTTCACTTCTTTTTCTTCTCCTGCAAACCTATCCAAACTCAACAAACGGTACCATCTTCAACCCAATGGCCTAAGGCGATTTGATCCTTTCTTTCCCCCTCACCCCCAAAGTCAGTCATTGATCATGTCCAGTTGCTTCTAGCTCTTAAATATATATCTAGTCCATCCACTTATCTCCTTCTGTCCCATCTACTAACACCCTTGTCCCAGATGTCATTCTCTCCCCCTTGGACCACTGCACTGGCCTCCATGTCCTCAGCTGGTACCATCCTCCAAATCTACTCTCCACCAGAGCAATTTTTCTGAAACACAAATTTACCTGGCAATCATTCCCTCTGGATTCTTTCCTTGTCCTCACGCTCTATATTTAAATATAAATATTAGTTACAATAATGGGTCAGCCGCCCTTGATAGACTAAGAACCACTGGCTTAAACAAGATAACAGTTTCCTTTCTCTCTCAGTAAAAGGCGAAGGTGGTAAGTCGTACAAGAAGGTAGGCAGTTTTGCTCCACGAGGCCATCAGAATCTGGGGTTCTGCAAGCCCTGCCATTCTTAGAGCGCTGGTCTCATCTGCATGGCTGAGCTTGCCGACAATCCCCAGGTCTGTATTTCAGTCCGTCAGAGGGCAAGGAGGAGGAAGAGGAGAACCAGCAGAAGTAGAGGAAAAGCAGCTTCACTTTAAAGACTTGATGGGGGAGGGGGGGTATATACCACTTCTGCATACTTCCCACCAGCTACTACTTAGTCACATGACTGTCCGAGCTGCAAGCCAGGCTGTGGAATGTGGCCATTAACGCAGATAAAATTAGCAGTCATAAGCACGGCTGACTTTACGTACTAACCATTTCCCAAATCTGTCCCTTCCACCACTGCTCGCTATGGAAGCCAGCTTGCACGGTATTTCTGTGGGATGAGTACAGTAGCCTCCAGAATCATCTTCCTGCTTTCAGTCTTAGACCCATTAATTCTGTCTGATTGTATTGATACTTGTCTTAAAACATTTCAATGGTCCCAAATAACCCTCAAGATTCCTTCCACTGAAAGTGACAACCAAATCACCACTGCTTGAACAGAAAAGGAGAGTTTATTGGCTCAGGTAACTGGGGATGCTGTTAGGCTAGTGACCAGCATGGCCAATGGCTCATGGATGCAAGGAAAATTACTAGCACCCGGTCTTTCTCCATCTCTGGGCTTTGCTCTCCTCTCTATTGATGTCATTCTCAGGCATCCCCCTAGGGAACCTCGGCATCTCCACTTAGCAACCCCAGGAGGGTTTACATACGCTTATATTTACTAATAAATGCAGTAAGAGTCTAAGGTCTGATGCATACTGTCACCGATTGGCTCGACTCAAATCTCCTATTTGCAGGGCCAGGAATATACCATATCTTCACTGGGCAGGCCTGGGTCCCATGCCTTCCACTGCAGTCAGGGGGTGGGGTCAACCTCACTTTAGCCATGTTGACTGAGACGGGGGAGAAGTTCCCCAGAGGAATCAAGGGATACTCTTAAAGGTACAGGAAACAAATGCCAATACATAAAAACAATAAATGTTCATAACACACTCTCCTTTTGCAGAGTAGCCACGTTCCTGGGTACGGGAAACAAGGCCTTCTTTAACTCAGTCCTATTTGCATCTCTCTCCAACACTATCGCCTAGTAAAACCCACTTGACACTGAATGGTTTAACTACCCTGACTTTTCTATGGTTTGTATGTGTGTGTGCACAGGCAGACATGCATGTCTTGTCTGCACACAGACACACAGTCCTCTACTTTTGCTCATGCTGTCCCCATGGCTGTTTCTCTACCCCTCCACCTGGATTACTCCTACTCACCCTCTGAGATTCAATGCAGATGCATCACCCGCCCAGAAACTTCTCAGACACCCCTCAGGCTTGGATAAGCATGGGTCCCCTCTATTTCTGCAACACTTGATGCAGAGGAGAGGGTCTATTCTTAACATATTATTTTGAAAGTATGCATGTTTACATCTGTCCCTGCCCCGCTTCCAGTGGGAAATATTACAGACTAACTCTCCTGATCTCCACGCCATCTTTGTAGTGGGAGTGTTTGGAATGACTCTTCCCAGACTCCTTTGCAGCTGGACATAAAGTAGACTCAGCAACTTAACTGCACTCATGAAACCTTTGGAAGGCAGAAGTGAAGCAGAGACCATCTTCCTGCCTTTGTAGGATGTTTCGTATTACCAAGGAAGGGCTCAGAAACACAAGGTTTTGTACAGCAGCATTCAGCATGCTTTCTCCAGTCTCTGCGTGTCAAGGGGCAGTTGAGGTAATAACGCTGGTGACAATGGTTCTTGTACCTCCTCCCTGATGACCAGAGGTGCTTATGGAATCAGCCCTGGAGGGCAGGGCTAACAGTACTCCTTCAGTGCTTCCTGCAATTTTCTAAGCATCTGCTTTCCAACATTAAACCTCTACCTGCTTAAAATACCTAGGGTGGTATTTTCTTGTGCTGTTCCCTGATTGATCATTTCTCAGTGGAATTGTCTTATTCCTATTTACACATCAGTGCCTAACACAGGAACTGGAAGCAGGTGCTCAATAAATATTTCTTGAAAGCTAATGAAATTGAAATATATGTGTAATTTCTTGGTAGCCAGAGATTTATAAGTACAAAAGACCATCCAAGCATGTCTGCTTCTCCTACATCTAGCTTTCAAACCCAGATCTTGATACCAGATATCCTGCTGTTCAGGAAAACAATGTGAGTACCTTTGACCAAAGAAATCCAAAATCTCTAAGGGACAAAGGGCACCTTTCCTTATACAAACAGCGACCCGTGCTTTATATAAGCACAGGCTCTGATAACAAACAGTGACATTATTCACAAAAGAAACTGCTATGATCCTGACATGGTCTAGTGATTTAGCACTTGCAGGTAACTTTTATTCTGAATCTTAATTTACTACCCACTGGTGACCCTTGTGTAAAAATCAGGACAGGAGAGATTTGATCTTGCATGTAAATTTTATGTTTTGTCTGCTGGCAGATTTATGATTTGGGTTGCACCCAATGCATTCAATGAGGGATAGCCACATAATGGTCATACGTGTCATCACCCAGCACATTAAGCTTCCTTGCAATATCCCAGATTACAGTAATACATTGCAGAGCATGGCCATTTGAAGGTAATTCATTCCAAATTCAACTTGGATTGCTTTTCCTGTAAAACTGACAGGGGGCTATGCTACAAGACCATTGGCGTGTATCTCTATCCTAAAAATGAATTTTCTGCTTTCAGAATGCTACAACAAGAAGTCAGGATGTTCAATTCATTAAAAAAAAAAAAAAAAATGATAGCAACATTCCTTTGTAAGATCGCTTGGCTCCAAACAAAAGGAAACAGGGAAATGTCACAGAAGGCAGTTGAACAGAGAGACTAAGAGGATGGATGCTCGGTTCTGAAGGATCTGGGATCCTAGCTCTGTAACTGATACTGTGCCTTGAAGCCTCAGTTGCTTCAAGTGTGCTGTGCACTTACCCCCAGGTATGTTGTGAACATTCACAATATACATGTGCAATGCTTAACCCAGGGTAAGGACTCAGTGTGACGCTCATTACTTCTCATACCTGCCTAGTCATTTCTCCTGGAACTTTTTCACCAAACAGCCACTAAACTTTTCCACCAAACAGCAAAGAGGCATCTATTTGTTTCCTTAGAGAAGTGGACACCAGCTCTTCCGAGGACAGAGCCTGGAGTGATCCACGCAGAGCTCTGAAAGTTATTTGAAATCTCATTTTAAAAAAATATCAGGTATATTACTTGATAATATAGCTTCACATAATTTAATATAAAATACGATTAAAATTGATACTCTGGGAGTGTTGGTTATGTGGGTATGTTCCTATGTTGAAAATCTAAGTTATACCATCAGGACGTGTGTACTTTTCTGTGTGTGTGTGTGTGTGTGTGTGTGTGTATTATACTTCAGTAAAAAGTTATTTTAAAAGACTCTCCAGGAAAATACACCGGGTTTATCCTAGAGCTTTGAGTAAACCCTGCACACTTCCCCAAGCCCCCAGGGTGGCCCTCCCTTGTTTGCAAAGCAGGTCACAGAGGACGCAAAATCTGCATTGAGGGGACAGTATTACTGGAAAAATGAGTAAGGCTTCTTCATGTGATCGAGGACACAGTGAAGTCAGGAGTTTATCACAGCAGATGTGGACTTGTGCTGATTGCCAATTTCCAGACATTCATTTGGAAGCCCACAGTTCAGTCAATTAGGGCTGATTCTGTGCTGTGTTTGAAATACGGGATTTTTTTTAAAACCCAAAACTCATCATCCACGACCATTGAGGCAACGTGCTGGTTCATTTTTTCCAGTGACTGACCTTTAAGTGTCCAATTACAAAGTTTTATCATTTTCAGCGCCCTTTTTTCTGCCATTACCCCCTCAGGAAGGAGAGAATTCAGGGGTCAAGAGAAAAGTAGAATTTGAGGTTAGAATTGGATGAGAAATCGCAATTACAAAACCTCTAAACCCAAACTTCATAAACAAATTTCCAAGAACAACATTAAAATCAGTAGTACAGACTCTCAGGCTTAAATTTGATTTTAAAAAGTTCCTGGGAAGAAGATTCATAACATTATTATGAAGGCATGGGGCTACATGACCTTTAACATTCTGTCTGCATATGAACATATTAATCTCAAAATAATGCCTACACCACTGCATCCCAAAATGGGCTTTACTTGAAAAGCCAGATGAAACTCATGTCAAATAAATCTGAGAAGGACCATACCTTTTCTTCTGCTCCCAGAGCTTCGTGAGCCACATTAAAGGCTCTGAGAAGTCCTGCAGCAAGTTTAATTGTATTTAACCCAGCATTTCCCTATCTTCCCTGACCAAGCATGTGATACCATTGAGAATGTTCTAGAAATTGGGGAAATGCTAAATTCACCCTAGTGAGTGGCTCTGGTTGTCAAATTGAGTGTGAAACATCTAAAGCAGGATGGTAATGCTTTTGCCTTCAGGCCTCACACGGCTCTTATCCACAGATCATTTAGTTCTCAGGAGTTCTGAATTTTTTCTTTCAGATTTTCTATGACACTGAACTCTTCAGGCCAACCTGTTGTCATAGGGTTCCTTTGGCCAACGGTGATTCCACTGTGATTCCACAGTCCCACAGGGAGTGGCACTGCCAAGTACCGTGAATAACAGTTATGACATATTTGGTTGAAAGAAAAGGGTTCACATGCATACAAACAAAACCTAGTAAACTCTTGCCTTCTGCGTCTGTTTTTCTTTTTTTTTTCTTACTCTTCTAAACTTTCCTCTTTTTCCCTTTTTCCTCATCTTTTGTTCCATTCTATTTCCCTAGTGCAGCTTTCTTACCAACGTCTAGTGCATCTTCCTAATGTTTTCTATAAAAGGGTCCATAGTAAATATTTTAGGCTTTGCACAGTCATTCAGTCCCTGTCGTACCTACTCAACTTTGCCATTGCATGGCAAAAGCAACCAGAAATAATACAAAAGCAGACGGGGATGGCTGTGCCCCAGTAAAACTGTATTTACAAAAACCAGCAGAGGGCCAGATTTGGCCCCTGGGCTGTACTTCGCCAGTCCTTGACCTGTGCTTTACCTGGCTACACTAAGGAATTCAAGCGTGTTTCTTTTCTTTTTACTTCTTGAATGATGTTGCCTATTTCCTGTTGCTAATCCAGCCCCAGTGTTCTTCTGTAATTCTCATTCTCATTTCCAAGCTGATTTCGAATCCTACCTGCATCAGGGAGCATCCTAAAACTATCCCGAGCCACGTATAGGAATTAGGCTTCCCCACACACTAGGAGTCAATGTCAAGCAATATACACCATATGGCTTCACACTTTGCCTTGCCTTAGAAGGGATTTTTAAATATTTTGTCTTCTGTTTTAAATGCAAGCGTCTCTCCTCCCAGTATACTGCCCACACTTACAAACATAGAACAGAGCTTTCTCACAGTCGATTCACAGATGCCTGTGTAACTCTGTTTTGTACAATTTTTTTACAGGGGATGAATATTTCTAGGAATGAACAGAAGTCACAAAAAAACTAAATGAAGTTGCTTTGCTGTGGGGTGCTTAATGAGCATTTGCTTGCAATGGGTGCAAGCTCTGTGTGTGTGTGTGTGTGTGTGTGTGTGTGAGAGAGAGAGAGAGAGAGAGAGAGAGAGACAGTGGGGGAGGGGAGGGTGGTTGAGCATGAAATGGAGAGAGGTCTGGAAGGGAAGCTCTTCTAAGGCTATAAAGAATACCCTTCTCTTCTCACGCCTCCAAAACAGACATCCTACATAAGCATCCATAGTGTGAGCACGAGAGCTTTCAAGAAATACCACATACATTTATTCTAACAGAGACTCAGCAATAAGGCCTAAAAAGCACTGTCTTCAAAGGAAAAGGCTGCTCTCACCTTGTGAGACCATCAAAACTACTCCCGCAGACGCCGCGTGAGCCTCCACTTATCCGACTTGAAAGGAGAAGGGGCTGCTGCCAGCCTGCTGGGATTTAAATCCTCTGGTTCCCAGGGAGAAAAGGGAAAGAAGGAATTACCGAGACCGGCTTTAGCACGCGGCTGAAAAGCCGCACGACTGGAAGACGCCTTTGCCCACGCGGTTTTGAACTAAATCTTCCCTTCCCTCCCAGATGTAAATGAGATCATTACTGAGGCTCGGTTTAGCAGGGATGGATGGACGGGCGTGGGGGGCACCGGGGGGAGGGGGGAGGGGAGCCGGCTCTCAAAGGATGAAAGACGGTGTGGCCAGGCCATCCGGGGCACCGAGGGCACAACCTCACCTGGGGGACGCGTGTTGAGGGCAGCTGCGTAAAAACGCGGCAGCCCTGGCGTGCTCTGAGAGCGGCGCGGAGGAGCGTGACGGCGGGGGTACGTCCGTCTCCAGCTTCCTGCGCAACCCAGGGAAAGTCACTTGTCCTCTCTGTCTCACATTCCCCTCCTCTGTCAAATGCAGGCGATGAGGGCACCTGTGCACGGATCTGTGTTCAGGTGCAAAGTCCCCAGAACGTGCATCTTGATGCTTCAGGTTCCTCATGGGTGAACACGGGGTGATGATGACATCAGATACAAAAGGCTGTTTTTGAGCGGCTAGAACAGTGTCCAGGACACAGCAAGTGTAACAGGAGCGTGACCAGTATTGCTAGTGATACTCAACAGATAGGTGAATGTGCACCGATTAAGAGCAGGGTGGGCAGGCTTTTTCTGCAAATGGCCACATAGTAAATATCTTGGGCTTTGCAGGCCCCCCGACTTCTGCCTCAGCTACTCAGCCCTGCTGCTATCTAGCAAAAGTTGCCCTCCACAGTACGTAAAGGAACGAAGGAGGCCTTGTCACTGTAAAAGTTTTCTTATGGGCACCAGGATTTGAATTTCGTAGAACTGTCACCTATCACTCAATATCATCCTCCTTTTGATTTTTTTCAAACCATTTCAAAAACGTAAAAACTATTCTTGGATGTGAGCCATCCAAAGCCAGGTGGGGGTCAGATTCAGCCCATGAGCCATAGCTTAGCTGAGCCCTGATTATAAGAGTAACAGCTGTTATGTGACCTTGGGTAAGTTAAGCCCTCTAAGCCTCAGTTTCCTTGGCTCTAAAATGGGATCATAATACCACCCACCTCCTGGGGGTGCTATAAAGATTAATTGACCTAAAGCATGGAAGGACCACATCACGAGGCCTGGTGCATAGTAAATGCTAAATAAATGCCAACTCTCATCAGGGGCAAACCCATTAACCAGACTGAACCTGAGCTCCAAGGCCACTTTCTTAATGGCAACACCACCAGGACAAGTCTCCTCACCGGACCTGGACAAAGACTCTGCCAGGTTGTCGCACCGCTGGTGTTGCAGACTTTGACCCAGTTGCCATGGCAACTGATGACTTAACATCCCTGAGTGAAAGGGAGTCTGGGGGCCCGGGATCTGTAACCCCCTCCTTTAGACACTATGGAACCGGTCAGTTACAAAGTGCATAGTGTGTGTCCCCAACAGAGAGCGCAAATGATCACTGAGGACGTTAATGGCGTGTAGGTGACAAAGAGGACAGGAATCACGTGAGCTCCGGATCCTTCTGTTCCCCCTGACTTTGCGCGACTTGTAATTTCTAATACGCGAAACTGTGCACACGCCACCCAAAGTATCAAAGGAGCCACATCCGCCAGATTCCGTATTCTTGTCTTCTTGAGAAGGTCTATTTTGGATTGTTCCTTTGGGTAGGGGCACTTGGGGCTGCTTTTTCTTTTTGTTGTCGTCATTGGTCTTCTTGTTGCTGTAGTTCTCTTTTTCCTTTGAGAAGATCATAGAAAAATCCAGCCTTTCATAGGATGTAGGAAGCAGTTGAACCTAGCCGCATACATGCCATGACTCCCTCGACTCTTTAAGGTGCCCAGACAGTCCCATCCTTTAATATACTTGCCAAACCTTAGTGTCAGGCAGAAAAATTCATGTCGTTTTCCAAAAAAAATAAACCTTTCAAGACTAAACTCTACTACTTCAAGCCAAGTCGATATTAAGACAATTACTGATCTGAGGCAGTAGGAAAGAGGGTCTAATTTATGAAAATCTGGTCCATGAGTCCTACTCATTAGAAAATGGTGGCAGAGAGAATTACTTGCAAGCAAACAGGCCAGGGTGAAGACAAGACCAGTGCTATGGAGGGATTATTCTGATTAAGGCTTGCAGCCCATTGAATAATCTCTCTTCTCCCCACAGATACACTTCAGGAAGTAGAAATAGAGGTAGTAACAACGATAATGATTGTTACAACAACAATAATAATCTAGAGCAACAATAATAATACTTGATGTGGATAATCGACACCTCTAAATCTTATGCAGAATGTGAATGAAAGCATCTTTTCAAACCCTTTTTTTTTTTTTTTTTTTTGGTGTAGCCACTATGGAAAACAGTATGGAGGCTCTTCAAAAAATAAAAAATAAAATTGCCATATGATCCAGCAATTTCACTTTTGGACATGTATCCAAAGGAAATGGAATCAATATCCTGAAAAGATATCTGCACCCACACATTCATTGCAACTTTATTTACAACAGTCAAGGCATGGAAGCAACGTAAGCATTCATCAATGAGTAAATGACTAAAAAAGATGTCATACATACACACACACATGTGTACACACACTGGAATATTATTCAGCCATAGAAAAGAAGGAAATCCTGCCGTTTACAACAACATGGCTGAACCCTGAGGGCATTATGCTCAGTGAAGTAAATCAGACAGAAGAAGACAAACAGTGCATGATCTCACCTATATGTGGAATCTCAACACACACACGCACAGAACTCATAGATACAGAGGACAGTTTGCTAGGTTCCAGAGGTGGCGATGGTGGGGTGGGAAAAATGGATAAAGGTTATCAAAAGGTACAAACTTCCAGTTCTAAGATAAAGAAGTCCTAGAGATGTAATGTACAGCACGGTGGCAAAATAAAACCCTTCCCAGTTTAATTCACCTGTTTTCGGCACTTCCTTTGCAACAGTCCTAGCTATACAAATACAGCCCCACAGCTGATCCTTGACAGCAGCACACAGGACACTCTACTCCAAAGACGTGCCAATAGAGAAGCTCTGGAAAACAATTACCAACCCATGCGGGTGCTGGGGGCTTCCAGCCCTGGGACTCAGCAGCCGGCACCTCCTGGAAAGCCTAACCCTCTCATACTCTCTCAGCCACTAAAGGGTTGCTCAGCTCACCATGGGGCTGCCAGCACCACCACGTGTGTGGCGGGACCCTTGTGACTCCCGACGGTGGTGAGCTGGCCAGGTATCTGATGACAAATCACATTGCCATTATTTACCAGGCTCCATCCGAGCACCCCTCAAATCATGAGTAAGGAAAACAAATAGGAGACAAAGCAGACTGCAATTCTCTCTGGTAGGGCTTTATTTAAAACATATCTCACCTCCATAATTCGTTAGCTAAAGCTCCATTTGGACCAGCTTGGAACCTCAGACGATTATTACAGAGCAATTGCCCATCACTTGTTTTCTGACTTCAAGACGTCTTTCTGCCAAACAGGAAGGGGTCATTCTGCTTTATAACCAACAAGGAAATACTGAAAAGTTACACTTATACCCAATATGCCCCTGGACTGTGTTTTATTATTTAGCAGGAAAGGGGGAAGATATTTGAAAGACTCACTTTCCCTGCAACTGCAAAAACTTGAAAGAAAGCTAACGTCTGCTGATATGGAAAGGATTCAAAGAACTACATATTTAATACATCGTGAAATGCTGAGCGGAGATCAAGAAGAATGAGGAAAAGCTACATAAAAGCTGAAGTGAAATCAACAACAAACAAGAACAAGATGTTCTAGCCCAACAGTGCGAATGTGCTTAATGCCACTGAACTGTGTGCTTAAAAATGGCGAAGATGGTAAATTTGATGTTACGTGTATTTTGTCACAATTTTTTAAAAAGGTGTTTTTAATATCATCTCTAAAAACAAAACTATGTATTTTAATGTATATGCCTTAAGCATATATATGTATAGATAACTGTCAATCAGAGCCAGATATTGACCTTCAAGGATACTGGCTAGGACTGACGGTGAAAACAGCGCAGAATTTAGCTTTGGCAGCATTCTACGGATGTCTCATCACAAGGACACAGTCCTGTATACTGTACTTAATAAATAATTTAAATGAAACCTGCAAACAATGCTCAGTTTCTTCTCCAAAGGAAGGGTGCTGACCTAGGTTAGCAATTTTTTTTTAACCAAGCCATTGTAAGATTTGTGTCTATGGAATTACTGGAATTACTAGGCATCAAAGAAGAGGTTAAGGAACTTACCCAAGGTCACACAGCTAATAAGTGGGGTGAGTGGGATTCCAGTCTAGGCAGAGACAGCTCTCAAGTCCATGCTATTTAAACACAACTCCATACTGCCTCTCCTTCCATCATCTACTCCTCCCTGCGCGCCTCCTTTCTGTTCTTCCAATCTATCACATTCATTTCCACGTCAGGGCCTTTGCACTTGCTTTTCCCTCTTTGTAAGATGCTCTTCCCCAGGTCTTGGCGTGGACTAGTCTTTCTAATGAGTCAGCTCTCAGCTCAAATGCTGACTCCCCAGGAAAATGTCCCCTGATCATCTTTCTGTTCCATCTCTGTTCCTCTGCTATCCGTTTCATTTCTTTCCTGACAGTTACTGCTATCTGAATCACTTTTCTGTTTTTTTAATTATTTGATTTATTAGTATTTTCTTCACCTTTTTATTTTCCGTTTCTCCCAATAGACTGGGAGCTGTATGAGACTGAGAACGCTGTCTGCCTCGTTCACCACTTGTCCCAGCTCCTGCCACAGTGCCTGGCACAGAGCAGTGTTTGGTGAGCATGAGAAGGATGGATGGACGGACTGACGGACAGACAGTTGGAAAGATGGAGGACTACATCTAAGTTTTAATGAATATGACGCTACTCCTTTTTGTCCCACTCAAGAAAACTATCAGGATTCAGGTGAGAGGGGTGCTATGAGAGAAATGACCTTGGAAATCTTTCATTTCCTTTCAAAATAATGTGTAACTGAAGGGCTTTGATACATTACATTACCATCAGGATCAAAGCACTCGCATCGCAGTTCGTAATGGGTGGAGATACATCTACTGATGGGACAAAACAATCTTTATGACAAATATTTAAGTTTATTCATGAAGAGAAACATCTACCTACTTTGAAAAGAAATAAGACCACTAATGCAGGGCGCTAATAACACTGGCAGGGAAGGACTCCTAGACCCTCGTGATAAAACACAACCTTCAGCTGCTCAAGTGTCCAGCGGAGCCACCAAGCAGTATCCGCGGCCCAACTGCTTTTCCAGTGCTGCCCCGTCTGGGATTTTAAACGCTGATCTCCTTTCACCAAGCACTTTTGAATTTTTGCTTTAAGAGAAAATATCCCATAGCATGCTCCAGATATTAGGAAACTAAACAAGTAATCTCTAAGAGTAAAATATGAGATATTGAACTAGGCTCCCTGGAGCAGCCATCTCCCGCATGCAAGTAATTTTAGGAAGATGGAATTGATTTCTGACCTTATGCCTTAGTGTATTTGTAAGCATTTGTATTTGATGAAAAACAGTCAACATAAAGGGCAGTTTGATTTTTCAAGAGCTATAAAGCATAGACAGGGATAACAGGGGGTAATGTGCATATTACCCAGCAAATGGAAAGTTCGGGCTACAGCAGGCAAAAAATGAAATAAAACTAAGCAAAGTCTCTCATTTCAGTTTTTTTTTACCCATTTGATTTCAGCCTTGGTTGGATGAACTCCAGATGGGCAGCTTTGTTCAATAAGCACAGCCTCCTGCGTTTTCTCATTCCCTTCGGCTCAAGCCCTTGGGCAGACTCGAATGTTATCTAACTCAGGAAAAGTTTCTCGTCTCATTGAGAGATGGGTCTCATGGACCTCTGGGAGTGAGATCTGAAGGCTCCTGGATCCTACAGCAAGAGAAATCCAGACACAGACGCCCACACCTAACTCACAGGTAGCACTTAAGTGATTCAGGCCACGAAACAAGGCTCATCATTCTGCCAAGCAAGTCTGGTTTGCAAGCCTCACTTTTCCAGGGCTCACCCAGGGAAGACAACATGATTTTCAATGTACAATAGTAATAAGGACATGCATCTAAAAAGGTTAAATGAACATGCAGAATACATAACAAGAATCCATTCTCCCTACACACACACATACACTTTTCTGTACCATTTGAATAGGCTTTCACTGGATGCAGCCTCTTCCAGCTCAATTACCTTACAGAAATTTAGATACCAAACTTAATTTGCTTAAGAGAGACCAAGAGAGGGAGATCACAAGCAATTATATAACTTGAAGACCTATGATTACGTCTTTAATAAGATTTGGCTTCCATTTCAAAGGTCCATCTCAGTGTTTCATGATATATGGAGAGATGAGCCTGATAGACACGGGACACGTCAGACGTAAACAAATTGGGAATTTCATGCTACGTCTACCCACACGGTAAAAAAACTCAAGAGTAGAACAAGGCAGGAGGCGTTACTAATAGGACTGGGGCGGAGATGGGGAAAGCCCAGTGCATGTCTAAACTGCCAGGGAAGTTGTTTAAGAACTGCTCAACCTTATGGAAGATCAGCCTTACTGGTCGCCAAGCCTTTAGAGACTTGGGTTTATCAAAGAAGTACCAATCACGCAATTCAGTTGAAACAGCCTAGAGGTAACTTTAGCTCTCACACCTGAGGTGTGGGGAAATTCTGAAGCCCTTGTGCCTTTGTCGAAACAGGAAACTCTCCTTACCAGCAGCTTTGTGCTTTGTCTGCGTATACAAAGTTTCTCGTGGCATTCTCCAATCCCCTTCCCTGCAAAGAGCCCCACTGCAAGCATCCTACCCCACAGAGTAGGCAACAGAAAAGCCTAAAGCACCATCTCTAACGCCAGCAGCTGATGATCTGGCCTGACATTGCAGCAACAGAATTCTACCGAGAGATGTACTCTGGATGATACCCGTAATGACAGATAACTACCATGTGTAGAGAAATGTTCGCCATTTTGCCTGGCAGAGAGATTCTTTTCCTTCCAAATTGTCCATCGAAGAGCCCTACCGTTCATACCCCTCAATTCAACTGTCCACAGCAAACAAGTACAAAGATAACAGCTCATTTAATATGTATGAAAGACCCCCAGTGTGCTGGGTGCAAGTTCTCTAGGGGACCTTGGTAAAAGAAGTAGACCTCATTCTTGGGAACCAGAACTTTGCAAAGGCGTTCGTTCTCTTGGTCGCCGTTAGAAAAATTAAAATAAATGATTAGAAAAAATCATAATATGCATAATCAATGAGTAGCATCAAATCACAAAACTAAACACAGAGGGAAAGGGATGAATGGAAGCTGACTCCCAGCTAGAATCTAATAAATTATCAAATTCCATTGACACCACCTCAGACGTGGTGGTGCAGTTTTCCTAGCACCAGAGCTCATCAGCACTTCCTGGGCCTGCCTGGACCACCCCCATCTTCCTCCATGCTCCCAGAATTATCTTTCTAAGGCCCAACCCTATTAATATACCTCTAATGGCTCCTAACTGGATTACAAAATAAAGTCAAAAACTGGGTTGACATTTAGAAGGTTCCATAACGTAGCCTCTGCTCCCCTTTTAAACCCCACCTCTTACAGAGCTACCTGTACCCTATCCTCCAGCTCCACAAGTGTCCAGGCTCTGGGCTTTCTGCCTGGGAAGCACCATTGCATGCTCACAGCAATGCTTTCAGGTGGGTGTCATGGCCACCATCTCACAGCCGAGGAAGCTGAGTCTGGAGAGGTTTCGGGAGTGGCCCAAGGTTGCACATTCAGGAAGCAGAAGGGCTAGAATTTCAAATCAAGCCTGCCTGATTCCAACACGTATGTTCTTTCTCCTACACTGCTTTAGTCCGATGGAGAACATTATTCAGCCTCTTGAAAACTGCTTGGGGTTATTAGAACTCGGGAACTTCACACAGAACTATTCTACAGGAAACAAGAGAAGAATTTCTTTTGATCCCAGAAAGGCAGACAGGAATAAAGAAAAAAATCACGTGGGCACCAGAGGTGGTCAAAAGAGTCACATGAATCCCATTGTTATTCCTTTCCATGAATTCTCTGAAGTTTTCAGTAAAAGTTATTATGCTTACTAATGTTTGGGGGATAAGGAAGTGTCTTGTGCAAACCAAGAAGGGCCTGGGCTTTGTGCAGATATTAACAAGTGTGGAGTCGAAACAGCACAGGCAGTTGGGGGCGTGTACAGGCAGAAGGACACAGGCAGAAATTGGGGAGGGGGGAGTCCTCTGGACTCCTACAGGTCTTGGTACCTATGGAGCCAAATCCCCAAGAGGCAGGAGAGGTTTTCATCCTTTCTCTAATGAAACACTGAGCTCTGCCTTGTCCCCAGATGCACCCATGTATTTTGCGTCAACCCTACCCCTGTTTACTTCTCTCCCCCTTACCTGTACAACCCATCACTCCAAGGAACACTCGCTCCCAGGGTCCAGGATTCCCTCTCATCTCCTATCAAAACCTCTAAGCAGAGAAAGGCTCTAGAAAACTCATTTACCTTAGGGAATAAAAATGATGCATTGCTAAAATCATCACCCCTCTAGGGCTAAGATTTTCATTTTTCAAGCCTAAAGGAAAGCAACTGCAGAAGTAGAACACGAGGCAGTAAGAAATAAGTGAAGGGCTTCTCTAAAGGCTCAGAACTCTCTCCTTTGTTTCCTACTGACGAAGGCCAATCCGACACAGATATGGTGTCTCTCTGTTTTTAAAATCTATTTAATGAAATTAGGAGTTCGGTGATAGCTGTCAGAGACACACAGGAAATACTGAAATATACATTGTCACGTGCTTTAAGATGGATGTGAAAGGATTGCTTTCCATTAAGTGGTTATTCCTTTGGCTTTGGTAAAATAGAATGCATGCCAATTATGAAACTTGTTTAACTTTTCAAAAGAAAACTAGAAGGACACACATACACGCACAGAAAGGTATGCACCAAGTGAAAAATAAAGCTGTAGAACACCAGAGATTCTATAGTCTTCTTTTTGTTTAAATGAATATGTGTGTGTGTGTGCATGCACATATACGTGTGTTTATTTAATTGTCATTCCATCTCCTTTTTCTGGTATCAGCAACTCCCACTCCTTTGAGTTCATGTGGTTCTGTCCTTTGCAGTGCCCCATAATAATACCCCACCCCCGACCTGGTCACAAAGAGAGGTGACCCAGGTCTGTCTCCACTGTCCACGGAGATTGGCCCAAGCAGAGCTGTCACCATCCTTCCCTGGGACTGATCTACAGGTCCCTAGATAAAGAAGTTCCTCTTTTCACAGGGGATCACTGAACTGATGTGTTATAAGCCTGGGGATACAGGTAAGCATCTTTCCCCTCAAGGGAAGGAGAACCTTCTGCAGTGGACTGGAAGGAAAAGAAAAGAACTAGATGATGGGAAAGGAGGAAGGGAGAGAAAGAAGGAGGGAAGACTTCAAATGAACCCCAGGACTCAATCATGCTGGAATCCAGATCCACTCCTGGACTTCCCAATAGCACAGCTATTAATTCTACTTTTGTCTCAAGATGATAGGAGTTTGGTTTCTATCGTGCTCAAACTAAAGAACTTTCCCAAATACCGTGAATATATACATGTATGCTTTTGTATGCCTCCCTACCCAATTCAAAACACATCCAAGCAGTTTAACAACACTTAGGTCTAAAAATCTATGATTGAAATTTAAGGTAGGGAAAAAAATGTTCCATTTTATTCACTTATTTTAACTTTTCAATAGGTACTTATTATTTTTCATGATTGATTTTTCAGGCAAAACCCAGTTTTTTCAGAAACACTTCTGTCTCTAATTAAGGAGAAGAAGAATCTGTGTTCGTCTCCGAGTAGCAACCACTAAATACCCCACAGGTAGCAATATCTGAAACCGGCAAATTTACACACGCAGCGCACAATAAGCCTCTAGTTCGTTTGCTGCTTCAGTTCATTGTACAGCAAGCCTTTACAAACTGGAGTCTTCCAGAAACATTATTCAGGCCTCCTTCATATGTGCCATTTCTACTAAAATGCTGTCCCTCCAGGTAATTGTTACTCTGGGCCCCCAAAAGGCAGGATTTCCTACAAATTCCAGCTCGCTGCTTCCTCATTGAATAACCCCAAATGACACTCCATTTTCTCTCTTTAGGCCAACCAAGAACAACCAAGTCACCTCCAAGGAATACTAGCAACATGGCCAGATTCTGTCAGATTAAAATATGAGACAAATTAACCCTCATTAAGAGAATGCACCTGCAACACTGCCTACCAACTGTGAAACAGCAACTGGCCACATCCCGGAGTCCATATTGCCTTCACCCCTCATTAAGCAGGCCCCCCAGATTTCACTGGGCAGCCACTGCCGTGGGGGGCTGTGCAGTTGGCGGCCCCCGCTGGACCACGTGGAGGAGGTCTCACAGGCAAGTTGGGTTCCTTTTGTCTATTCTAAGTACATTTGTACGGGAAACAAAGAGAAACTTGATTTTAGAAACCTACTTATGTTTTCTCTAGGAAAAAAAAAACAGTTAACATTTTTAAAAGATGCCAGTAGTGGCCTGGTTTATTCTATGCCTTTCAAAGCAAAACATTCTTTACAGGATCAGGTTCCTGTCTGATGCCCTAAGCTATTGGCTGCCTCAAGTGGTCACAAGATCACATTTTGCCTAAGTAAAGAAGGGTCTCTTGTTTTGCCTTAGAATGGATTTTTTTCTTTTCCACTAAAGGAACTCTCAGTAAAAAGTAAAATGTTCCTGATTTAATTTCTTGGAGAAAGATAAAACTAACATGAAGGCCCTGTACTGAGCAGTTTTCTCACCAGATCTCCTCTGACAAGGAGACAGAATTTAAGGTAGTTTGCTCTCCTCCCCCAAGCCCCCAAGTCACACAGCCAGAAAGCGGTGGGGTTGGCTTCTGAAACGAGGCACATTTGATTCCAGAATCCATACCTGCAACCACAGTGCTAAAGCACAGGGGTGCACAAACTACAGCCCATGGGCCAAATCCAGCCCACCTCCTGTTTCTGTAAACAAAGTTTTATTAGAACATGGCCATGCCATTCAGTACTGTCCAGGGCTGCTTTCACGCTTCAACAGGAAAGTTGAGTAGTCGTGCAGCCAAGACCACAAGGCCTACAAAACCAAACCTAGCAACCATCTGACCCTTTACCAGAAAAAGTGTGCTGACTCCTAATACAGTATGATGTCCCAGTTGATAAGAAGAGTAGAACTCAGCTCTGTATCACAAGAGACCAAAATACGCAATGGATAGTTTTCATTGCCAGACAGAATCTCCCCGTGGAGCAGACACCAAGCCCCTGTGGCAGCCTTCTATGCCACGATGGCCTAGCCTTATCTGACCGGCCCTGATATTTTGCAGGCTACATTTTCGCCCCTGACATGAAAGAAAGCTCCCACGTACTGGAAGCAAGAGGATGCATGGAAGTCAAAGGTGAGAAGGCCCAGCAGGTCTTTGTGGACCAGGCACACATCTCCCTCCCTCTTCTGTCACTGAGCCCCTGCCCCCAAAACACAGGCCCCTGGCAGGGAGGGTTAGCAAGGCCCACGCCTTCTGTGGATGGACTCACAGGTGTTCCAAACACTCTCTGCCAGCTTTGCAGTGAGAGCCTTTTCCTAGGGGTGGAGAAGCTTAACGAAAGGAGATGTCAAAGCTACAAGAGAGCAGGAAGGGACCACTCTGTAGGACATGCGTCCCAAAATCTGATTTGAGAGAATACTACCAGAAATACATGCCAGTGGATTCAAGAAGACCACAAAAAATGATCAAAATTGCACAGCGTAATTGCAGCAAAAGCTAACCAATACATGATTCATATTTGTCCCATTTTTAACTACAGAAGAGAATCATGTACGTTTCCCTCCTGGACCAATAAATTTGATTCTAGAAATTCAGAGATTTTTCATAGGACAGTCACCCAGGTATTTGTTTTTCATTTATCAGATATTCATTGAACACTGACTATGTGCCTGTGTTCTAAGTGCATGAGATACCATAGTCCCTGCCATCACAGAGTTTCCATTCTAGGCGGGAAGACATATAAATAAGTAATAAATTACCAAGAATATTTTAGATAGAGGTAGGTGCTATGAAGGTAACAATAGTAGTACAGAATAAGGGACTGGGGAGATAATTTTAGACAAGAAACACAGAGGCATATACCTGCTATATGCCAGGAACTGTGCTCGTTGTCAGGGAAAGGGTTGGGAGGTGCTGACCAGAGAGAAAACGGAAAAATCTATATAAAGGGGTTTCAGGCAATGCAACTAGACTTGTCCCATGAGTCAGACCTATGGGCCATCTCTGACAGTGTAATAATATATCATTGCCTGGGGAGGCATTTTATCCCCTATGATGTTTACAGGTGACCCTTGAACAACACAGGTTTGAAATGTACAGATCCATTTATATGCTGATTTTTTCAATAGTGAATATTATGGTGCTACACAGTTCGATGTTGGTTGAATCTGGAGATGTGGAACTCCAGATTAGGAGGAACCCAGGATACAGAGGGCCGACTATAAGTTATACATGGATTTTTGAGTGTGCAGAGGGAGATGCCCCTAACCCCCGTGGTGCTGAAGGGTTAACTGCATTACTCCTTTTATTTATAGAGTATATTACTTCTTTATTTATACTATTCTTGTTTCAGAAAAGATTTTAGGAAGTGCACCAAAACCTAGGAAGGACAATGTAAATGTACAACAATGGTGAAATGGTTCATTAAAATGTGGTATAATTTAAAAGGTGTTGTGGAAGGTTATGTAATGAAATGGAAAATATTCCCAATATATTATATGGAAAAGGTATATAAATACTAAAGCAGCATTTGTGACAGTTAATTTTTATCTGTCAACTGGACTGGGCCATGGGGTGCCCAGACATTTGGTTAAATATTATTCTGGATGAGATTATATGTCAATCAGTAGACTGAGTAAAGCAGATGGCCCTCCCCGATGTGGGTGACCCCATCCAACGCACTGAAGTCCTGAATAAAACAAAAGGGTTGACCTGCCCTAGAATAAGAGGAAGCTCCTGCCTGATTGCCTTGAGCTGGAACATCAGTCTTGTCCTGCTTTCAGGCTAGAACTGAAACACTGGCTCTACTTGGGTCTCGAGCCTGCCGGCTTTGGGACTGGAGCTACACCATCAGCCCTCCCGGGTCTCCAGTTTGGTGACCCAGATCTTGGGACTTCTCTGGATGTATTTGTGGGGAGAGGTGAGTTCCACATCCTACTACTCCGCCATCTTGATTTCCACCCCAGGACTTCTCACCCTCCGTAATTTTGTGGCCAGAGCCAATTCCTTGGGTATTTTCTACTCCCCCCACTCTCCATCGCCTCTGTCTCTGGATGGATGGATGGATGGATGGATGGATGGATGGATGGATGGATGGATGGATGGGTGGATGGATGGGTGGATGGATGGATGGATGGATGAGTGGGTGGGTGGGTGGGTGGGTGGGTAGGTGGATGGATGGATGGATGGATGGATGGACGGATGGATGGATGGATGGATGCATGGGTGGGTGGATGGATGGATGGATGGATGGATGGATGGATGGATGGATGGAGGGATCGATCCATCGATCGATCCTATTGGTTCTCTTTCTCTTGAGAACCCTGACTAGTCCACTATTGCATTCTATAATGACATTCTTGTTTAAAATGTGTATACACATAGAAAAAACTTACCATTACATATTAACTGAGGTTAGAACTGAGTGATGGAATTACAGACAATTTCTATTTGTGTGTGTGTGTGTCTGCATTTTCCAAAGGCTGTTGGAAATAGGTATATATTTTTACAGAGAGATATAGGAAATTTCAGGCAAAAGACTGAGTTTTCCAGTCTCCTGGGCAAAGCCATCCACGGGACCTTGGGAGATGATAGAAACAGGCTACCCCCACCCCGAACCTGTGGAGTCACTTCACTCGCCTCTTTGGTGCCCACACCTCACTCCCCAGGCAACTTTCTGGGTCAGACTGGGCTTCCCACATGGTTCTGCCAAGAGGGAGAGAAGCAGAGGATCACCAGGCATGAGCGCTGTGATCCCTTTGGCACTTGAACTTTTCACTAGAAATGAATCAATTAATAGTCTGGTTCTGGGACATTGGTCACGTGAGCCTTGCCAGCCTGAGTCCTGTCCTGAAAGATAAACACAGTCACGACAGTGTGGACAGTTGGAGGCCACATGGCTAAGGGCCAGACTCTGGACCAAAGAGAGCTACTCTGTTTGTCCTAATTAAGTCTCTAAATGGACACTTCTCATCCATCAGGCTTTACACAGTAACAGCTTCTCAAGAATTGTCTGCCAAATGGTGACACATTCTCTTCTCATTTCTAAAACTAAACCATTTAAGAGTCTCCAATTCTGGTCTCTTAGGCTATGGTTCCCAGGCCCTTCAAATCACACTTCAAACTTACCTTCATTCAATCTTCCATGATCCAAAGTCAAAAATACTAAATACAGGAGAAAAAAATACTAAATACTATACCTCCCAACACAGCTTCACATAATAAAAGAATATGACCTGAGTCTCACAACAAGCCTATCCAGCCAGAAGGCAGGGATCGTCATCCCCATTTTATGGATGAAGACATTGAGTCTTGGAGAGCTGGCTGGTCCAAGGTCACACAGCTTGTAGATGGCAGAGCCAGGCCTGCTTTTGCTCTAATGAATTACTCCAACCAAAGAGAACCACCTACCGGAGCCCCTAGCTCTTGTTCTCTCAGCTCATAACACTATCCCACCCTCAACTGTTCATCTTCATTCCCCTCACACCCAACATTGACACCAGCTCTTTGAAGACATGACATATAAAGTATCTGAAGGACAATTTTATGCTTTAGAGCTCATTCCTTTAGCCCAGGAGTTGCAAACTTAGTTACCTAAACGGGTCAGAGAGGTGATGTAAATAGAGGAAGCAGTCAGCTTATGGGAGTAGTGTGATCCGTGGCAAACTGAAGAGGGGATGACTGTCTGTATGCTGAGTTCTCTCTCTAAATCTATAGTATCAGAGGTAAGCCAGCTATAGCCGTGGGCCCAATCCAGTATGCCCCATGAGCTAAGAATGATTTTTACATCTTTTTTTTTATGTTAAGTTGTATGAGCTCTTCATATATTTTGGATATTAACCCCTAGGGTCTCTTTTATTTTTTTATTTTATTTATTTATTTATGTTTGGCCACACCATGCACCATGCGGGATCTTAGTTCCCCAACCGGGGATCGAATCCATGCCCCCTGCAGTGGAAGCATGGATTCTTAACCACTGGACCGCCAGGGAAGTCCCGACTTTTACATCTTTAAATGGTTATATTATAAATGATTATATAAATACCTGCCTAATGTCCTTGATTTTGCCTCTTGACCCACAAAGCCTAAAATGGTTACTGTCTGGTCCTGTACGGAAAAAGTTTGCCAACTTTTGCTTTACAGTGTTACGTTAGCCTCCAGAGCAACCAGACACATATCCACCTGCAGAACCCAAGCAAATAAACCTATTTGTTGATTAAATGTCTCCAAATCAGTCACTGAGAATGTAATTATCCAATCTGAAAAAGCTACGTCCTCTGTGATTCCAGCTATATGACATTCTGGAAAAGGAAACAGTACAAAGCACTGAACTAGTGGTTTTATTTTAAATCCGTTTTTCTTCTTCCTGCGCTTTCCAAACACTGAAACTGCCTCAAGGAAAGCCATACGAGCACCAGGCACCATGATGATCTCCATTCTATAACTACCTCTGGCCTCTCCAAGTCAGAGCAAAATAAAAGAATCCACATGCATTTCCATCATTTGCTGGGTTCCAGCTCTCCGATCCTTCCTCTGCCCTTCGATTCCCAGTGACAACCCCCTTCCCTCCAAATCCCACACACACCCAATATGCCTTCACACTCCCTCAACCACACACTTTATTATTATCTTAAGGTCAATACCTTTATAAACGTGCCTTTGACTGGCTTTTCTTAGATAACTTGAGGGCACATCTTCTTTGCAAAGCAATAAAAATATCCTGGCCCAGCATGTTATCAGGATGAAAGTAATTACAAAGTCCTGAGCTGAGCTGCCTGGGAAAGCCAGCATCCCTTCCTATTGTTTCATTCTATGAACAAGGAGGACCTGGCTCATGCCTGCCTCATTTCAAAGGGCCTCTCCCTTAAAACACACAATGAAATTATAAGAAAGTATCTGTTTTTGCCAACAATTCTTCATTGCATGTTAATATTTTCCCATAGGCATCTTAGGGGAAATTTTCTACATGTTTAAGTGGGTATGTTACTGCCCTTACCTTTGTAAGTAACCCTGACAATTTAATTTCCTACATAGTGTCTTTTTTGTGGGGTTTTTTTTTGTCCCCTGCACCCTACCTCCAACCAGATCTCAAGCTAATCGGCTGCGAAAGGCTATTCCAGCAGTGCTGAGTTCAGGGCCGACCATTTCAAAAGTCATGAAAGAAGCTCAGCATACAAGGGAAGGGAGCCCACTGTGTCCGTTGGGCAGTTCCTCTACCCAGGTTTCCCTGAATCACGGGTCCATGGAGAGAAGGCTATCAATGCCACACCAGCAGAGGCAGCAAGAGTGCCGGCGAGTTTGACGTCAAGGTTGGGGGCTGAGATCCTACTCTTCCAGAAAAATACAACCTCAGAAGAAGCCACCACAGGCAGAAATCACACTTCCTTGTGACCTCATTGGACAAGCTTATTAAATTGTTAAGAACACAGATCTTTGTGTGTGAGCCACCGTTCTTGATCTTAGCCAAGTCAGTGAAATTCTTTGAGTGTTTCTCCTCAACTTGGGGACACGGAGGAGTGGTTGTGGAACTAAAGAGATAGGACATGTCAAGTACTTGTTAGCATTCCACAGCAACAGAGCACACAGGACTTCCTACCAAGGCCCAGCTCCCTTGGAAAACAAGAGCATTAGACCTGATGATCTTCAAGCTTCACCAGCTCCAACATTCCACTGGTCCAGTTACCAGAACAGAGAACCAGAGGGCCCAGTGAAAATAACTTTGAGGGACTTACCTGGTGGCTCAGTGGTTAAGAATCCGCTTGCCAATGCAGGGGACAGGGGTTCGAGCCCTGGTCCGGGAAGATCCCACATACCGCGGAGCAACTAAGTCCGTGCGCCATGACTCCGCTCTACGCTCTAGAGCCCGCGAGCCACAACTACTGAAGCCCGTGCGCCTAGAGCCCGTGCTCCACAACAAGAGAAGCCACCACAATGAGAAGCCCGCGCACCGCCACGAAGAGTAGCGCCCTCTCACCACAACTATAGAAAAGCCCATGCACAGCAATGAAGACCCAACGCAGCCTAAAATTAAAAATAAATAAAATTTTTTAAATGCTGTGAATTCAGAACGCAATGATTAAAAAAAAAAAAATTATAAAAAAAAGAAAAGAAATTTGAGTCCAGGAGATATGAGTTCCAAACCAAGGCCAGTTCACTCACTGTGACAAGTGACTCCTGCCACAGGACACCTGTCGAGCACTGTGTCATCTCTTAGGCTAACACCTACAAGTGCCAGAGCCTAAGTACTTTACATGGTCACTCAATTCCTCCCCCCAATAAGCTGGTAACACTGGTACTACTAGCATCCCCATTTTACAGATGAGGAAACTGAAGCTAAGAGAGAATGACTTTGCAGATTTAAAAAGGGGGGCATGGTATGAATTGTAAAAAGTGAGGGAAATAGGATAGGGGCCATGAGAAATAGAAGAATAGGTGATGGGTCAGACTGGCTAAGGAGTCCCCTTTAGACTGGGTGTCCAAGGAAGGTCTTTCTGAAGGGGGTTGTCTGAGCTGGGGTCTGGAGGACAGAATGAGCCTTGCGGTCTGGGGAGAAGATGTGACTACGGGAAGGTCCCAGAGCACAGCAGAGTCCGGTCTGAGGCAGTATTTCTGGAACTTTCTGTGCATCAGAATCGCCGGCAGGACTTGTTAAAAACACATCACTGCGCCTCACCCCCAGAATCTGATTCAATGAGTCTGGGGTGGGGCCTGAGAATTTTCCCATCTAGAGAGTCCCCAGCCAACACCGATGATGCTGAGCTGGAATCCACACTTTGAGAACCACGCTCTGGAAGAGAAGTCTGAAAACGTTTTCTGTAAAGGCACAGACGGTAAACACATTTTCACTTCGCAGGCTATAAAGTCTCTGTTGCAACTACTCAACTCTGCTGTTTATCAGGAATGTAGCCATAGACAATATGTAAAGAAATGAGCAAGGCTGTGCTCCAATAAAATTTCATTTCCAAAAATAAACAGTGGGCTGGGTTGGGCCCCATGGGCCACAGATTACACACCACTGGTCTAGGGGAATCGGGAACCTTCCAGGACAGAAAGCAAAGCAAGTCCCTCTCCCCCAACTAGGAGCAACAGCATTTCGCCAGTATTTTTAATCATACTTTTGTGTCTTAGCTTAAAAGCCACAGCCCCAGGAAGCCTTCCCTGACCCCCATGCACTGGGTGAGCATCCCTCCTCTGGATGCGTATGGACCCATCATGGGTCCTATCAGAGCACCAAGTTCAGCGTGATGTACATGACCGTGTGGTGTCTCTCTGTGAGGAGGAGACCAGATCTGTCCCCTTTAAATGCCAGGCCAGTGCCCAGTATAAGGCCTGCCATCCAACGGGCCACCGAGAGTGCCACTCACTGAATGACTAAGTCTTCCATTTTCACCTTTTCAAGAGCAATTCCAGTGGCCGCGAGCTGCCCTTCTCATACTTTAATACGTAAGGTGCACTTGGGGATCTTGTTAGAAAGCAGATTCTAACTCATTTGGTTTGGGGTAAGACCTGAGATTCTGCATTTCTAACAAGTTCCTAGGAGATTTCGAGGCTGCTGGTCCATAGACCACACTTTAGATGATGGTGAGGATTTAGAAAACACAGAATAAAGGAATCTCACTGAAGCTGCAATATAAGCAGAGGCCCTTGAATCACTTTCTCAAATACTACTGATATAGAAACGCAGGACACCAGCTCCAGTTTCCTGACTGATGTTAAAAGAAACCACACTTAACAACCAACAAGGGAATTGTACTTTACAAACCTCATTATATTTCCTGTTATTTTAACTATCACTGTAATTAAACTCAAAGATTGACCACACAAAACTCACTTGGGCACATTGCACATGCTTTGATGTTCAGCAAATTCAACCTACTCCCATGCCCTTGGAATTCATTTGTCAAACAAATGGGTGTCACAGGCTGTAAATCACAAGAGCCCTTTATAAGGCAAAGCTCCCAAGTCACCTGTGCCAGGCACTGTTAAGAAACAGACCATTTTCAGCATATTCTAAAAGTGTGTTGCTCTTGCACTTCTGATCGCAGGCATCTCTAGTGCAGAAGACCCTCAAGATCCACATAGAATCTTAGTGCCTTGGAACTGGCACAGATCTTGTATTTGTCTGCTCCAAACCTATCCACTGACAGATGAAGAATCGTAAACTCAGAGAGGTTAAGTGACTTTCCTAGGGCCACACTGCAAGGTAGAGGCAGAGCTAGAATGAATGTTTCCTGAATTCTGAGCCTGGAATCTCGTGTTTGGAAATGAGTTTCAAATTGTGGTCCATGGCCAGCACTGATCCATGAACTCTTTGTTGCCTGTCTGCAATGACGTAAGTACAGAAATTGAGGATAAACATTGAGAAACCTTTATAGCAAGTTGACAATGCTGACATCTAAGCATACCATATAATTCCATGGTCCAGTGTCTCTGAATTCTGGGTCTTTCCAACTCCCTAGCGAATTGTGTGTGGCCCAAGCACCATCATTATCCATGTATGGTGGGGTTTTCCTGGATTGCAAATTTTTTAAAAATCTGGTCCTTCACCATGACTATTAGTTCAAGAAGCACTGATGTATACCATTAAGTCTCTCTCACCAATCACCACAGATCTAGTTTAATTGAAAAGCATGTAACTATATTATTTGTCAGTTGGCAAGCTCTAAGAAAAGACACTTTGGCCACCTCCCTATGTAAACCTTCAAACTGGTAGGGTAGAAGTATAACCTGGTAGTTAAGACCTTGGGCTCTGTGAAGAGCCAAACTTTCGCCCATCCAGCTTCCACCACTTTCCTTCCTATGTGACCTGGGACCCCCTCCCTCAAGTCCATAAGCCTCAGTTTATGCGTCTGTAAAGTGGGGGCAAGAGTAGTACCCATAGCCTATAAGGTTGTTGGGAGAGTTAAAAAATAATTATAAAAGAAGAATCCTCATAAAATGCCCAGCACAGTACCTGGCACATTTGTTCACCTTTGTAAGTATGTTAAGTACATAGGGCAGGCATACAGACCCTCGAGTCCATTTGCTTGGAATGCAATCCCAGCTTTATCACCTACTAAATGGGTAACATGAGGCAAGCCACCTACCTTCTCTACCCTTAAAACCACTTCATTTGCAGCTGAAAATAAAAATGTCACTGCCTCTAGGAAAATGTTGTAAGGATTAAACACAATAATCCATGTGAAGCACAGAGCTCTCGCCTGACACTCAGCAAACTCATAGGCACGGTCCAAGAGGGCTGTCTCTTAGTGTCCCAGCTGTTTGGGGAAGAATTTGCCTTAGAGCGAATTCATACGTAATAGTTTACAAGTGTAATTTCCTGGACTTTTCTTAAATTAGTGGACTTAAAGGTTATGATTAAAAACTAAAAGGCAAAGACAGACCCCAGGGGGACCACGCAAGTGAACTCTTATCTGAACAGAACGGTGGACAAGTGCTACCCAAAAGCAGATTTTAAGCCTTTTTTTTAACCGCTTCTTGCTGCCTGTTTCTTCCAGGGTTTTGAAAATGAGTCCATCTATTTATAAATGAGATTATCTATAGCTTGGGCTTGCCAAGAATGAAACAACAAGAAGATACAGCGTGACATTAATTTCTCTTCTGATGTGGGCAGGAGGAGGCCATAGGGCATCTCCACATCTGCCAAGAGCCATTTGGCAGCTGTTGCCTTGGGCATTTGGGGCTCGTTCGGCTCTGGCCCCGCTGGTCAGGGTTGAGCAGACAGAGTCACACTTCGCAGCCCGAGGTCCTGAGCTCAGGCCTGCACTAAACCGCTGTGTCACCAGTCACGTGACCGCGACAAACACTACTGGAAGGTGTTACAAGCTAAGCATCTGCGGAGTGAGAAGCGGAAACCCTGGTCTCTGAGCTACGAGAGGCATCATCTGTGGAAAGGGCAGCGGGAAGCAGAGAAGCAACGCATCACTTTCCAAACCAATATGAGCCGGTGGCAGTGCAGCAGAGGGACGACTATTCCGGGGCTTCTACGTCACCTGGGAGATAGGTCTAAAAATAACAGGGTATGAGAGGCAGCAACCCTGGACAAAAGGGAAAAGAAAACGGCCAACAATTCTGTACACAACTTAAATCTTCTTTAACGCAAGAAGTATCCTCAGCTCTCGGGGCTGGTGGCCTTCTGGGAGGGCTGCTGAGTGACACAGGAGGAAGAGGAGATTATTTCCCCAATATCACCAACTGACGGTGGTCTGGCTAGGCACTCTGCTCCCCCGTGTGGACCAGAAGAAAACACAAAACGAGCTCCAGGGTGACCACACACCGTGCTGTTCTGCTGTGGTCATGATAGAGTTCAGAGCTGCACTGGCCAATACCGCAAGCACGAGTCACATGTGGCTCTGTAAATTCAAACTGATCCAAATTAAATTAAAAATTCACTTCCTTGGGTGCACTAGCCGCATTTCAAAAGCTCAACAGCCCCATGAGATTAGTGGCTACCATACTGGACAATGCTGATACAGAACATTTCCATCATCCCAGAAAGTTCTATTCAACAGCACTGGTCTAGAGATAACAGAGTAGGTTGTTTACAAAAGCCAGAGAGTGAGAGAAAAAAAAAAAAAAAAAGAACACTGGTGAAGGTGTGATAAAATGGCACTGTTACACTCTGCTGCTAAGAACATAAATTTGGTACATTTCTAGAGCTCGACTTGACAATCTATATCAAGAACCTGAAAAACGATCAATATTCATCGGCCCAGTGTTTCTGCAGGTAGGACTCCATCCAAAGGAAGTAACCAAAGAAGGGGTCCAGAAATTTCTGCATTTTTCATTAAAAATATTTGCTGAACAAAATATTTTGTCCAGCAAAAAAGAGAATAAAGAGAATAAAGTTAGAAATCATGTAAATATATAATAGCAGGATAATAAAAAATAATTTTTATCCTGTGATGGAATATAATGTTGCTAGTAAAAATTGAGTGTAGGGCTTCCCTGGTGGCGCAGTGGTTGAGAATCCGCCTGCCAATGCGGGGGACACGGGTTCGAGCCCCGGTCTGGGAAGATCCCACATGCCGCGGAGCAGCTGGGCCCGTGAGCCACAATTACTGAGCCTGCGCGTCTGGAGCCTGTGCTCTGCAACAAGAGAGGCCGCGACAGTGAGAGACCCGCGCACCACGATGAAGAGTGGCCCCCGCTTGCCACAACTAGAGAGAAAGCCCTCGCAGAGAAACGAAGACCCAACACAGCCATAAATAAATAAATAAACAACAACAACAATAAATAAAATGGAGCCTTTAAGAAAAAAAAAATTGAGTTTAACACCAATGAAATGGGGGAAAAAACTGTGACCTAAGAAAAAGCAGCGCCAAGGGTCTGTGTGTCATTACTCTATTTTTAAAATATTAGGTAGGAAAATATAAATGAAAGGACATACACTAAAATTTTAACAGTGGATATCTCTAGATGATGGGATCATGAACTTTTAAAAACATTTCTTCATACTTCCCAGAAAAATAACACTATATTTATCATTCACCAAATGCTCACCATTTGCTGGGGAAAGTTCAGAGGCTTATGTGTGTTCACACGTTTAATTCTCATAACACCCTATAGGGTAGATTCTATGCCCATTTTGCAGATGGGAAACAGACACAAAGAGGCAAAGGAAGCCCCCCCAAGGTCACATGGCAATGGGGTACACGAGCCAGGATTTGAAAGCAGACGCTTGGCTTCAGCTTCCAGAGTCTCAAAGTGTAACAGTCAGTTCAACTTACAGAAGAGGACACTTGAGTGAGGAATTGCAAAATTACTGTAGGGAGCACAGCTATTCACCAGCAGGGTCAAAATTTGAGACTCATAGATTGGTGTTATCGGCCTCAAAAAAAAGGAGGGTCTAAACCAGAAATTCAACTGACGTATAGAAAACAAGCTACTTTCCACTGCTGGCACTCCAGAATGTACAAGAGCCACACACACCACCACGTCTAGACTCAATGTACGCAGTGCTTATCATGTGGCCCCTCCTACTAAGCCCTTCACATACACCATCTCATTTAATCCTCAGAACCGGCCTCAGAAACAGTGGCCATGATTCCTCCCATTTTAGAGGTGAGGCAGGGAAGGCTTAGAAAGCTAATGGTCCAAGGCCACAGAGCTTTGAATAGGAAAAGCCAAGATTCACACTTCAGCTGTGGACTCCAGCGCCCTTGTTCTTTACGAGGTCATAAAGTGACCATATAATTTATATTCCAACAGGAACTTTGAAGAGCGAAAGGAGACGCTATTAATAATTATTCTAGAAAGATGAGTGTGAACTGTGACTGCCCCGGGCAACCCTCCTCAGCTGGGATAAGGGGCCTCTCTGGAATGTTCTCTAGCAGGAAGGTCCACGGGTGGGCCTTTGGACTTGCTAGGGGCTCAGAGTATGGGCTGGAAGGACAACACTGTCGTAAATTCCCAGGTATATGTTACAGGACAAATTACAGATGCTTTTTTCTTGGTGCTTCCAAGATATATGCCAGCATGTGGCTGCCCAAACTAGCCCTGTGCACTGATTTGCGGACCCCAGAGCGGCGTGAATAAGGCAAACTCAGGTCCTTTTGATTCCATGGGATGGGGTGGAAGGTTCTACCTTCAGCAATTGGGATTTGTTGTTTTTCTTGTCAGTGAGAACAAAGATAAGACTGGGTCGATTTTGCCCACTTCCCAGGCCCGGCGCCAGCTGTAATTCATCATCACGCGGCTCCCTGCACAGTTCCTCACACATTACTTAGATGAGGCAGCCAGCAGTGGGAGGAGAGATCCTGCTAATCTACAGATTGGATTCACTGCACTGCTCCCAGGGCTGCACCCTGCAGGACGCACCTACTGCTGGATGGAGCCCCACACCCATCTACCAATGCATCACCTGGGGTCAGAAAGGATGGGGTGACCCATATGTGAACTGGCCCCATGATCCATTAAACAGCCACCTTGAAACCCACCACTCCGGCCAACTAATCGGGCTTGGGGCCATCATCCGTTCATTGGAAAATGACATCATCCTGGAGGCTGAAATTGGCTTCTCCATCATCCGGAGAACAGAAGGCTTGAAGGAGGGCCAGACACCTGGGCCTGGAGGCACCTGTCTTGCCCCACCAAATCACAGAGCAGTGTTTACAGAGGTGACAAATGAGGACAACAGAGGCAGAATGCCTAGCTCTGCCATCATCTCGCTGTGTGTCCTAGGGCATGTCCCTTACATTCTGTAACTCTCGGTTTCCTCAGTTATGAACTGGGTAAAATGATAAAACTCACCTACAGGGTTTTGTGAGGATTAAATCAGATAATACATGATTAGTGTTTAGCACATCATCTGGCTCACAGTAAGAGCTCAATAAATGTTAGCAGTGACAAAAAAATTATTATCAACAGTAGTAAAAAAGTATACAGCTATAACAATTATTCCGTGTTAATATAACTAATATGTAATATATTACTAAAAGTATAATGATAACTATTACTGTTATTATTATATATTTTAAATTACTATATCACATCTCAGATGAGAGCTACCTGCTAAATATGTTACCTAAAATCAGGGAGATAGAATGGAATAAAACAGAAAAAATTACAGTGAAAATTTACCCAGAATGAAGTTGTGGATTTTTAGATCAAAGATCAAGGTCAAGGCATCACCCAAGGTAAAAAAAAAAAAAAAAAAAAACCTTCAGATTTTAAGATTCTCATGAATGTCACCCTTCATCATCAGCCAAGTTTGGGGGCAAGGCGTGGCGGGGAGTTGAATTGAGACTCCAGGGTCGTGTCTGGATGAACACTCATAGTCAGCAGAGGCCTGCTGCGATCCCAAATCCCAGCTGAGAATAAAGAGGCAGAAAAGCACCTAAGTACTACTGATGCATTAGCTGCATCTCATTGAGAGCCCTCGCCTACTGGAGAAGGGCTCTGGGAAAGTTTTTCAGCAAAAAAGGGAGAGAGTGTCGTGGAAGCTTAATAAAACACAGAAACAGAACCAAATAAATATTTGGTTCCAAATATTTATCTTCCCCGCTCTTCTTCCCCAGGGATGCCAGAGTTAATGGGTGAGAACTCCAGGCAGAACTGTTCCCTTCTGTCCCTGATAGATTTTTTTAAATTTATTTATTTATTTATTTATTTTTGGCTGTGTTGGGTATTGATTGCTGTGTGCAGGCTTTTTCTAGTTGTGGTGGGCGGGTTACTCTTCGTCGTGGTGTGAGGGCTTCTCATTGTCGGGGCTTCTCGTTGCAGAGCACAGGCTCTAGGCGTGTGAGCTTCAGTAGTTGTGGCATGCGGGCTCAGTAGTTGTGGCTCGCAGGCTCTAGAGCGCAGGCTCAGTAGTTGTGGTGCACGGGATTAGTTGCTCTGCGGCATGTGGGATCTTCCCGGACCAGGGCTCGAACCCGTGTCCCCTGCATTGGCAGGCGGATTCTTAACCACTGTGCCGCCAGGGAAGCCCCCTGTCCCTGATAGATTTTTAAATGTCCCCTTATTCCTGGTCTTAATGATTTCACCTTATATTTGGTGATTCTCTCCCTAATCCTCCTGTCTCCCCCAAATCCCAAGCAGTCATTTGCAAATACGATGAGATTTCCTGCTGGGTTGTCACTAAACTAGTACAATTCACACAAGACTCTTGAAAATCTGGAGCTAGGGGGAAAAAAGGTGGTGGTGGGGAGGGCCCCATGAATCACTGCCTACCCACCCAAAATCAGTACCACGGGGGCGGTAACATAGGCTGGAGAGCCATTCCGAGAGGGATGCAGCCGTTACAGTTGCAGCTAATATAACATGTGAATGACAACTTAGTAAAATCCAGAGACTTGATGACTTCCAGCCATCATTCAAGGGCTGGGGCTATAATTCACCATATTACTGCCCACAGTTGAATACTCAGTTACAATTTCTCATCAGTCTTTCCATATCTGCATCCTCCAGCCCACCCCTGGCCTGCACTCTACAAGTCTCTTATTCTGCTTCTAAACTTCTTTTTTTAATGGAAGGGATGGAGCATGGTAGGCGACTTCTGCCTCAACTCAGACCACAGCAGACAACTCTTCAATTCCAGGGCTCCTTGAGGGCTCCCCTTCTCTTTCCTCTTTGCCTTCAAATCCATCTATTTATAAGCAATGCCTAGGTTTCCCTAAAGGTGGGTCATAAACGTAAATCCAAGCCAGTGCGAGGTGGACGACTTATATGGGTGAAGCGAGCCAGGTGAGGATTCCTGCTTTGAGAAACCCCAGCAGAAGCACCGTTTTATCATCCTCTTCTACAGAGTCAGCCTGCAGCCTCAGGAGCAGCTCTGAACACAGGCACCTCCAGTCTGTGTGTCTGTGTCATTGGCTTCCTCCCCTTGTTTCCCATGTCATTATCACAATAAACAACTCAATTGAGACTCTTTTCAGGTCACCCAAAGAGCGAGTGACTGGTACTTACGGCAAAACCTCTAAACTTCAAAAACCAGGGCTTTCCCAGCCCCTACAATTAGAGGAACTGAGATTTGAATAGCAGCCAGTAAATTTTCCTGCATCATTGATTTTCACTAAGTGTGTGACACGTTGTATTTTCTCGAATCGAGTGGAGATACTTGTTTTCTTAGCAGAGGCTCAATCGATGTCCCTTCTGCATCCCTCAAAGGGCAGTAGGGAGTTTGTGCTGCAAGGGACAAGATCCAGTCAACAAAAACGTCCAGAGTTTCCACAGCCAGTCCTGGCTTTTAGAAAAGCCAATGTCCTGACTCTACCTAGAGAAATTCCAAAATAAATTTCCTCCCACCTCTAGATCACCTCTTCATCTTTTTTGGTAGAGAGTATGTTTAAAAGATAAGTGTTGACCACAGACTGTTTTACCACCTTAAGGGGAAGACTTAAGAATGAAGAGAGTGAAAGTCTTAAGAATGGATTTAATTGTGACTTTCCCTTTTTGATTCATTGACTATTAACACTCTCCAGAAATGGCAAGAATTCCTTTGAATTAGAGAAGCCAGAACAGACAACACATTCATGTGGAGAAGCCAGTCAACCTCAGATGGGGTAGGTATGTTGATGAGAGACGTATCCTGGGGTGATGCAAGTACACTAAGAAATGGCTGGGAGTTGGAAAATTGAAAAACATCCCTAACTGCTGACTGCTGACACCTCCGCCCCAACACACTCTAATCCCCGTGGATGCAATGATTCTCCTTGAAACCAGGCTGATTCTGTCCAAAGTTTCAGAAAGGATTCATTCATATAGCACTGTCCAAAGAACTTTCTGTCCTGAATCAATATTCTATACTTGTGTTATATAATATGATATCCAGTGTTAATAGCCATATGATGCTATTAAGCATTTGGAGTGTGGCTGGTGCAAAGGAGAATTTGAAGCTGAACCTTAACTCTTACATTTAATGTGAATTTTAAACTTTATTTAATTTTAATTAAGTTAGATTTAAATGGCCCCAGGGGCTACTGGTTACCATGTTGAATAGTGCAGATCAACAATAACAAAGTGCCTATATATTTAGAAATTCTCCCGCCCAAGAATGTAGATTGGTGCAGTCACTATGGAGAACAGTATGGAGATTCATCAGAAAACTAAAAACAGAGTTGCCATATGATCCAGCAATTCTACTTCTGGGCATATACCCAGACAGAACTATAATTCAAAAAGATACATGCACCCCTATGTTCATAGTAGCACTATTCACAATAGCCAAGGCATGGAAGCAACCTGAATGTCCATCGATAGATGAATGGGTAAAGAAGATGTGGTATGCATATACGATGGAATACTACTCAGCCATAAAAAAGGATGAAAGAATGCCATTTGCAGCAACATGAACAGACCTAGAGGTTATCATACTAAGCGAAGTAAGTCAGAAAGAGAAAGACAAATACCATATGATATCACTTATACGTGGAATCTAAAATATGACACAAATGAAGTTATCTAGGAAGCATAAACAGACCCACAGACGTAGAGAACAGACTTGTGGTTGCCAGGGGGGACAGGGTTAGGGGAAGGATGGATTGGGAGTTTGGGATTAGCAGATGCAAACCATTATATATAGAATGGATAAACAGCAAGGTCCTACTGTATTGCACAGGGAACCATATTCAATATCCTGTGATAAACCATAATGGAAAAGAATATGAGAAAGAATATATATATATATATGTATAACTGAATAACTTTGCTGTACAGCAGAAACTAACACAACTTTGTAAATCAACTATACTTCAATAAAATAAGTTTTTTAAAAAAGAAATTCTCCTACCCAAGTCTCTTTTCAATTAGAGTAAAATCATCAAGAGAAACGGGCTAAGAGCAGTTGTCAGCACCTACTGATGTGTTCAAAACTACTAGCAACGGTTGACAGTGAGAGGCCCACATTTCAATCATCTGAAAACACTACCATGCTAAATTCATTCTGGGGCATTCCCACAAGACAGGCAACTGATGGCACTTTAGTGTGACCAGCAGTGCAAACTGTTCCCTCTCGAGTAATTGAGTTAGGAAGAGATCCAAGTTTGCTAAGCCTTGCCCAACTTTGTCTTCCTGCTGGGGTCAAAGGCTGCTAGGAAAGATTGATGAGTTCTTGTGTCCAGAGCCAGGGCAGGTTTTTTAAGGAAGCTAGCGTCCTGTGACAGCAGCATCTATCTTCCACTGACAAAAAAAAAAAAAAAAAACCCAACACTGATTTGGTTACTCCAGCTAATTGCAGTCTCCTTGCTATCTTCTCCTGCTCCATGGGTCCACCATGAGAAAGCTCAGCTCACCCAACGAATTAACAGGTGGTCAAAGGGGCTGGTTAACCTTGCACTTCTCAAGTGTTTATGCTGAAGATGTTGAGCAAAGCCGATTTTTCTCCCAGTTCCATCCATTAAACAAAGAAAAAATTTGCTTAATCATTTGCTTAGGTCTGGGTATCCTAGTCCTGGTTCCCAGGAATTCTCAAACTCCAAATAATTGTTGCTTTATCTCCTTACTTCCTTCTGATAGTTCCTTACTAGTTTTCTTTAAAATCAACCCATCCTTTTTCAAGTAAATTGGTTTGTACAAAACACTTTATACCACAATACAAAGGAAAACACATAGGTATGATGTCCTAGTTATAGATCTTCTCCTATACTATTAAATTTTTTAATGATAAATGCACACACACACACACACACCCCTAACACCCTCTCACTGATAAACAGCGAGGGTGGCTACATTTTGGACTATCCTGCCAATTATCCTGGAATTCAAGGATAATTATTGGAGAAGCACAATTTTTTTTCCACCTCATTTCAGTTTCACATAGAAATGTGCACGGTGCATCACTTTGTATGACGAGGAGAAAAGACTGCAACTGCAAAGAGATGAGGGAGTTGCACTGATTGTGAAAAACTTCTTTGTGTAGAAGAGAAAAAGAAAATGCAGTGTTAGAAAGAGACCTGCTTGCTCTGATCACCCGATTTTCCGTCTGACCCTTCTCGACTATACCTCCCTCCTCCAGCACAGACTCTGTCCTCTCAGCCTTTTCTTCTGCAGGAAGCTGAACGTCTTATCTCGTTCTGGAGGCGTTATGCCCTTCACTTAGAGACTGCTGTGACCTCCGCGATGCTAATAGCCTGTCTGTGCCGCTGCACTTCGCAGGCCATCAGAGCGGATGGCCTCCCCGCCTAATTTTACTGCTCTTTCAGAAACAATTAATTGAGATTAGCCTATAAACCATCCATATAAAATAGGCAATTATCGATTACTGACACTTGCACGGCTCCACCCCTCTGTAAGGGAACCGTGCTGTAAAGGATGCCAGTGCCCCTCCATCACCCCTGTCAAATCTCCCTGCCAAATGCAAATGCAGTGCTGGTCTGCCCTGGCCTCTCCCCCCACTGTCTGACCTAAGCTGTGATGGGCAGTCAGCAAGCAGTCAAGCCAGCTCAAGAGGTGACCTGATGGGCATGTGGCCTCCAGTGTTGGCCAACTGTAGCTCAGTGGTCTGGAAGGGTCTATTGTCAAGTGTGTCTGGAGTGATGGTGCCTTGCAGTCGCCAAACAGAGTAGGTTCCTGTAGCCCATAATTTGGAGGGTTCATTCCTTCATTTGATAAATATATCTATGGCCCTTCTACCTGGCAAGCACATGGAACAGCAATGAATAAAGTGGACAAGGTCCCTGCCCTCATGAAAATGATTTCTAGAGACAGATGATACACAAGCAATCACATAAATAAACAAGATACTAAAATTTGATCAGGCAAATATGAGCGCACGAACTGGGGGATGGGAAAGGACTTATTTTAGTGGTGGCATCACCGTTAGCCATTAACAGGCTGGCCAAGGCAGGCCTCTGTGAGGAAGGGACACTGGAGCTGAGGCTGGAGGGACGAAAGGAGACAGCAGTGCTGGGAGTTGGGGTCGAGCATCCCAGCCAGAGGACAAGAGCAAGGCCCTGGTTGGGGGCAGGGCTAGGTCTATCAGAGGAAAGAAAGAAAGCCCGTGCTCTGGCACATAGGTGAGATGTGCAGATGGCAGAGCGAGGGTGTGGAGGCAGGAGGAAGCAGGTGTGGCAGGACTTCGGAGCTGTGGTACAGGGCTAGGACTTTCTCCTAAGGACTTCGGAAAGTAAGTGAGGGGATTTAAGCAGAAATGGCCATGAGATAATCTGATCTGTATTCTTAAAATAGGCTCTGCTGCCGAGTGGAAAATGTGTTATAGGGCATAAGATGGGAAGGGAAATGGGATTTCACCTCTGGCTGCACCTGAGAATGACCCACAGAACCTTTTTTAAATAATGATACCATGGGCCCACTCCCAGAGACCAATGCCATTGCTGTGGGGTGAGGTCCAGAGATCAGTATGTTTAAAAGCTCCCCCGGGTAATTCTAATGTGCAGTTAAGGATAAGAATCGCTGCCCTGGAGGAAATGCTGTGACACTGCAGAAACAGTCTGCACAGGGCTTCTCCATGTGTGCTCTCTGAACCAAAAGCGTCGGCACCACTGGGCGCTTGTTAGAAAGGCAAGTGCTTGGACCCCACCCCAGATCTACTGAATCACAAACTCTGGGCCTGGGGGTAGGGCCCAGCAATCGGTCTTAACAAGCCTTCCAGGTGGTTCTGATGCCTCTAGTGTTTAAGAACCTCTGGTCTAGAAGATATCATTTGAAAAATGTGAAAATATTCCAGGGTCAGAATTCCCAGTAGTGGAAAAAATTGGTAACTCTGCCACAGGAGTGGCACTCTTACACAGGATCGCAGAATTAAACCCTTGTGATGCAGCTGCTCCCCATTCACAGAGATAAAACATCAAGGTTTCACCCCCAGAATGTGTGCTCGGAATGGCCTTTCCAGCAGTGGTAATGAATCCCCTTTGAACCACTCATACCACAAGTAATTCAAGTCCTATATCTGCAAGACGGCTGGTCAATATCACATACCAAGGTGTTGCTTTCCCACAGTGCCTTACTCTTACAAAATGCTTTCACGCATATCACCTAATATGTACATGGTAACGACCCCACCAGGTAAACTCTATACCCATTTTACAGGCGGAGAAACTGAGATTCAGATAATACGAGTTACTTGTTGAAGCTCACACAGCTAGAAATGGATTCTGCGGCTACTTTAAGTCTCCCACCCCACATTTTTTTCCCGTCTATATGACACTGAGCTCACGGCTTCCGATCAGATTTATGTGAGCTAAGCCAAAGTAATATTTGAAATAATGACATTAAAATGTTTAAGAGTGAACTGGAATCCACAGTCTGGCTTCCAGACAAACTGCTGGCCCATGGCCAGTACCATCCAAGGACAGACATCAATTTGTGCAGAAGGGCAGAAGCCTGCAGGCGTCTGAGGCTGGCGATGGGGAGACGAGGGTATGGATAGCAACCCTCTGCCCAGCCCACAATGAGGTCAAGTTCTTCCCTGCTTCCTGCAGAGAGGGGTCCCTCAGCCCTGGCAACACATTAGAGTCACCTGGGGAGCTTAAAAACCACAGCTCCAGGGCCCAGCCCATGAGATGCGAATTTCAAAGCTCTGGCCTGGGACCTGGACAAGAGTGTCTATTAAAGGCTGCATGTGTGATCCACTGTGAGCCAGAGGTGTGAACCACAGCTGCAGACAGAGGAGCAGCAGAGAAGAAGTGCAGGGTCTGTTTTCTAGAAGAATATCGCGAAGCTCTGGCCACACACAAGGTGACTTAACGGAGGGAATTGGAGGGGGAGCCCTCAGACACCCACCCCAGCCCAGCCTTGGGACCCTGTGGACTTAGGCAGGCAGCAACGGGGCATCAATGTGTAAGGGAAGCAGCAGAAGAAAATCTCCGAGCGGCGGAGGCAGTGCCTCTTGGGCTGCACCAAGCTGGTGCCGCAGATGTGCTCCCGTGCATGAGGGCAGTGGAATGCGGTGAGGAGGCTGGCACAGAAAAACAGAGGAGACGTGCTTTGAGCGCTCACAAGACAGCCCCTGGGTTCTCTCAGAATTAACTGCTGAGGCTTGTGTGGGAGGGAGCCCACAGGCGAGGGTCGTTGACGTTCGCATAGCAATGGTGTTCTCTTGTGCAAATACTATGAATGCACTCACGGCTGCATTTCTACAAGTCCCGTCCATTTGCTGGGCTGGCTTCTTCCTTTAGCATCTCCTCGTCTCCACCTCTAAAGGCATGACAAGAAGAGCATGCAACCCCCCAGCCCCGACGGTGGCAAGGTAATCAGTCCCCCAGTGCATGGCCCGTGGGCTGGCAGAGAACCAGACATCCTGGTGAGACCCGCTTCAAAACAGAAATAGTGACAGACACCCTGCTGAAAGTCACAGCCCTCCACAAGTTCCTCCCCTTGGAAACCTGTTTTTCTTCATTGTGGCTGGGGAGCCCATCAGGAGAGGCATTCCTGGCACTAAATGTCTGGACTGAGGCCGGCAAGAGCAGCCGCTCTCCACTGAAGGATTAGCTGAAAGCCTGTGGCTCCAGATGAAATCAGAGGTGCTAATGAGAAACCTCTGGATAGTGCAGGTTGCCCTGGCATCAGATATTAGAAGCCGCCTTTATCGTGGCTACTCGCAGGAAAGGAAGCCCAGGGCACCGTTTCTACACGTAATTATGCTCTCATCCCAAACCCTGCTGCTAAGGGAACATTAACCTGACTGCCGCACTCACCACCAGTTTTCATTTTACTGCACCAGCTAACTCATATTCCACCAGGAGGATGAAAGATTTCAGGTTCCGAGGCTGTCAGACATTTCCGCTTATGAATTTAGTGAGGCTCCTAAATCATGACTGAGCTGCAGCTTCCAACATCTCTCCCCTCATTTGCAGGCTTTCTAATATTTCCCCTGCTCTTTGGGTATCTTGGAGCAATCACACTAATAGGAACAATTTAATGCAGTCCTGGGGACGCAGGGGTTTGGAGGATTACATTTCAACACTCAGCTTCATATCATAGAGAAACACCCTTCTTTAATAGATGCCCTGGATTCCAGACTTGCTCATTTCTCTCTCAGCAGAGCCAGCTGCACCTGATCAGGACTGAAGAATTAGAAATTTGGCTACTGCCCTTTCTTTAATCTCAGTTCCAGTCAAGGATGGGCCAAGGGCAGGATAAATGCTAATCAAAACTTAGGAGAGACAACATGCAAAGACCAAAGAATCATTTTTCTCAGCTCTCAGAAGTCCTGTCTCAATCCAAGCACCCATTCACTGACCCTATATAACCATCTACCAAGGCACCCCAGATAGAGTCCTTGAGGTTTTACCTCAACTCCTCCATCTTCCACAAGCCCCCCAACCTATCTAGCCAATAAGCAAATTCCCTGAAAGCTCTCTCTGAGGTTTCTCTTAAACACACCCTATTTTCTCTACCCTCATTGCCTGTGCCCTGGTTTAGACCCTCAGCATCTCCTGGCTGTATTTGTTTGCTCAACAAATATTTAAAGAGATACTACTATGTACCAGACCTACGTGCTGGGATCACAGGGTTTCCTGTGCTCTCATGGAAAAGATATGTTAGACAAATAGGTATGCAAATCATTGTTTAATAACAAGAGGGTAGTCAAAACTTGGAAGAAAGGCATAAAATGAGTTACCTGTCTCTACAGCTTTAAGCCTGAGCTCCACATGAGGTGGCTAAAACTCTGAAAGAAATATCCCAATTTTTCTGACCTGAGGAACAAGAGGATAGAGTCTGGGTCAACCACTGCCACTAGAAAGTAAGGAGAGAGACGAGATAGCCACAGTGAAAGAACTCTAATTTCTATATGTAGTTTCTGCCCAAGTGTCTGGCTGACATATTAATTGGGCAGATTTCCAAGCAGTTCAGCTAAAAACAAAAGAACTGAACAGAGATTCGAGTTGCTGCTCAAAAGTCAGAGTTAACCATTTGAGTTCAACCAAGTTAATTGCCTGATAAAACAAAAACATCAATAGTCTTCAGAGGAGTATAATGGAATCCAGAGTTTCTACAGTATAACATCACAGTATTGGGGATACAATCCAAAATTACTCAATATTCAAAGAACCAAAAACCATGACTTAGTTGCAAGAGTAGAGAAAATAGAGACTAATCCAGAAATGACCCCATGCTGGCATTTGAAACAGCTGTTCTAACTAATGTTTAATGAAGTACATTTTAAAATTTCTCCTGATGAATGAGAAGAGAAATAGAAACTATGAAAAAAGACCCCAGTGGAAATTCTCCAACTGAAAATTAAAATATCTGAAATTTAAGTCAGTGGTCAGGCCTAACAGAAGAAGAGAGATGACAGGGAAAAGAGTTAGTAAAAGTGAAGCTATATCAAAAGAAATTACCAAATCTAAAGCAAACAGAGAAAAAGGATTGAGAAAAATATACAGAGCCTCAGAAAAATTTGGAATAATATCATATGGACTAGCTTTTATACCTGTAAAGTCCTAAAGAAAAACATAATGTCAAAAAGGAATTCTATGCCCAACTAAAATGTCCTTCAGAAGGAAGGCAAAATAAAAAAACACCTTCAGATGAAAGAAAAGTAAAAGAAATTGTCGCAATCAGACATGAACTCTAAAAAATGATAAAAGAATTTTCAGGCTAAAGGGAATAATTTTTCAAAATCAAAATGAATTTTTTATTCCTAAAATTGTCATTGATTTGAAAACTGTCTAAAAATTACATTAAAGGAGGTGTGAGGTATTAATGTTTATCAAAAGGGGACTTTAAATGGTTGAATAACACCACTCTAAAGTCATCACGCTAGAGTGAAAGAGTTAAGTAAGGTATGGTCTAGATATATAACCACATATTATTCAGAGAGTAAAATGGTTCTTATAAATAGTTTATAGTAACTTAGAAAAATGCCTCTTACAAGTTATCTAAAAGTGTATCTATAAAGCCCTCAAATGTTCATAGCCCTTGACTGAATTATTCCTCTCCCAAGAACGTATCTTGAGGGAATATAAAATCATACCAAGAATAATGTATGAAGATGTTCATCAATGTAATATTTTTTCCTGCAAAAAACAAAAATTCAATGTAATCTGTTTCATTAAAAGACTTGTTAAATACATTATACTGCATTTTCACAATTCACTGTGATACAAACAATAAAAACTACTTTTTTAATAACTATTAGTGTCAAAAATCATTTTCATTACAAGAAGGATAGCAATTTTATTTTTAATGTGTGTATACTTCTACTTCCATTAAAAAAAAATACTGTATAGCCTACAGGACGTCAGTAATTATCTCTGCATGATTTGTCATTGGCAAATTTAATATTTTCTTTTTTTTTGTTTTCTAAGTTACTTTTAATAAAAAATTAATTACAAATAAATTTATATATAGGGTATGATATAAATTCTATTTTGATGTGCATTTGAAAAGATGGCTAGAACAAAATTCGCTAATATGGAAATCATCCATTGGGATATTCTCTATTAAGTGTAATCTGGTAGTTGTATAACCAGTTTAAGGCCCATGATACTTCCTTACTTCCTGAAGAGAGGAAGAAGGCTACATAACTTGATGGTTAAGGAACAGGACCTAGAGTCAGACTGCGTGGGTGGGAATCCCAGGTCTGGCACTTACTTTAGTTAATCTCTCTCTGCCTCATCTAATATGAAGTTTACAATAAATACTGACTCCTAGGGTTGGTAGGAGAATCAAGTGAATTAATTTTGATAAAATGTTTATAACAGTGTCAGGCATTTCGTGTTATTTAAACAAAAACTAAGTAGAAAATGAGCCTAAGGAAATAATTAGATAAAAATGTTCACTGCAACATTGTTTTAATAGGAAAAAAAAAAAAGAAGAAGAAGAAATAGCCAAGAAGAGATGAATTAGAATGGCAGAGCAGTTAAGAGCAGAGTTCAAATCCCAGCCCTGTCACTCACTAGCCGGATGACTTTGGACAAGCGATTTAATTTCTTTGTGCCTCAGTTGTCTCATAAACGAAATGGGGAAAATAATAGTACCCACTACATCATTGTTGAAGGGTTAAATAGGGTGATATCTGTAAAACTCTCAGCACAGCACTGGAATGCAGCAGGCACCAAACTCAGTGTTCTCCCTTATAGAGGGGCTGTTGATGTGGAGATGGTGGTACATCTCTAGGTGATAGTATGTGTCTTCCACATATCGCTGAGTGAAAGAATCGAGGTTTGCTCCTTACGTTTGCGCACTCTGAGCTCTCCCTGTACTCGATGGGACAAGCAGGAGCTGTATCCATCGGGAAGGAAGTACCTCCTATACTTTGCACAAAAGCACTTTGTAGATGAAAGCTGGCTTTCTACAATACCATGTAAAATTGAATTAATGGACGTACATGTGTTTTTAAATGTCCATCTGTGTTAGCATAGGTTATATCAGCATGGGGGACTTGGGGTATTATTACTCTCTTTTGCAAATCTTTCTGTTCATCCCTTCTCCTCCTATCCCCTAGAACATATCTTTTTGTATAAAAACAATAAAGTTTTGTGTCCTACACAGGTCTGACTATTGCCTTGGAAAGATACCCATGACAGAATGGGTACCCATGGATGGGTAACATCCCATCTACAAATGTCTGTGGGCGCAAAAGCGTTTGGGGGGGGGAAAGTGGAAGATTAACATACAAAAATGAACAACTGGGGAATTCCCTGGTGGTCCAGTGGTTAGGACTCCACGCTTTCACTGCCGTGGGCCCAGGTTCGATCCCTGGTAGGGGAACTAAGATCCAGCAGGCCGCTCAGCACGGCCAAAAAAACAAAACAAAACAAAAATGAAAAGCTGCTATTTCTGGGCCCAAGTATTACAGGCTATTTCCCCAGCTTTGTGTATTAATGAGACTATTTCTTTAAAAAAAGAAACTTTTTAGATTTCAGTACATATGAATAGGAAATACACTACTGGGCAGTCGTCTTTTGGTGGTGATATGGAAATTCTCATTTTCTTTTTTATCTTTTTCTCTAATGAATGCATATCATTTTTATACACAGAATATATAATTAAATTATACATGGGTCATCTACATACTTGGTTACAGTCAAGAATAAGCTGGATGATTAAAAGTTAAATCTGTAAAAACACTTTACAGGTGGAAAGGGAAGTTGTGTACAGTCTCTCCACTCCCGATCCCCAAAAACCATGCAAGCAAGTGAAACAGTTGTTTCCATCACACAGCTCTATTTTACCAGTTAGCAAGGAACGTGCCCCCGGCACATTCACTGTAATAAGCTTCTGCTGGGGTATGAAGTTTAGGAAGTCTCATTTCCAAGTTCCTGGTATGTCACGTTCCCAGCTTCCCCTAGGAGTACTGCAGGAGGTGACTGTCTTATGTACGGATTCTTTTCATTCCTTATATTCCCGGCTGTGCCGTGCTCAAACATTTTCAGAGCTAGAGCAGAGCAATGAATCCACACGTACACACACACACACACACACACACACACACACACAGAGGTCAGAGCGAAGAAATACAAACCAGATATTAAACATGGATCATACTCTCCAGACTGTCAGGCTGAGGAAAGACTAGGACACATGCATCAGCCCACAATCTCCAACGTGTTAAAATAATTTAATTGGGTATTTCATGGCACGTTCTGCATTATTATGGCTCCCTTTGGATGCAACAAATGATTTGCTTCAGTAAGAGTCCCAAGTAGTGGCATTATGTGATTAAGTAAGTGAGAACATCAACCATTAAATTCAGTTCAGTCATGCTTACATCCATCTTATTTCTTTTTTATAATTTAAATTTTCCTGCCAGTATATATTCACCTGAGACCATTTTTAAGTAATCTGTTTATGAGAGTTTCTCTTCTTACTTTTCATCCAATTACTGCTGCATTTAGAGTTGCAGAACTGCAATTTGATTCTCCTTTGTTAAGTGGATTGACCATTATGTTACAAGGCACAAGAATACTGTCCTCGATTTCCATATTTATAACAGCTCTCCAAAATATTTCAAATGGCTTGTTTTGTGGACCTCAAAGCAATTCCAGTTTATTAGACTTTAACACCTGATTAGAACTTACCCAGTCATTAAGCAGTGGTCTTAACCTCTCTAACTATTAAGTTCAACAGTGTATAGGAGGTTAAAAGAACATGGTGAAAAGTTTAGAAGCAGCTTGACAATTCTAGAGCAATGGTTCTGAACTTTGCTGGAACCATTAGCCCTCGAGGATATATAAGAGATACAGATCTTCCACCCAAAACAACGCACGCACACACGTAACAAATTTTGTGTGTTATTTACAGGCTTCACACATACACGCACACATACTACCCAGTAGTTCATAGAACTCAAGTTCAGAATCCCTTCTCCATACCAGTGGTTCCCAACCAGGGCCAATTTTGCCCTCTTGGGGACACTGGGCCATGTCTGGAGACACCGTTGTTTGTCACAACTGGAGGGAGTTGGGTGCTCCTGCGATCCACCGGGCAGAGACCAGGGATGCTGTCAAACATCCTACAATGCCCAGAACAGTTTTCCCACAATGAACAATTATCTGGCCCAAAATGTTGATTGTGTCGAGGTTGAGAAACCCTGCTCTACAACGTATGCTGAAAAGTCTTATTGAGTATCAAGACCCAGCTCCCTATGAGAAAATACCCAAAGAGGGTAAATACAAATCATGGGGAAATCCATACATTTTCACCTTGACTCATTCACTCAACCAATTATCTATTCAACAGACTTTTACTAAACATCTAATCTGTGCCAACTATCATTACCAAGTCACGAAGAATACAGAAGTGAACAAGACAGGGTTCCTGCCTTCTGTGGAAGTTACTCCTTAGAAATAAAGCCAGTTAGGGTTTTCCTGGTGGTGCAGTGGTTGAGAGTCTGCCTGCCAATGCAGGGGACACGGGTTCGAGCCCTGGTCTGGGAGGATCCCACATGCCGTGGAGCAACTGGGCCCGTGAGCCACAATTACTGAGCCTGCGCGTCTGGAGCCTGTGCTCCGCAACAAGAGAGGCCGCGATAATGAGAGGCCCGCGCACCACGATGAAGAGTGGCCCCCACTTGCCGCAACTAGAGAAAGCCCTCGTACAGAAACGAAGACCCAACACAGCTATAAATAATAAATAAATAAATAAATAACAAACCCAAAAGTTTAAAAAAAAAAAAATAAAGCCAGTTAAGTAAATAGCCCGTTAGAAGATTGTACTATCATTTAGGAATGTGTTCAGCTGCACGTAATACTTTAATCAAACATGGATTTGACTTAACCAGATACGTTTCCATGTGAAAAGAAATCCAATGGCGGGTAGTCCCAGTCATCTAAGGCAGTCCCTGCAGTGAGAAAGGCCACAGATACCGTTCATTTTCCTGCTCTGTCATCCTTAACATTTTGCTTCATTTCTGTTCGCACAAGAAGCCTGCTGCGCCTCAAGGCTCAAAGGTGAATTCCAAACGGACAGAGGAGACAAAGCGAAGGACACGGGCAAAACAATGTACAGACTAGTTGACTTCTCTTTTAAATGGAAATGACTGCCTGGAAATTTTACCCCGTAGACTTGCCCTTCCATCTCATTGGCTGCTACTGGGTCACATGACCACACACATCTGCAAGGGAGTCTGGGAAGGTAAGAATTTTTAACTGGGCGCACAGTTACTCTGAGAAAAATCAGGGTTCTGGTAATAAGAAAGATAGAATGGATATTGGGGTGGTAATCAGCAGTGCCTGCCATAAGTGTGGTAAGTGCAAGAAAGCAAGATTTAGGAAATACTAAGGGAACAGTTAGGAGAGGCACATAGGCCACCCTTGAGCAATAAGGGGGGAGGGGAGCCTGCCAGACATGTCAACAGAGACTTGAAAACAAAATTGAGGGCAAGTTACCACGTGTGTATATTTAAGAGCAGTGGGGTGGGTGTGTGATAGCACACAACAACAGAAGGAGATGATGCAGAACACGTTACAGAACACACTCAAAATAACATGGGAAGACGCTAACTGGCCAAAAGCTTTCACTGTATGGAACACCTTGTGACACTCAGCAGCAAAAATCATACACTGCTGCCTGCCAAACCCTACTGAATGAGAGCATATAATGTAGCATGCAGATTATAGGGGAATGTATTTATATCCTATAATATACTATGAAGGAGGGCTATATATGAATATACTTTTGAAAATGTGTCCCAAAATTAGCATTATAAAAAAAATGTGTGCTAATTGATGTTTAATGAGTCCTGTCCTTAAAGGAAGGTTCTTATTCATCAAGAGATTGTTTGCCAATGACACCCCACACAGGTGAATAGTTGGGAAACCAGCAGCTTCAGAGTATAGTTCTGGGTATGGTGAAGCATAGGTACAAAGTAAAATTAAGTAATGTACTACAAATATTCATTTGAAACAACTTTTCTCAGATGTGACCATAGAGTAAACCATTTGTTCAGAAATCCCCACACTGGAAGAATTTATCTGAATGGCTTAATAAAATTTTCCAAAGATAATATTTAGTATTAACGATTTAGTGTTTTTTTAAAAACAGCTTTATTGAGGTATAATTTACATACCATAAAACTTAGCCATTAGCCCCAAAAGTTCTCTCATGTCCATTTTGATTTAATCCCTACTTTCTTACCCAGCCCAAGGCAACCACTGCTCTGCTTTCTATCTCTATTAGATTTTCCTCTACTGGGTACTTCATATAAATGGAATCATACAACATGTGGTCATTTACTTCTGGCTTCTTCCATTTGTCATCATGTTTTTGAGGATCATCCATGTTGCAGCAGGTATGGGTACCACATTTTGTTTACCCAGTCACAACTGATGGACCTTCACATTGTTTCCAGTTTGAGGCTGTTATAAATAATGCTGTTATGTGTACATGTCTTTATATGGACTCACGTTTTCATTTCTTTTGGAAAGAGTCCTAGAAGCAGAATTGTTGGGTCATATGGTGAGTTATTTTTAACTTTTTAAGAATCTGTTCAACTGTTTTCCTAAGAGGCTATACCATTTTATATTCCCATCTGTACTTTATAATAAAATTTCTCTACATATTGTCAGCATTTAGTACTGTCCACCTTTTTGATTATAGCCATTCTAATGGATGTGCAGTGGTAGCTCATGTCAGTTTTAATTTGAATTTCTGTAATGATTTATGATGTTGAGCATCTTTTTATACATTTATTAGCCATCTATTCAACGTATCTTCTTTGGTGAAATGTCTCTTCAAATCTTTTGACCATTTTTAAAAACTGGGTTGTCTTCCTATTATTGAATTGTAAGAGTTTTTAAAATATATTTTGGCTACAGTCCTTCACTAGATATATGAATTTTGAATATTTTCTCCCAGTGCGTGTCCTGTCTTTTCATTTTCTTAATGGTGTTCTCTAAAGCACAAAATTTTTTCATGTATTATACAAATGCATATTTCTTTTTTCTTTGTTAGATTGTGCTCTTTGTGTTGTCTCTCAGGGGCTGTCTTGCTTCTTAGTAAATCTAATTTGACACTCTCTGCTCCTTGACTAGAATATTTAGATCATTCTCAGTTATTGAAATTATTGATATGGTTTGATTTATATTTTCCACTTTGCTTTCTGTATCTTTTTCTTCCTTTTCGTTCCTTTTTTCCTCCTTGATTGCCTTCTCCTGTATTAAATAAATTTTAGTGTATCATTTTAATTCCTCTGTTATTTTGTTGTTGTTGCTATCTTCTTAGTGGTCACTCTAGGAATTACAATATGTGTCAATTTATTGCAACCTACTTCAGATTGATACTAACAGGATCCTAATAAAGTATAGAAACTTTGCCCCAGCATGGCTCCATTCCCCTCCCTTTTGTTTTTATGTATGTGTGTATATAATATATATACATATACACATATATGTTTTATCTTATTGGTCCTGTTTCTCAGGAGAACTGTGATTAACACACTTTCCTTTAGTTGTTTAAACATGGTTTCCTTTAGTTCTTTGAACAAATTTTTAATAGCTGCTTTGAAAGCTTTGTCTGCTAAGTCCAACATCTGGGCACATTCAGAAACCGTTCTATTAACTGCAGTTTCTTCCAATTACAGGTCACACCTGTTTTTCTATATGTCTCATACGCTTCGTTGAACGCTGAACATTTTGGATAGCGTATTGTAGCAACTCTGGATTCTGATTTTTTCCCTGTGATGGTAATTGTTGCTATTTCGTTGGGTCTATTTATTTAGAAACTTTCCTTGGCTAAACTTTGAAACCTATCGCCTCCATAGTGTATACCTGCTATTGTTTCTGTTCAGGCTTTTTTAAGTTCTTGATTTTACTTTTAAACCTGGCATCATATGGGTTGTATCAGCATAGCTTAGTAGTCAGCTACTAGAAAGAGGTTGTACTCAAACACTGGAACCAATAAGTCTATTATCTTCTGCTGATGGTAGAGGATAGAAGTGGACATTAAAAGGTCAGGCTATTCTTAAGTCTGTCCCAGCTTTTGCTTCCTGCTAGGCCCTTTCATGTATTCTGTGGATATGTGCAAAGGTTTAGGGTTGGCCAGGAGTATATGAATAGCTTAGGCTCTCTCTGGTCTCAGCTGTACATGTACACAACCTCAGAACATGCCCCAAACATGACTGAAAACTCAGGCTAGTAGAGCTACTGACCCTCTCCACTTGCTGGTCACCAAGATCATAAGCACTATGCTGGTCACCAATAATCAGTATGTCACCCACTGCTCCAAATCACAAAAGCGCCATTCTACTGCAACAACACCAACTGAGCCGGGAAGAGGAGAAGCTCCAGACCAGCACACCACAGACTTCCCCAGTGTTCTTGAATTTCAGCAGATTTTCAAGCATAAATTCTTCTTAAATTGCTGTATGCCGTTGGTTAATTTCCAGAATGCTGAAATGGTTGCTGTGTCAATTTCATCCAGCTTTACAGATGTTTTGGGGGGAAAGGATTTACTGACTTCCTTATTCAGCCATACCTGGAAGTCCTGCCAATAATTCAATTTTAAAGTCACACCACTGTAAATAATGCACAAAGTGTAGTGATAGCAAGGCTATGAATGTCTCATGGGGGATGTCATGATAGACTGATCCATCAATTGGGGGAGAATGGGACGGGTAAAAACAGTTGATCACATTCACATTACTATCAGTCCCAAGCATAATTTACAAGTTGAAAGGGTTGTTCTATGTCATTTATATATCTTGGCAAGTGACAACTGTTTTAAAGCACTGAACTGCAATTCTGCCTGTGGATGTACACATGTGTATGTGTATATACATACACATATTATATATCTCAGAATATACACATGTTCATATACAGATGCACACACACAAACATGCGTACTAAAACAGCTGGATTCTCCCTTTCATGCCCATCATTATGATCATTATAATTAAACTATGTGAACTCCAGATTTATTATTAATCCAATTCTGGTCAAATTCCAGAAATTCTAGGTGTACTCTCATCTACAGAGGTAGAAAAGACATTCCAGGTATACTGTCTTCTACTGCCAGGCAGAAGAGCAAAATGGACAGAAGAATCAAATGCTAATGTGAGCCTAGTTCCATGAAAACTAAACCATATTATTAAGTCTGAAGGTGATTTCCAAAAAGATGTCAACAGTATTTCATTAACCAAAACAGTCTGATTGGCTGTGAATACTGCTTTGTAGGGTGAAAGAGGCTAGCCTCGCCTTTCAAAACTTCCCTACAGTGGTCAGTATCTTAAATCCACGGAAGCAAATAAAAAGCTCAAATTACCTTCAAAGCTCAAAGTGGCTTCAGCACCAATTTTTCACACTAGATCATGAATAATGCCAGGTGGCTGAAAGTCTCTGATGAGCGCCTCTAGGGAAATTTGCAAAGCACGCGTTAATCTTCAGCCTCTACCCAAGAGTTTTCCTTCACAGTCATTTGCCCCTTGTCACAACCATCACTGTTACAAGGTGAGTTTAGTCACTGGGGTCACCAGCAGCAAGAGCCAAAGAGATGGTGGTGACGGGAAGGTTGATCTGAGAGATGCTTGAAATATCTTTTGACAAGGACTTCTCAAGATGGCAGAGGTGAGGGTTCATTTGCTTTCCCTCTCAGAAGTTTGGAACATGCTTTCATTTTCCAGGGTGCTCCAGATTGAGGCAAGCACTGATGTGTATTCATAAGCTAATATGAATGAGCATTACCATAACGGCTACTATTTACTGAGTACTTGTCCCGTGCCTGACATCGTATCCTAGGTGTTTAAAATTAACATGAAAAAAAATTAAATTAAATTAACGTGAGATTTTAAATTACATTACAACACATGTTGGTGAGAAAGGCCATTGCTCTAAGGAATATTTTACAGTCACCTTTCAGTTATACTTCATTCAAATAGATGGCATTTACTCTTCACACCAATTCTATGAAGTAGGTACTATGAATATCCCTATTTTACAGATGAGGAACCAAAAACTCAAGAGATAATTCAGTTGGCCAGTGCCAAGTCAGGCTTGGACTAATTTTATTCTACCCTCAACAATCCTGCTTCAGCCACTGAGTTCATTGCTGGGAGTCTATTAGAAAAGCACTCCTGTAGTACTACTTTGAATTAGGCAAGTTGTAATATAAAACAGGAAGAAAGATACTACCCTATAAGGACTGCCTTGAGCAATGGAGATGATGAAACCCAAGGCAGTATTTTATCTTTAACACATTTTTAAGAGGGATATGCCTTGGGTGAAAATAAAGGAACATATCAAGAGACTGGGAAAAATACTGACTTTTAATGATTTTGAAGGCAAATACAAGCCCATATGAAAACACCCACATTACTCCCTCATTAGTTTATTCATTCATTCATTTAAATATATATTGAACACCACGTATAGGGATTTTGCTAGACTCAGGAGATACAGATGCAAACATGGCGGCTTGCCCCAGCCTCAGCAGAGAGTGGAGGTCAAACTAACAAGTAATCAGGCTAATATAATCAGCTGTGATAAGTGCCCTGGTAGGAGAATTATAGAGCCTCATCTGAGCATGTGTGGAGGAAAGGGGCTCCAACCTTGTCTTGCCCTTTCAGAGAGAGCGTCCCAGGGGTTACGTATCAGCTGAAACCGGAAGGAGCCATCCAGGTGAACGGGGTGGTGGACGGTGTTCCAGGCAGAGAAGCATTTCAGGAAACGGGAATTTCATGAGCAGATCCAAGAGGTGAGTGGGGACGAGTATTATTCAAGAAACTAAAACGTTTGATATGGCTTATGCTTAGCATACCCACAAGTAGCAAGAGATAAGATTAGACAAAACTGGAGCTATTTTTACAGCAACGAAAGTAGAAATGCAAACTTGCCTAACCAGAAAGAGTCCCTGGCTTGGAATAATAAGCAAGAAGCAGAAAGCTTGTGAAACCACCCACTTCTGGTCAAGTTGCCTTTATGGGAATAGGGATTTTTTTTTAAGCCAATGAATAGGAAAAGTTTAATATGCTCCATCCTAATTCAGGCCTGGCTTCTGACATGCCCCTCTCTTTACAGGGCATATCACGGTGAACAGTGATACAGACCCTCTTTTCAAAATGAGCCAAAAATATAAAGGGAGATGTCTTCTAATACAGGATTTAATTTGGTCTTTTGTCCTCATCAAACATGACTCTCAGGAAAACTTAAAATCAGCCACCACAGAATGAGACTCTCATTTTAAGGACAATGGAGTGCCTGGAGGAGAAGAGTGTACCAGGCCAGCAGAGATGGAGAAATCGACGCCTTGGAACCATGGCTTGTTCCTAGAGACCCAGCTATGCATAAAACTCCCCTGGCTGCCACGCAGTTTGGAAAAGGAACACCTTTGGTTGTAATATAAAACAGGAAGAAAGATCACCACTATAAACGGATGGCCTTGAGAATGGGGGATGGATGAAACCCTTTTATGGATGTCATAAACTGAGCTTGCTCTGAGTTTATCTGTTCTGGGCACGATGGTCAGCGGGAAGTTCTCAGGTAGAAGTGAGGGCAGGCTCACCATCTAAATGTTACTGTCTCATCCTCCTCTTTGTCTGGCTGACACCTACACATTTGCGGCGGGGAGGGTCTCAGTTTCAGCATTTTCTTGTCATCCTTGTTGTCTTGGTACACCTCTTTCATTCCCCAGTAAATGTGAAGCCTGCTTGCCAGATATTCCCATAGCACCAACCTCTCTCCTCTTCCTCAAGATGATCGCAACTCTCATTCCAGGATTCACTGTGAAATGTGTCTTGTCTGTCCTGTGGCACTAAAGTTCCTGGGGCCCAGTCCTTCATCTCCATCATGGACAAGCCAGGGTCTGGAACCCAGCAGCTTTCCATAATGATGCCTTTTCAGTTTTTAAATAATTAATTCTTAATTCAATAAAATATTGCAATTCCCACTTAAAAACAAACATTCGTTCTACATCGACTACTTGCCGGACACCATGCCAAGAATTTCCTCAAGCTTTTTCTCATTTAATCTTTACAGCAGCCCGATATCCATCATCATTTGGAAGGAGAAGAAATCAAGGCTGAGAGAGAAGAGTGACTTACCCAAGGCCACGTAGACAAGATGGGGCAAAACCTGGATTCACACCAGGTCTTCTGACGCTGACCCAATATCCTTTTCCATCCTCATTACACGACATGAGCCTGCCCACTGCATTCTCTGCTGAAACACACGGTACTAAGGACTTCCAAGCTTTAGACAGTCTAGTTAGCTCCATGATTTTGCTATATCCGGGCACTACCCACCCTAATGTATTTATCCATCATGTTATATGTAACATTAACAATAAACTTATTTTTAAAAGAAACTTTTAGTCGATTTCTATAAGTAGAAGATAATCTTTAAAATAAGAGAGTAAAATGAAACAAAACCAAACAGAGTCTATAACTCTAGCTAGATGTCAGAGCTTCTGAGCCCAGAGCTGGTCATTATGGACTCAGAGGGGGAAATAGCCAAATCATAACAGCACCAAGCTGAGATTTTCTCTTGAACCCAATCGACAGTATCAATTTGGAATGAGTGCTCAGAACAGTGCCTGGAACATAAAAGTACTATAAAAATGATTGCTAACACATAAATGGGCAACTGATAAGTGTCAGGTTTTACCCTCCAGTGAATATGAAAGAAAGAAGGGAGAGAAGAGAGGGAGGGGAGGAGTAATAATGAAATAAGAAAAAAAATCATAGATTTTATATATATATATATACACACACACACACACGCACATATGTGTGTAAATTGTAACTTTGTGGAATGGATGTTAATTTATTGTGGTAATCATTTCACAATATAGGCATATATCAAATCATGATGTTATACACCTAAAACTAATGCAATGTTATATGTCAATTATATCTCAATAAAAATAAAAGGAGGTGGAGAAAATGTCTATATCACTATGAAATATGTTGTTGGTTAATACTCTCCCAGAAACCGTCTAAAACAACTTTCACACCCTCATTTTGGACATCTCACATTTTAAAACAAAACATTAAGACAGTGTTTCAGGAAGCAAATAATTGCAATTTAAAATAAAACCATATCCCTGATGTCTTCCCATAGGAGAGTAGTAGCATATTTCTTATGGAGGGAGGTGGCCCTTTCTTTAAGGAAGTATTTTGATGGTCTCTTTGGGTAGGAAAGGGGAGGATCCTCAACCTGGGACAGATCTGGAATGAGGCCATCAAAACAAAAAGAGGTGAAAGAGAGAGGGAAGGAAGGAAGGAAGGAAGGAAGGAAGGAAGGAAGGAAGGAAGGAAGGGAGGGAGGGAAGGGAAGGGAAGGGAAGAAAGAAGAAGGGAGGGAGGGAGGGAAGGAAGGAAGGAAGGAAGGAAGAGAGAAAGAAAGAAAGATGAGGAGAGAGCGATCTGGAGTTTCACAGGTTCAAAGGTGACCTGTAAAAGTGGGGAGATGCACAGAGCTAGGAAACAGGGAAGATGTAATGCTAATCTTGCTCACAGAACCCAGTTTTCCTTCTTTTAGTCCTCATCACAGTTTATCACAGCTAGAATTCATTTGTGTGTTGTGCAGTTAACCTCTCCTCCCCTCTCTAACCCTCCATTGTAAACTAAAAGCCCCCTCACGTCAAGGCTGGAGTCTATTTTGCATTTACTGGTCTGTATCTAAGCATCTGGTCTAGCGCCTGATGCACAGTCGATCCTCAAAATTTGTCGACTGAATAAGCGAAGAGGAGAGCGGGGGCAGTAGCATGGCAGGAGTCCAGAACATAAGTCGTCAAGACCACCCGTGAGGGTGCCCCTAGAGAGGGAAACCAAGGCACTGGTTTAGAAAAAAAAAAAGTGATGTCTAATTCTCAGATTTAACAAGTTCCCTGTGCTCTCCTCCTCCTCCATCACCCTCAAATTCTGTAAACCATTGTTATACACCATATCCATGTAGCATTGGGACTGTGGGGGGAGGGAGGGGGTAGAAGAGGTGGAATGAATCAATTCCTGTAGAAATGGCAAGAAGATAGCAGTCACCAGAATTCTGCCTGCTTTGGAGAAGCTAGGTGAAGTGTGGAATGGCCAACTCTGACTTCTTGGAAATCCAGGGGGGGAGGCTGAGGTGTGGGTTCGAAGCCATTTAGAAGGCTGGCAGGGTTGCAGACAACACCCTCACCCCCCAGTCAGGTGCTCTTGGGGCAAATTAAAAGTAGAGCAAATCGGGTGGAAGAGGAACTGTAGTGCTGGCTCCCCAGCAAATGACAGACAGAAACGGCATCACCTGGGTAACCGTCATAACCAGCGCAGGTTCAACAAAGGCAACAGAGTGTCAGCCCTTAGCATCTTTTTTAGAATAAATCACAAGCTATCGACACATCTCTCCCCATGGAGCCATCTGGGAAGCAGATGGGTCTACATTCCAGTATCAGCAAAAGCTATTGATTGGTACTTATTAAGTGCCCACATGCTCCTGGTGCTGGACAAACGATCCAGTTCCATTTGTCAAAGCTCTCAGTTAAAAAAGAGTATCAACATTAATATAAATACCAAGTGACAGTCCCAAAATGACCCTTAGAGGCTACCTGGGAGAAGCACCCTGATAATTCAAAAAATAAGCCATTTGCAGCCACAATCCCTTCCCAAAGTGACAGTCAAGTGGCTCAATATCCTGATTTACAAAGGACACTAAAAGCAAAAATGCTAAGATATCTATTGAACAAAACACTTTAACTCTTTAAAATACAGTAACAAGCAGTAGTTTAGTTTCTGTGCTACCAGGTAAGGGTTACATCTCCACAAGAGTCACAAGGAGATTTGTACTTTTTAAATTCCCCTATAAAGGAGTTTCAAAAGGAAGAAGATTTCCTCCAAAAAGAAGGTATAATTTAACCTTTCTTAAGCTATAAATGTTTAGTAACAGAAGTGGGGAAATGGTGGGTACAGGAAAGGGGTAAATGGAAAAACTTTGCCATTTGTATTCAGCTGCTTTCAGGGGCATCATGACATCTAGAGGAAAAACAAAAACCAAAAACAATACCTCAAAATTCAAAGATTGGTTCCTAAACTGTAAGTCATTTCTAGGAATAACTTCCCATTAATCCCAGGAAACATTTATATCTATGAAGCTTGAACTGCCCTTCCATCAATTTATTGGGGATTTATAATAAGGGAGCTGTCATCTTCCAACAAGGAGATGATATGCCCGTTGATTCCATTTCTCTTTCTGGCACATGAGGAAATGGTGAGTAATGCTTCTTGCCCTGTGCGGAATGAATCACTAGTGACATAAACACTCCTCGAGCCTCACAATGGAGAACGCCGGTGTTCTTCTTGCCATTCCCTTCTCTGGCAGCTGATCAATGACAACATGTAAATGTGCATCCAGGACAACCGGCCCTGTCTGCCAGCCCTACAGGAGCCCCTCCCTCCAGGATCCCTTTGTGCACTGGTGACAGAGCAGCTTGATGTACGGTCTCCGTGACGTGTTCCACCTCATTAGAGGACAATCCTTTGCTCAATTCTTAATGGACTTTACAAATTGGTCGTCCTCCCTCTGGTGTGAGATTATTATAATTTTATTATTCATTCCAGGAATTAGTTGCCAAGAATGACAACATGATCAGTACCACTGACAGATATGAGGAACATCTCCCGTGACAGCTTAGGAAGGGGACCATCTGAAATCATGTTTGATCTTTAATTAGGAAGCAATGATTGGCCACTTTTCAGCAGGAGACGCGAAACGCCGCAGCATCGGTGCCCTCTGCTCTGAGAAGCCTGCGGGCCCCTCAATGCTAAAGGCAGAAATTAAGCAAGCTGATGCACGCTAAACAAAGCCCTCACTGTGCCAGCTGGAATGTGCAGGTCAGATGTTAGTCATCGTCAACCTCAGTGACGCTGTGAGCCAGAAGATCTAGACTCAAATTTTGGACCTGACACCAAGCTGTGTGGGCAGGTCATCTATTCTATTCTGGTGTCAGTTTCCTCATAAGTCAGACTAGAGGGGCCAAGCAATGCCATGAAGTTTTTTCAGTTCCCAGACTCCATGTATGGCTGACATTTTTGGTTGTCAACACTCAACCCCAACCATTTACTTCTCCCTTCTACTCTGTAGGCAGATTCCACCTCCCACAACAGAGACTAAAAATGCCAGATACTCAATTTCCCACCCTTCCTGGCACCAGGGGTTGTCGTGTGATACAATCCTACCAGTGAACATAAGTGGATATCTGCAGGACCAGAGAGATATCTCAGATTAAAAAAGAAAGTGCGTGAGAAAGAGAAAAAGAGACAGATGGAAGAGCAAACGGGGCGTGCTCGTCTTCTCCTTCCTTCAACAATGGATGATGACAACTTAGGATGTGAACTTGAAGTGGCAGCAGGAGGGGAAGAGTAAGAAAATTGCAGAGACAGTGACCAAGATCTACGGCATTATGCGTTGGCTGAACCAACCCTGGAATTCTATACCTCCTGACTTCTTGTTATAAGAAGAAAAATAAGTCCAAACCAATTAAGCACTTTTAGGTGCTATTTTCTTTCTTGCAGCCAAAAGCATCCCTGATGATGTATTATCCCAGGTCATCTTTGCCTTTTTTTTTTTTTCGTATTTTGTGCCACTGCTGACAGCTGCGTGTACTAATCTGATGGACGTTAGACTGGCCACAGCAAGAGGCCCACATGACCACCAGGAAAGGCTTGCGGGAAATGACCAGTCCTTCACGGACCCTCAACCTAAACTAAGACCAGGAAGTTACTTTTCCATCCCCTCCCCCATAAATTAGTTCCACCTCAGGGGTCTTCCACAGTCTGCTCAATACCTTAGAACCTTCAACTGCTGAATTTAACCTGAAGACTTTGCCTCTAGATTAGAGTTAAATCTTTCAATGAAAAAAAAAAAAGATCCTTAAGGAAATATCTTTAGAGATGATGACTGATCTGAATAGATAGAAAGTTTTACAAAATAACATTAGTAAATATTACAAAAGAGGAGAATTTGAAGTCTGCTGGAAAAAATTTTGAAAAATTATTTTTTGAACTATCTCACTATCTCACCACTTTTAAGGGTCGACTCCAGACCCAAGATATGCAGAGATTATTAGAAGGATTTAAACGTCCTACTTTACTGCTGGATCACAGAAATCATGACTTTTGCCGGCTAAATGTTCTTTGAAATGCTGAGCTTGCAAACTTTGCCCTAAAAATGAATAACACCATTCTGAGTAACTCAGACAAAGGGTCCGTTGTAGCCTAATTTCAACATAATTTTCACTTGTTCTGTGAAAGCAGGAGAGGCTCCACGACAGCCCTTGTTTCTGATTAGTTTCAGAGAGCTAAGGAGACAGTTAGAGCTGAATTTATGGTCACTGGATGCTGTCTGAGCTTTCTGCTCCGTACCAAAGCTATGGAGGCTGGAAGCAAATGTCACTATGACAACCATTTATGTGGCTAAAATGGAAAAGCAAGATTTGATGGAAGGGGGGAAAAAATGCATGCACCTATAACTCTAAAATATATGGCAAGTTTTATGTTTAGTTTTTTTATTTTTTTAAGGCTAACCACAGCACCTGCCCCCTCCCCTCCCCTGCTCCTAGATGTGTCTGTGAATAAAAGAGGCCGTAATGAAACCATGAATAATAAGTAAAGGGCTTCAGAAATAACACCACGGGGTCTCCAAGTATTCTAATTTACATCCTCAAGCAACATACACATGTGTCCTAACTAGCCTTCCTTCAGAGGACATTCATTTGCTCTTTCCCCCTGTTTATTCTGCCCGGCCCCTGCATTTGAAATATGTTTTGCCAAAACCCCTACAGCAAAATATTCAAAGTGTCTCAAAGCTCCCTTTTGAAAACAACAGGTAAAACAAGTAATGAGCTATTTCCATGTGTGCTTGGCCAGGTCCTCTAATGACAAACCCCAAACTGCCTTTGAGGAATTGACAGTCTCAGAAGCCCCTTGCCAGTCAGCTTCATTCTCCTGGAAACCCAGAAAAGATGCCAGTGAAAAAGACATGCAAGTGAAAACCAGGGGATTAATGTCCATGGCTTTCTTTGCCATTCTCTTCGTCTGGGTTTCAAACACTTAAGTCTTCAGGATAAGGAGAGCCTGCCATAGGCTAATGGTACAGAATAACAATACTATGTTTAAAAAAAAAAAAAAAAGTCGTTTAGGCAGGTTTTAATGTAACCTGAGCAATCCCAAGCCTCGCCAGCATGAAAGCATAAATGAAATTACACTTATATCTGAATTACACTGGCTCTTCAGACCCCACTTCAAAATCTCTCACTATTTAGGGAAGTCCTTTTGATGTGTCTTTCTCTCTGGCATCCTGGTTGGCATCTGCTGGGTGAAGGAGCCCCACCCTGCCCATCCCTTCTCCCCTTCAAGAAGGCTGTTTCTCTGCCTGGGTTGCAGTCTCCTTAAGGCTCCCAGAGATGAAACACACACGGTTTTCAAGGGGCACACAGCACCAAGCAACCCTCGGTCTTTGCTGTTCTAAAGCCATACTGAGTTCCATGAAGAAAAGGAAAGGATGTCCCCTTCCCTCACTCGGAGTCCTGCTCTGTTACCAAGGTGCAGTGCAGCCAAGCTTTGGCCCTGAATCTCAAAGTCCTTCTTGAAAACAACTTCAGATATCTGCCGGAGGCCATTTCGGTTTAAAGGTCAGACTCTGTTTTTGAGATTGAGCTGGAAAACAATTCTCCCCACCCTCAAGGTGACCAGGCACTAGATTTCCTCCCCTGGGCCATGGTCTGCACCCCCATACCTATTCTAAAGGCAGCAATTGGTGGCAGTGGTGATGTAAACTGGTGCAGCCACGATGGAGAACAGAGTGGAGGCTCCTCAAAAAATTAAAAATACAACTACCATACAATTCAACAATTCTACTTCTGGGTATATATCCCAGGGAAACGAGAAGAGGTTATCAAATATAAGCACTCTCATGTTTACTGAAACATCATTTACAATAGCCAAGATAGAAAAACAACCTAAGTGCCCATCAACAGATGAACGGATAAAGAAAATGTGAGATGTATATATATATATATATATATACACACACATACATATACAATGGAATATTACTCAGCCATGAGAAAGAAGGAAATCCCACCATTTGCAGCAACATAGATGGACCTTAAGTACGTTATGCTAAGTGAGATAAGCCAAAGAGAGAAAGACAAATACTGTATGACACCTCATATATGTGTCATCTTGAACAAAAGAAAGTAGAATGGGTTACCAGGGGCTGGGGGCACGAGAATTGGGTAGATGTTGTTTAAGGGCTTATACTTGCAACTGGTGGATAAGTAAGTCCTGGAGACCTAATACATAGTACACTGATTAGAGACAACAAAACATTAAACTTCCTAAGAGACTAGATCTGAATTGTTCCCATCACTAGAACAAATGATAATTACGTGACATGACAGAGCTGTTAGCTCTTGCTACGATGGCAATCATACTGCAATATAAATGTATCAAGTATGTTGTACCCCTTAAATTTACACAATGTTATATGTAAATTATATCTCAATTTTTTAAAAAGACAACTATTGGTGTATTGCCTCCACCCTCTGCTGTGGGAAATAGCTGCCCATAGCTGACAGCCCTGTTCCCACTGTGTGGCGTTTCCTGCCTGGCCAGAGCTTCATTGTACAGGGGAAGACTTCTTAACCAAGCTGGGTTTGTTCATATTCTCTCTCTTTCTCTCAAACCAGGGAAACATGATGACAAAGACAGTCACCATCATCTCCAACTATGATGTAAGTAAGCAAGTTTTTTTTAAGATTGCCAGGGAAGCTCTCTGGTTCTGTATCCATGACATGAGCTGAGAGCTTAAATATCTGAGCGTGTCATCCTAATAGTCATCACGACTGCCATTACAGTCAAGGACAGAAGTCACTTGGATCCCTGATCCTTGCTTCAGAAGGTACCACAAATTACAACGTGACTGGTTGCATTTCCAGCAGTGCCCAAGCCTTAGGGCCGCATGAAACAAATCCCCAAACCCATCTTGGAGCATCAGTTTCTTAGGACTGCTCCTGGTACCAATGTCCATACCATTCAGGGTCCAATCAGGAGACAGAAACTATACCAGGGTTTTTTGTTTGGTTGCTTGGTTTTGTAAGAGAGAATTTAATAAAAATAGGCATTACCTAAGGATCAGATTGTTAACTTTAGAAAGAGCAAAAAGGGAACATTAAGCTACCACTTAGGGAGAAAGCTACCACTCCCAGGACTGCAGGAACCAAGGGAAGAGGTTGGAATTATTAGAACTTCAAAGCTTAGAGAAGGTTCTCTGCAGAGCTGAAAATGCAGATCTTTGAGGATGAGGTACTGCCAGGCCAGTGCTGTTAAGTCTGAGCTTAAAGGAGGGGTTCCCACGGGGCTGGGACTCAGACATCCAAGGAGAGGGCACTGGCGGCTAGGACCAGTGTCTGAGAAGGTACCATGTGGCTGATTCTGACAGCGCTGGGAAAACTGCAGATGAATTCCAGTGCTGCTACGAGAAGGAAATGCCACTGCTGGCATGAAGAAGAATGACTGGGTGATGCTCACAGGAATAAAATAGCTTCCAGTATCCTCTAATTCCCCACACTGGCAGAGCCTTCTAGGAAGCAGTTGACCGAAGCAGAAATGTGGTTTGTAGTGTCCCAAGCCTCACAAAGCAGAATAGAGAAAGGTGGGTTTGGAGCTGAGAGACAATAGCTTAATTACTAATGATGTAATTAACTAATGACGTAATCCACACAAAACAAGAATTTTAAGAGGCAGAGGTGAGAAAAGAAGAGACGTCTGGCTGAGAGAACAGCATAAGCCAAAACACAGACCCAAGGACAGCTGTTGGTTGAACATGGCTGACATATGGGATCTGTGGGCGTGGAGGGCAGAGGAGAGAGAAAGTAAGAAAGAAAATGGAAACGTAGATTGCAGTCCTGCTGTGGAGGGTCCTCGGTGGCACGTGGAGTTGTTAGAGCATGTTCCTACAGTCATTTGGAACCCAAACATTTTTAATCAGGAAGATAAAATGATCAAAGATAGGTTCTACACTGATGGCGGTAGGGAGAAAGGAATTATCACTTTTTCCATCTTTTAAAATTGCCACCGAAGCAGCCAAAAGATAGTTTTATTTGAGCTGTATCAACCATTCTGCGTGGGTTTTCCAGGACGAGCCCCAGTGTTCAAATGAATGCTTTTTAAAGGAAGGTTGGGAGGAGGGGGACAATTTCTCCTGTCCAAAATTTCAGTACCCTCACTGGCATGCTACCAGGTTTAGAATCACAGATGTGCGTATCAGCTACAAGAGGAAAGACAGTCACTTTACACGGGAGAAACTTGGCAGACACCAACGTACCAAGCTGCGATCAAGGAAAACCTCACCTGTAATGAGACATATCAATCTCATGAACCCCTTCATATAATGCACGAGAAGGATACAATATTTTTGTTAAATTCATGCCCCAAAGGCATAACCTCCGTTCAATCATGAGAAAGCATCGAACAAACCCACATTGAGGTTTATTTATAAAATAAGTGACCAGTACTCTTCGAAAGTATCAAGGTCACGAAGACAAGGAAAGATCAAGGAATTGTCCCAGACTGGAGGAAACTAAGGAGAAATAACAACCAAAGGCAACATGTGAGACTAGATGGGATCTTGAAACAGAATGAGAGCATTAGAGGAAAAATTGGTGAATTTCAAATAAGGTCTGTAGTTCAGTTAATAATATCATACCAATATCAAATTCTTATTCTTGATAATAACACTGTGGTTATATAAGATGTTATGCTAAGGGCAAGTAGGGTGAGCGGTATCAGAGAGTTCTCTACAGTATTTTTGCAACTTTTCAGTAAATCTAAAATGAGTTGAATACAAAAGATTTTTTTTGAAACCACAATTTACATGGGCTGGAGTCCCATGGGATTTCCAGCCATAATCATCACAACAAAGGTTGGGTAAATAGATGACTCTGAAGCGACTTTTCTGGAAAACAAAGCCTGGGAGCCTGCTGTCACACACAGCACACCAGACAGTTAGGATGTTATTTAAGACGGAGCACTGGGGGAAGAAATATCTCACAGTGGGCCACAGTGAAAGAGAAGTGAGAGGTTATCAAAAACCAACACTGTCTGCTTCCTCAAAGTGTCAGGGACCAGCCCAGTTTACAAGATGGAATAATAAGCCTCCTTCAACCAACCCACACCTCAAAACCTGCTCCCAGGACCAGTCATCATTGCCACCCACCCTGCACATCCACGTAAATCAATCATCAAGATCCTTCGACTCCGTCTTGACATTCCACAACCCACCACCGCCTCTCACATTCAGGTCTTCCTTCAACAACGGTCTATCGCTCTCCTGTTGTAAGAGGACCAAGCCAACTGGCCATTAATGGTTGCCGAGCTCTCTTAGTGACTATGGGTAACGTCCAATGTTTAGAGGTGGCTGAGAACCACAGGTCTCCTCAACCCCCTGTTCCTAGCCAGGTGGTAGGTCACAATTAAAGCAAGTCTCACGCTGAATTCCACCACCCCTACAAACGTTTACGAGCAAGCAGGTCCCCAGAGAATCAAACCACGTGGGCCTACGCAGAGGAAAATTAAGTCCCTGCTATACTTCCTCACTGTGTTGTTTGACTTCAATCAGGCCAGGCTTTTTAGGTGCTTTATAAAGCACTTTGCATAGATGCACCCTGAGGTAAATACAACAGTGTTCTAAAGGCAGGTTCAACTCTGTGTAATTAATTCAGGCAACAGAATTCTCCCTTGAACAGAAGACTAGAACCCTTCGGATTTCTAGACCTTTATTAACCTTATTTTTAAACCCCGACAAAGACATTATTGACCACACTTTAGTCAGTCTCCTGAACCTTTTCCTAGACCCCTTGTAAAATCCAGTTTGAGCAAGAACCCTGCTGAATTAGTTTAATAAAAATTCCCCACACCTTCGATAACCGATCACCCTCGATATCTGACCAGTTTCTTCATCCTCCACCATTCCCCAGGTGATGTCTGATTACCTTGGCCTGTCCTCAGCAAGAATCCCCTTAGTTGGTTTAGCCAGAATCCTCTGGACCCCATATGTTTCCCTCTTAGTAATTTCCCATCCACTGACCCCCATCCTGCTCCTTTGGTATAAATCCCCGCTTTCTCATGTTGTATTCGGAGTTGGGCCCAATCTCTCTCTCACACTGTAAAATCCCATTGCAGTGGACACTACCCACCTGTCGTGATGGTCCTGAAGAAAGCTTGCCTCACCATCTGTAACAAGTGTCATAAGTAATAAAACTTACTTCTAATGTCCCTTATGTAAATTAACAGACCCAATGGTGCATATTCAGATAGCGATACCTGTTGGCTGCCCTGGAGTGTGGGTCCATGATTACATTAAGCCAAACATTAACTATTCCTAAAGTAGAATATAAAGTTGACTTAAACCCACATGGAAAGATATATGAAATTGTCAATACTGATGTACTGATATTTACAGTAAACTATCAAAGATATAACTTCTACATTCTAGTAGATTCTGGGAATACTAGATGAGCTAAAATAGACATGGACCCTGTCCACACATAGCCTAGAGTTCAACAGCACAGGCAGACACCACGAACACATGTGCCAAGAAATAGACAATTAGCCAGATGTGTGCTCTGGCTGTGTGTGCTCACAAAAGATGTGTGCTCACCAGGACTGAACACCAGTCTAGGAGAACCAGTAACAAAGAATATGGCCTTGAATGCGGAATCAAGGAAGGCTTTTTTGCGAATGCGATAAAGGAGCAGAAATCTGAAACATTAAAAATACTAGGTGAAGGGGAGTGGAAAGGCGGGCAGAGGGGACAATCTGGCAAAAGCCCTACAAACAGCTGGTGGCAGGACAGAGGGAAGCCCAGTTTGGCTTGAACAGAGAGAACCATATTCAGACTTAATCCCAACTGGTTGCCCATCTCTGCTGTCCTTCTCCATCTATCCCACTGCACACACCAGAGTGTGAGTCATGTGCATGCCACGCCTCAGTCACATGATTATATCCCATTCCACTGTGCATTTGGGATTTTTTCTTTAAAGAGACTGACTTTTTCTCTTTGCACAAAAAATGTGAACAGAAACTTTGTATCCTCTCTCTCAGCATAAAACTAGTATGGCTAGCCATGAAGAAAGGTAACTCCAAAATGCAATATGATACAAATTACATTAATTTCAGGCTAGAGACGGTCCCAACAGAAAGCTCTGAGCCTCAGGTCTGTTCTTTAGCTAATAAGGTAGATGTGCAAGTGTTGGAAAAAGTGTTAGAGAACAGCACTCTACATTGAGACTTTATCCTTGATTTCACAGAAGGATTCAAAGAGAAGCCAAAGAAGACTCGCATCTCACTCTGTAAGACAGTATTATTTAACACCTTGTCTGCCAAACACCGAAAATTGTCTCAGACTTACTGCCAATTTGGGTGTATGTGTCACATATTGAGAAGCAGTCCTTCTAAGTAATATTACAAGAGACCAAAAATGAGAGGCATGAGGCAGCAGGCATTGTTCTCCCAGACTGCAGACAAGGGAGCTGAAGTGCCTTGCACAAGGTCACAAGAGTAGAAGGTGATAGAACCAGACTTGGTAGTCAAGGAGCCCAACTCTAGAACTTCTGATCTTCATAACAATGGACTGTCACATTGTACTACTTGGCTGAGAAGGAAGAGGAGGAAGGGAGAGCCTTAATTAACATCCACCTGCTATACTTCCTCACTGTGTTGCTTGACTTCAATCAGGCCAGAGAAGTCAGAGTATAATGGTTTCCACAACCTGGTTCCAACGCCGCTCTATAGACACAGAACCACACCTCCTACCTGGGCTCCCAGCCGAAAACACTACTGGCTACAGCATTCTTACCACCAAGCCCAACTGCAACCTCAGAATCCTTCTCAAAACTGCACTCCATGAAGCCTCTAAAAAGGGTCAGAGCAGGCACTTGAGATGCACCCTATTGCTCATTCCTCTTCTGGTTTATCCCCATCCTAGCTCACCAATAGTCCTTGATGTTAATCTATCAGTACTTGGTTAAATGAAGAAAGGAAGTAATAAGCAGATGATTAAGAGCTGTTTTTATCTCATAGTTTTCAACACATAGTCTGATATTGGTTTCTAACTATCACTCTGCAATGTTTTTAAATCCCCCACACCAACTAATCTTCTTCAACGGCAGCAGGTTCCTTCCATGGTGATCTGCCCCACTAGGTCTGTAATACAGAGGAACTGTTTCAGTTGTAGTGCCTTCCCAATTAAGGAGAAAACAGTTGATTTGCTGCTTCTTTCAGCCTGGATTTTCAAAGGGAAGATACCGGGGGTTGGGGAAGGGAATAGGGCAAAACAAGTAAGTCCCAAGTTTGTTCTGAGATCATTCAAAATGCAGCCTACAGGCTTTTATACTTTCTACGTCTGTGGTCCAATGTGGTAAAAGATTCACAAAGAGTTTCCCGGACATCCCAGATCACAGCCTTAGTTACACTGGGAGAGCGTGCTTGCTCACTTTGCAAGTCGATGAATTTTTCAACATCTTGAATCCCTTGTTGGAAATCTCTCAAACATCAGCATCTCTATGACAGCATCTCTCCTCCCAGCATTTCTAGCCCGACACGGCTTTATTTTTATAGCACTTTGCACAACCTGAAATTGCATTATGTTTTTGTTCGCTTACTTGTTTATTGTCTGTTTGCCCCAGGAGACTATCAACTTCTTGAAGACAGGCATCGTTTCTGTTGTAAATACATCTCATCCCCAGTGTCTAGAACAGAGCACAGCACGTATAGTGTCTATATATATACCCAAGGGAATGAGGGAGAGACTGCACGAAGGACAGCAAAAGAGTGTGAAGACAAGCATAGTGACTAAGACTGTGGACACTCCAGGTTGGCTGCCAAGGTTTCATGTGCAGCTCCACCACGGGGCGTGCTGCCCAGCCTCCTCAGGCTTCAGTTTTGTCTTCTGAAAATGGGAATAATATGACCTACCCCAAAAGGCTTTGGGGAGGACACCCCCAGCCCTGCCTGTCCCAGTGAATCCGTTACATGAGGATTTCCCAGGAGAATTTCACTGAATTCTAGATACAGGAGGATGTGTAGTGGAGAAACGTGGGCATCAAAGATCTCCCTCAAAGGGAAGGGTTAGTTAGGGAGTTTGGGACTGGCATGTACACACTGCTATATGTAAAAAGGATAACCAACAAGGACCTACTGTAGAGCACAGAGAGCTCTGCTCAATGTTACGTGGCAGCCCGGATGGGAGGGGAGTCTGGGGGAGAATGGATACATGTATATGTATGGCTGAGTCACTTTGCTGTGCACCTGAAACCATCACCACATTGTTAATCGGCTATACTCCAATATAAAATAAAAAGTTAAAAAAAAAAACATCTCCCTCAAAGAAGATTCAGGAGGAAAATGGGGAGATTTTCAAGCTCAAGAAATCTGTATCCTCTCATTTTATTTAAGCTTTACTGAGATGTAACTGATATATTTTAAAACTACACATATTTAATGCATACAATTTGATGAATTTGGACATATACCTACACCTATGAAACCATCACTGTAATCAAGGTAATAAACCTATCCATCACCTCCAAAACAAAAAAGACTTTGGGGAGGAATAAGATGAACTGATATAAGTAAGACCCTCAATGCCTGGTACAAACTAAGCACTCAATAAAATGTAAGTTATTTTTAAACAAGGCTTTAACCAGCCCTTCAAAAAATCCAATTCATGGAGAATCATGACAAGATCTCACCACACAATGCTTTTGTTCTTCCTCCTACAGACATCTAGAATAACAATGTCTAATGAAGCTGATGCCACTGACGTTGGTTTACAAGCTTGGAAACCTTCTTGTGATTCTAATACCTCCTTAAAAGAATTCCTTAGAATATGAGGTAGTGTGGTAGATGAAATCCACTTGGATGCCTGGGAATTTTTTTTCTCTGAGCCTCTATTAAAGATATTTGTTTTGGGCTTCCCTGGTGGTGCAGTGGTTGGGAATCTGCCTGCCAATGCAGGGGACATGGGTTCGGGCCCTGGTCCAGGAAGATCCCACAAGCCGCGGAGCAACTAAGCCCGTGCGCCACAACTACTGAGGCTGCGCTCTAGAGCCCACGAGCCACAACTACTGAGCCTATGCGCCACAACTACCGAAGCCCACACACCACAACTACCGAAGCCCACACACCTAGAGCCCGTGCTCTGCAACAAGAGAAGCCACCGCAACGAGAAGCCTGCCCACTGCAACGAAGAATAGTCCCCACTCACCGCAACTGGAGAAGGTCCACGCACAGCAGTGAAGACCAAACGCAGCCAAAAACAATTAATTAATTAATTACAAAAAAAAAAAAGATACTTGTTTTCCCAGCTCGAGAGATTTCCTCTTGATCATCTTCAACTTGCACCAAGTTCCACTAAATCTTCTCATCATCTGGATGTTGGTAAATCACACCTCAATTTGCTGATTAGGAATCTGTTTGATTTCATCACCTTTCCTATAATTATATACTCCCTATCCTATAGGTAGAGCTCATTCAACATGAAATAACAAGTTCAAGGGCATGCATTATATTTTAAACTCTCTTTAACAAAACTTCAATGGCAATGAACGTCTCAGAAGTCCGTTTCTAATTTTTAACATTATAGCAACTGGCATAAATTATGAGCGTCAGAAGCAATAATAATCACCCAAGATGAAAAATGAAACATTTGTACACAGCCTAAAATACTTAGATTTACAAAAAGGAAAGCAAAAAAGTACTTTGATGTACAAAATATTTGATAATAACATATTTAAAAGAAAAGATCTGGTATAAAATTTGATTCCAATAGCCTTCTTGGCAAAGAGATTTCCTGTTACTATTTAAATGTAAATGAGTCATGAAGGTTGTGTCAGAAATATTTAACTCAAAACCAGACCCAATACGGCAAGAAATACAGAGAACAAAGCCCAACCAAGCAAGCTGAAATAAAAATGTTTGAGTGTCCAGATTTTGATAACTTTATGCAGTTAGAAGCAGAGGGAAGAGATAAATGGGTACAATTAAGATACTCTACATGCCATTTATTAAATATTGTGTGACATGCAACTGTATGGATTTCTAGCTTAACCAATCACAAATTTAATCAGAACATTTAACACTTTTGTCTCGATGGTGCTTTGGAGAATTCAACTATCGATTTAGACATATTTATGTGTCCTTTCACAACAATCCATTTTAAGAGACTTTGATTTTTTTCAAAGAAGAAGAAGAAAAAGGACATTTAATTGTGGCCTCTATGTCCTAACGAGAAACATAAGCTTGAAGTCATATCTCTGTTCCAATCCACTGAAGCAGACATGCAATTTAAAAGAATTTAAAAGAATTAATCACAGATGTGAGAATGCAGTCTACAGAGACTTTTACTTAACCAAATATTAATGCAATTTATTCAGCTAATTCTACTTGCTTGAAAGGAAAATGTCCATGAAGACTTGCAATTGAAGATGAACACTAGAATTTGTTCAAGAATAAGAACAAAAACCACAACAATAGCAATGACCGTTTATGGAACAGCTACTAGGTGCCAGGCACCGTGCAAAGAGTTTTACCTGCAAAATCTTATCTATCGAAGACAACCCTGTGATGTGTAGGTATTGGGGTCAATTGGATTATTTCACTGCCTTTTCCATGTGGCTTTCAATGCCTCCCCCTACAGGAGACAGAGTGTATCTATTTCAGCCTATTGGAAGTAGGTTTGGCCAGGTGATTTGCTTTAGCCAACGCAATGCTACCAGGCATGATTATGGTGCCATGAAAGACTTTCAGTGGGTCTGCATCATTTGCGTTGGGCATTTCTCTTACCTTCTTCCGTGAGAGAACATGCCCTAGGTAGCTGCCAGTGCCAGAGTGAGAAATGCACAAGGATCAGAACCCAACTGGTCTAGAGTCTGGGTGAACTTCAACCAACCCACAGGCCCACAAGCAAGAAAAATGCATGTTTTCTGCTGTAAGTCACTGAGATTTTTAGATTGTTCAACACAAAGCATTACTGTATATTAAACTGATTCAGCATATTAGTTTGCTAAAGCTGTTGAAACAAAGTACCACAAATTAGGTGGCTTAAACAACAAAAATTTAACACCTCACAGTTCTGGCGGCTAGAAGTCCAAAATCAAGGGGTTGACAGTTTTGGTTCCTTCTGAGGGCTCTGGGGCCTGTCTCCAAGCCTCTCTCCTTAGCTTGTAGATGGCCATCTTCTCTCTATATATCTCTTTAATCATGTTCCCTCTATCTGTGTTTCTATGTCCAAATTTCCCCTTCTATAAGGACACCAATCATATTGGACTAGGGTCCAACCTAACGTCCTTGTTTTAATTTGATGACCTCTGTAAAGACCCTTCCTCCAAATAAGGTCACTTTCTGAGGTAGCTGGAGGTTAGGACTTCAACATATGAATTTTGGAGGGACATAATTCAACCTGCAACATATAGGTACTGTTTTTAATATTCAGTTTACAGATAAAGATATTGAGTTTCAGAAAAACTATCTTTTCCAAGATCACAGAGCACACAAGTGATGAGCTAAGCTTGAACCTCAACTTCTGCAAAGACTTTGCTCTTAGACCTTGCACTTCACTGCCCACCCACTACTTTGTACAAAATGCCGAGAGTGACTTTCTGAAAGCTGATGGGTTGATCAATTATTCTTATGCAAACACATATACATGTGCTTAAGTACATGGTTTCCTATTTCATTATTTTACAAGAAATATCAGAAAGTCTTAAATCATAAGAATGGCTAGAACGTAAGCCCCTTCATTCATTAAATATTTCTGGAACCCCAACTATGAGCCAGATCCCCCAGAGAACAACGATGAAACATCTCATTTCCTGCCCATATGGAGCTCACAGTCAAATGAGGGTGACAGATGGATCAAACCATCACATGTCTTACTCTGAAATCACAGATGTCATCAGTGTCACAAAGGAAAGTTACAGGGTTCCATTAGAGTTTAAGTCAACAATCATGACCCAGCTAGAGATGTCAAGGACAGCTAAGAAAACAAGAAGGGAGCTGAGATCCCAAGCAGGAGGGGGAATCATGTAGGCAAAGGAATGGGAGAAGAACATTCTGGAGAGTGGAAAAAGAGCACATGCAGAGACTCAGTGGCAGAAGGGAAGACCCAGAAGACTCAAGGGAAAAGAAGTCCACAGCATCTAGAGCATCAAATGTGAAAGGAATGTGGTGGGAGATGTATCTGGCAAGATAGCTACAGTTGACCCTTGAACAATGCAGGGATTAGAGGCACCGACCCTCTGTGCAGTAGAAAATCCGAGTCTAACTTTACAGTCAGCTCACGCATCCGTGGTTTAAACCAACTGGGGATTCAACCAATCACAGATCATGTAGTGCTGTAGTATGTATTTACTGAAAACAATCTGAACGTAAGTGGACCCATACAGTTCAAACTCACATTGTCCAAGGATCGACTCTATTATTTAATATGATCTGCTTAGCAATCCTAGAAAGTAGGTACTACTACCAGCCTTATTTTCAGATGCGAAAACTGGGGCCCTGAGCTTTCCCCAAGGCCAACCAGCTGGTAGACAGTAGAGCAGAGGATCAAACCCAAGTATGTCTGGCTGTGGAGGCACCACACTGCCCTGTCTCTCAGAGCAAAAGAAAATAGGACCATTACTTAATGGAATAGCTTCTATAATTACCACCAACACCTAGATTACAGAAAATGCCTCTTTTTTTGCCCTACATACATCTCATGACTACTGATCAAATACTGATGTATTTGCACTACATTACTTTATGATTTCCTTGTAAAATATATGTTTAACCTTATAAAATTGCCATTTTTATAGGCTGAAAAATGCTCAACTACTAGCAATTTTGTATCTTAATTCACACCCTAACGTAAGTAAAACACGTGAACGGATAAGTAATCATAAATCGCGTGGGTATGGCACCACCATCCAAATGAAGGAAGAGAATGCTCACAGTGCCCCCAGAAGACCTCTGAGCGTCCCTCCCCAGTGATGTGCGTGCAGGGATGTGCCACGGCTGGGGGAGATGGGAGTGGTCCACCCTAGGCGCAGACAAGAAGGAAAGGGCGCATTTCCTCTAAAAACATGGCCCACGGCATGTGTCTGCTCTGGTATAGTGAGTTTCAATTCAAGGGCAGGAAGAAAGCCAGATGAAATACTTCTTGAACAATTCCAACAGCGATTAGTTTCCTGATCATTTAGAGCAATTCGTCAGAGCTTTCCCACAAGACACTTCTGGGTCTTAACGAACTATATGTTGAAACTGCTGCCCAGGAGCCCTTTTTTCAAAGAGGAAACCCCAACTTCCAGCCCCCCCCCAGCAGAATGAATCACCTCCACTGTGCATTGTTCCAGAGCCCATGACAGCTAAAAGGTGAGGCTGCGGACTGGCCTTTTCCACGATCACGAGCCTCTGTGCTGCTAAACTCTGTGTCAGACAACTCTTGGCCATGGATCCAGCCAGACAGCCAGGGCACCTGCATGTTGAACTTGGCGCTCAGCTGAAGTGCACAGGAGGCTGGTTTCCAACACAGCTTAAACACAATTAACTTTTCATCGGATGCAGCCTGCCTCTCTCTGTTCCTAATGTTCCCTTAGGACCTGGGATCCAATCAAGTCCAGCCTGTGACTAAGAAAGAGAGGCAGAGAAACTGACCAAATATTGTCCAATGCTATATTACAAACCTATGAGAAAGGAGTTTAATTAAAGACCACAACAATTCTTTGGGGAAATGTTTCTTTTATTAACCATTCCTGCCGAACAAAGCAGCTTTAAACAAACCCTGACTGCTTGGAGATTGTGTATGCCTGCGATTTCTTTTTTTCTTCTTAATCGGTTCTGCTTTTTTGGTTATTTGGTCATTAGGAAAATCAGAAGTGTCTTGGACCCAAGAAATCCAATTTAAGTAAGCTCATTCCACGTTGATAAATATGAGCAGATGACATTTAAAACAGACACACCAACAGGGACAGTTCTAAGTGTGAAATTGTTGTTCAGCATAAAGTATTAGCATAAACAGAGAGGAGCTATTTGTGGAACAACTAACGAGTTCAGGTTATTTCAGCGAAATCTATGCACAGCCCTCATGTAGGTACGACATCTATAAAAGTGGAGGAAAGGCAATTCTTTTGCGCTCTTGTGTAATAAAACCACTAGTCAGTGTCACTGATGTGATAGCACCAATTGCAAAAGAGAGCAAAAGCAGAAATCGAAATAGAAGAACCACATCTAATGGGACAATGAAATTGGATTTTAAAGTATGATTGGAAAAGAGGAAATACCACTAAGGAGCAAAGACATGAGGTTACGGATTTTTTTAACTAGAAAAAAAAAGTCAGAGGATATGTAAATTGAAAAGTGACCCATGAGTACAGGTGAACATTCCAAGGCCATCCAGGAAATGGGAGGCACATGTTATGTGGAGTCTCACTCTTCACGAAGGTACACAGGACAAAGAGAATACATGTGAAAATGTGTGTGTGATGGGAGTTTGCGTTTCTCAAAAATGCCAAGAAAATATACAAAGTAACAGAGTAAACATTCTGTAAACATGGCGGTTATTAAGCACGTGCTGTAACCGTCTACCCCCAACATTTTCATCACCAATATATGCCCTTGTTCCTAAAGAATACATACAACGGGACCCCCTCCCTAGGCGTGCGTCCTCCAGGAGACCTCTTCTCTGCCTAATCCCGGGCAAGGTACACATGGCAGACTGTATTTTCCAAGGATGGCTTCAACAACATCCTCCAACCCACAGGCTCTTTTTGCAGTGAGACCTCCCAACACCCTAGCCGGTGGTGGAGTATATTCCTTTATCCCCTTAAACCTGGGCAGCCTTCACCAGTGCGATGCCCCAGAAGCAACACTGCACCAGTTATACACGTAGCCCTTCACTGGCCTGCTGGTTTCCTGTTCCTGCTCCTCCAAAGTAGCCACTGTGAAAAAGTACAGTTACGCTGAAACCACCATGCTCGGAAAGGTCGAGCCACACAGAGAGGCCTTGCAGGATGTGGACAGAGAGAAGCCAAGAAGCACTGCTGGCACCAGGCATGTGACTGTAAAGGCCATCGTGGAAGTGGATCTTCCGGCTCTGTGGGCCCAGGTGAGAGCCTGTGAGTCAGACTCCAACTGCCCTGCCAAGTCCTTCGCCAACTCCTGACCCGCCCAAAATTCGAAACCAAAATAAAATGGTTATTTTAACCTACAAATTAGGTAGTTGTCTATGCAGCAGTAGATAACCAGAACATCAATCTTACACATTTAAACTTCACCTTGCAAATGCATATTTTGCCCACGTTGCATTCTAAGAATTTCATCCTTCTCCGAAATTTTGAGTCATGCAACTTTGCGTTTGAGAAATGGAATATTTCCTGCCATATCAGTAAACAAAGGATGTCACAGTCAGCAGCAATTGCAGCCCTCTGCTGTGTGCCAGTGAGCCCTGAGGAAACTCAGGAAGGAAAGAATACCTGCCATCTAGCAGCCATCAGACTGTAGCCACTCCCTATGGTGAGCCCTGAGGAAACTCCAAGATACTGGCCCCAGATAGCTGAGGTGCATATCAAGGGAATGATTTCAGTGAGCCCAGACTCTTGCATCTTCCCATACATAAAAGAGCGCTAAATTCCTTAACTTGGGATATCTGGTTTTCTTTTATTAACGATAATCTTTTGACATTCAGACTACCCTCCCTTTGTTGCAAAACTCCTATACATCCTATCTCCCCTCTCGCCTCCTCAGAGCAGTTCTCTAAAGCTGACTTGAGATGCTGCCTCCCGGGCTTGAAGTCCTAAAAATTCCCACCAAATAACACATAACTCTCAACTTGTAGGTTGTGAATAATTTTTTTAGTCAACACAATACTTTGGAAATCTCAACGTTGCCAATCACTCTGATGTTCGGTTTTCTTTTTGTTCAGGAATTGGGAGAAAATATCGGTGTTTCTCAAACCGTGTTCTGAGGACCACCTTCATCTGAACATCTGGGGCTGTTTAATATGTAGATTCCTGGGTCCCATCTCAAACCCACTGAACATTCATCTCTGACAGTAAAGCCTAAAACATGTATTTTTAAACACTTCCCTCACGCCTAACATATATGCATTCTGGTCTCATGACCTTCTGAAATTCTGAGCCTGCTTATTTTCAAGGCAATTTCCAAAGTAATTCTAGAGGCATTTTGGCAGCTGCAGCAGAAAGACATCAGGCCTGCCAACGCCATGATTTCTCCTACTTCAACATATTATCTGGTGCAATCATACATGGCACAAGATGAGTCTCTCTACTCACCCTCTGCAGTTAAACAAGCAATTTATCTGCAAAATAAACTTGCTGGTTAATACCAACAGCTCATAGGTCCACCAGCCATTCTGTTTGGAGAAGGCAACTCAGGAGTAAAATTCAGCTCAAAACAAGCTTTATCCACCAAATACAATATGCGAAATATCTGGCTACACGGTGTTGGTGATACTAGAAAGAATAGAGGAGCCCTGACCCCTGGTAACTCAATCTGGTCAGGAAAGAAGTCGTTAAGTAAACAAGAGTTCCATTATGTTGATGGTAACAAAGACCTAAAAAAGAAGCATTCTGCTTTACTTGGCACCTAAGACCTACAGGTCTTGAGCAAGGGAAGGGGCTGTATTGGCAAAGCAGATGTGAGAAGAACCTTTTATTTTCAATAAGGAGAACTTCTTCCTCCAGGATAGAGCTGCCCTAGAGCACAGTCAACCCCTTTCACAATAGACCAGGGAGGAACAATGGTTCATTGAGATGCCCAGGGCCACACATCACCAAAGCATAGAGGTTGGTAACAAACTATCAAGGACACAGGTTAATTGTTCAGTGACTTCTGTCAACAGGATGACATCCCAAACTACTTCTGTGTAGGAGGAGTCAAATCCCAATGAGGCAAGAGATAGTCGCAGGTCGTAAAAACAATACTAAGCAAATAAATGTCTCTAATGCCCACATTGTGACGTCAAGACTCTGTGGAGATTTTCAAGACTAGAAGAGGTGAAGAAAACGATCCCTTGAAGTCTGAAGCAAGCAAAGGCAGATCATAGCAATTCTGATCGCTTACACCCCACCCTTGGGGGGCTTACAACGCACTGAAGACTTCCAGAATTTTCTTCTAATCCTCACCATCTCTTGAGGTTGATCTAGGAAGTGTTTTAGATTTTAAAAATTGGAGATCAAGAGAGGGCTGGTGAATTGTCCAAAATCACACGACTATGGCGGCTTGAAAGCTGGAATTCCAAGGTGCTCTGACAGTCCCCCTATCTGTCCAGAGGACAGAAGTCGTAGCCGTGCCAAGAGTAAGCACTCAGAGGTGCGTCACCCATTTGACGAGCAGAGTTGGTTCCAACTGATGGAGACATACTCAGACATACTGGGCTTTGACTGGCAGAACCTCGGCCTAGAGCAGCCTCTAATAACGTCACTGTGTCCAAATCCCTTCGTCTCCCCAGGCTTTGATTTCCGCATCTGCAGAAGAGCACGCCATGCCAGAATCGGTGATAGAGAAGGCTATGTTTCTGAGAAGTTGCTTTATATGTTTTTCTCTCTGTTTTCCCCTCCTGGAAGGTAGACAGTCCCTTCTAGACTGTTTCAGGGATTTTTGTTTGTTTGTTTAATAGGAAAGAAAGCCGAAGCAGACTGATGTTGCCACCTTCTCGGTGTTTTACGAAAGCCCAACTCCAGGAAAGCCATAATGCTAGATGAGCCAAGAAACAAGAGGCTTGGAGAGGAAGGAGAATGAGGAGGAAGAGGAATCCCCCCAGACTGGGAAGAAGACAGGGGTCTCTGGGTCCTGAGAACAGTCACAATCTACATTGCCAGGAGAAGTCCCTGCTCCCTGCCTGCACCCTGGGAGGTGGCCAGATCTCAGGAGGGATGGCTGTGTAGAGCACAGGAGGATAGGGCCCGCAGGCCACAGGTCTCCTACTTGGCCAAAGAGGCCACCCCTTTCAATGTCAGGAAAGCAAGGATGCCACCGGAATCAAAGTTCCTGGCAGTGGACACTGGAAAACAGGAAGTAATCAATGTGGACCAAGACAATGTCCTGTCACCCCAGATGTTTTGTGGTCAGTGCAGGTGAGGTAAGAAGGGGACACAACCTAAGAATGACCATGTTGCAACTAAAGTACCTTATTCACTAATGCCTCTGAAACCAGTTTTTCCTCCAGCATGGAACAGATCGTTCTCCTCTGTTGAGCCCTAGAAGAAGTAGCTCACTTGCCTCAAGGTACCATCTTTGATGATAGAAAAAAGCAACACATTAGACTCATGGAGGGAAGAGCAGATCCTGTACCCCTCACCTCCCGCTGGCTCTAAAGCATCTGCTCTTTGGCTACAATGACAAAGCGAGCCCCTCAGTGGCAAAGTCCACCATTCAAACAATTCACCGCCGAGTCATCACCAATTCCAAAAGACAACTGAGTTGGGTGTCACTGGTCTCCTTGCCTTAGACTACAGTGTTAGCCACCGAACATTCTAGTGCCTCTTTTCTGCTCACCTAACAAGGAAGGAGATGGGGCATACAAAGCTGTTTCATTAGGACCACCAAAGAATTTTTATGAGCAGCTCCACCACATTGAACTAGCTTCTTTAGTAACAGAAAGGAAAGCTATGTCAGAGGTTTGTCAGCCTTTGATGGATGTTTTCATTCTCTGAGTGTTTCTGTCGCTCTCCTTATGTGGCCGGGCCGTCATGGGGAGTTTGAGCTTATTAGACGCCGTACTCCACCTGCCGCCATGTCCTGCAGCTATGATATTGCTGTCGGAGCCCAACCCCAGTCTCCGCAATTGCGCAGTTCCACTGAACAGAAAGGACTGACAAGTGTTTCGGGGCGGGAGTTCTCTAATTTGACTTAGAAAATCCTCAGCTTTTCACTTGCTGCTGGTCTGAAATATCAAGAAGTACTGAGAAGAAATCAATTTGTTTGTGACTTGGCCAGCCAGGTTACCAATGGCTTGTTCTGTGCTGAGCAGGCTTGATTCAGTCATAATCAGTGATCAGAGGGGCTATGAGATTAGGGCCAAGAAACACACTACATATTAGCCAAGTCTTTGGTTTTAAGATCCTATACAAAGTCCTTTTTATCAAAGTTGCTTTACTGTAATTTTTTCTGGTTATTAACACAATATGTTCTCCTTGAAAAAATCAAAAAGGTACGTATTTTTTAAAGGCTATAATGTCACTCACAGCCTCTGTGGCAGTTTTTATTTTCTAAAGATGGCTATAAACACACACATACACACACACAGCACCCCTCAAGCTCTTCTTACACTGTGATATGGATACTTCACATTGAGAATCCATGTTTCCTCCCCTTGAAGCTACGTGGGTCTTTGAAACTGCACTGATCACTTAAAATTCAGTGCAAGTGATGCTGTATAGTTTCCAAGGATTGGTCATAAAAGGTGATGGGGCTGCAGCTGCGTTCTCCACTCTTCCCCCTTTCTCTCTCTCCCTCTGTCTCTCTCTCTCTCTCTCTCTCTCTCTGTCTCTCTGTCTCTCTCTCTCTCTCTCTCTCAACATGGGCTTTGGGAGCCCTGGATGGACATGAAAGAAGTCTCCATGCTGAAGAGATCACAAGGAGAAACTAAATAGAAGATAAATGCTAAGCTCCAGCTGTCCAGCCCCGGCTGTTTGAGTGTCCACCAGACACACCAGTGACCCGCCAGGTGACTCCAGCCTCCTATTCCGCGCCCACCCCCCACCAACTGATGCCAAGCAGAGCAAAGATGAGCTATCCTCGCCAAACCCTGCCCAGATGGCAGACTCCCGAGTCAAATGAATGGTTGTTGTTTTAAGCCACTAAATTTTTGGAATGTTTTGTTACAGAGCATTAGCTAATTAAGGAACAAGCCCATCAACTTCAGATAAACCACTGTTACCACATTGGCGTATACTACTCTCAAAAGACATATAGATTTCTTGCTTATTCCCAAGCAATGGAAGAAACTTGCTCAACCAAGTATTTTTTGTTCCAGAAGACTGTTTTTTTATAAATTATTGGTTTGGAATGTAGAACCAATTTTCTCCAGCAAAGCAAGTTATCTATTCTGTGGCCACAGTAGCCTCTCAGTCCCAATCTACTTGCAGAATGGATGGACTTATAGTAAAAGCTCTACAGAATAGTCCTCCAATGTGGGAAACAATGTTTCTTCCTTTCTTTTAGTTTTTTAAGGATGTATTTCTCCTCAAGGATTTTTTTCACATCCGTATGTCTTACCACCATAAACAATTGGATTAATAAAAACAAAAATAAACAAATGGGACCTAATGAAACTTAAAAGCTCTTGCACAGCAAAGGAAACTATAAACAAGACGAAAAGACAACCCTCACAATGGGAGAAAATATTTGCAAACGAATCAACAGACAAAGGATTAATCTCCAAAATATATAAAGAGCTCGTGCAGCTCAACATCAAAAAAACAAACAACCCAATCAAAAAATGGGCAGAAGACCTAAATAGACTTTTCTCCAAAGAAGACATACAGATGGACAAGAGGCACATGAAAAGCTGCTCAACATCACTAATTATTAGAGAAATGCAAATCAAAACTACAATGAGGTATCACCTCACACCAGTTAGAATGGCCATCATCAAAAAATCTACAAACAACAAACGCTGGAGAGGGTGTGAAGAAAAGGGAACCCTCTTGCACTGTTGGTGGGAATGTAAATTGATGCAGCCACTATGGAGAACAGCATGGAAGTTCCTTAAAAAACTAAAAATAGAATTACCATATCACCCAGCAATCCCACTACTGGGCATATACCCTGAGAAAACCATAATTCAAAAAGAGACATGTACCGCAATGTTCACTGCAGCACTATTTACAATAGCCAGGACATGGAAGCAACCTAAGTGTCCATTGACAGATGAATGGATAAAGAAAATGTGGCACATATATACAATGGAATATTACTCAATCATAACAAGAAACGAAACTGAGTTATTTGTAGTGAGGTGGATGGACCTAGAGTCTGTCACACAGAGTGAAGTAAGTCAGAAAGAGAAAAACAAATACCGTATGGTAATGCATATGTATGGAACCAAAAAAAAAAAAAAAAAAAGGTTCTGATGAACCTAGGGGCAGGACAGGAATAAAGAGGCAGATGTAGAGAATGGACTTGAGGACATGGGGAGGGGGAAGGGTAAGCTGGGACAAAGTGAGAGAGTAGCATTGACATATATACACTGCCAAATGTAAAATAGATAGCTAGTGGGAAGCAGGTGCATAGCACAGGGAGATCATCTCGGTGCTTTGTGACTACCTAGAGGGGTGGGATGGGGAGGGTGGGAGGGAGACGCAAGAGGGAGGGGATATGGGGATATACGTATACATATTGCTGATTCACTTTGTTACACAGCAGAAATTAACACAACGTTGTAAAGCAATTATACTCTAATAAAGATGTAAATAAATAAATAAATAGATAAATAAATAAATACCAAAAAAAAAAAAAAATGACACATGCACCCCAGCGTTCACTACAGCACTATTTACAATAGCCAGGTCATGGAAGCAACCTAAATGCCCATCGACAGACGAATGGATAAAGAAGATGTGGTACATGTATACAATGGAATATTACTCAACCATAAAAAGGAATGAAATTGGGTCATTTGTAGAGACGTGGCTGGACCTAGAGACTGTCATACAGAGTGAAGTAAGTCAGAAAGAGAAAAACAAATATCGTATATTAACACATGTACGTGAAATCTAGAAACATGGTACAGATGAACCTGTTTGTAAGGCAGAAATAGAGACACAGATGTAGAGAACAAACGTATGGACCCCAAGGGGGGAAAGTGGGAGGGCGGGGTGGTGGTGGGATGAACTGGGAGATTGGGATTGACATATATACACTAATATGTATAAAATAGGTAACTAATAAGAACTTGCTGTATAAAATAAAAGAATAAATAAATAAAAATGTTTTTAAAAATTGGATTAATTTCGTACAGTAACCATTAGAGAGATCACTGAGGAACAGATCCCTGTGGATTGCAGTTGTTCTTTTTTTTTTTTTTTTAATTTATTTATTTATTTATTTATTTATGGCTGTGTTGGGTCTTCGTTTCTGTGCGAGGGCTTCTCTAGTTGCGGCAAGCGGGGGCCGCTCTTCATCGCGGTGCGCGGGCCTCTCACTATCGTGGCTTCTCTTGTTGCGGAGCACAGGCTCCAGACGCGCAGGCTCAGTAGTTGTGGCGCACGGGCTTAGTTGCTCCGCGGCATGTGGGATCCTCCCAGACCAGGGCTCGAACCCGTGTCCCCTGCATTGGCAGGCAGATTCTCAACCACTGCGCCACCAGGGAAGCCCTGGATTGCAGTTGTTGAGGGAAGTTTCATGGGAAATTTGGGACTCATGTTCCCTGAGCAGAAGAGGTGGGCAACAGGAAGCGTGATGAGCATCTGTGGTTTTCTTCCCCAGCCCACCGTCTTTACCCCTATGGTAACCACACTAAAATGTTCCTTAAAACCTTGTTACCCAAAGGATGGTCCGTGGGCCAGCAGCATCAGCATCCCCTGGGAGCTTGTCAGAAACGCAGAATCTCAGGCCCCACCCGAGAAGCCTACTGAATCAGAGCCTGCACTTTAAAAAGATACCCAGGTAATTCGTTTGTACATTACAGTTTGGAAAGCACTGTCTTAAGACACCCACCCTTTCTCTGCTCACTGTGTCTGTGACCCCAGTGGGGCTGACCCTCAGACGTGGCTGATCTGTACGATTGGTTCAAGGATACACATGTGACTCAGGCCTAGCCAAGGAGGGTCAGATGGACACTTCTGCTAACACAATACAGAGAAAGGAACCTTTTCTTTCCAGGTTGCTAAACTGGTGAAATGAAACCATGAATTGTGGTCATACATGGGGTTTGGAAGTTGGTGGTTAAATACCACTCTTTCTCCACTCCTGTATACAAATCTAATTAAAAGAGACTGACATAGGAGTCAACGATACAGATAAACAATATCAGCTTTATTACTGGAGGATGAAGCTTCTTAAAGTCACAATTGAACTCCCTAATTTCAGCCTTAAAAGCCGAAGGCATCTGTCTTGCGGGCAGGCCCCACCCTAGTAAGCTTATCACATGAACAGCCAATAATACGGTCATCTTGAAGACAGATCATCCCAAAAAAGAGAATGCCACTGAGTTGCACATGCCCCGTTCCTTCTTGCAAATATCGTCAGACATCACTCCTTCTCCCTTGGGGAGAGAGAGGGTAATAGGAGTTCCTGCTTCTCTGGAGGCAGGAGGAATGAGGAGATATGCGTTTCCTCCTCACCCAAAGCTAGCATTGCTCCCAGATGGGAAGGACCAGCTTGAGAATGAAGGTCACCTTGAGCCAAGAGATGGCGAGGTCGTGGATAACATCATCATCTACTGTTTGGAAAGAAAGTAGTAAATATCCTACCAGCTGACAAGTTGCTTAAATCAATACCTTGTCCTGACTCTAACATAAAGGAGAAATAAAAAAGAAAATAATTAAAATGAACTATGTATTGTGATATATAGGTGCTTGAACATTATAATGGTGGACCAGGGGTCAGCAAACCTTTCCGGTAAAGGATCATTTAGTAAACACTGCAGGCTTTGTGGGCCACGGAGAGTCTCGGTTGCATACTCCTTTTTTTTATATATATACACAACCCTTTAGAAATGTAAGAATCAATCTTAGCTCATGGGCTGTACAGAAACAGGCCACGGGATGGATTTGGCCCAGAAGCTCTAGTTTGCTGGAACAACAACAGTAGACCTATAACAAGATGTCAGGGGCTTCCCTGGTGGCGCAGTGGTTAAGAATCCGCCTGCCAATGCAGGGGACACAGCTTCAAGCCCTGGTCCGGGAAGATCCCACATGCCGCGGAGCAACTAAGCCCGCATGCCACAACTACTGAGCCCGCGTGCCACAACTACTGAAGCCCGCATGCCTAGAGGCCATGCTCCGCAACAAGAGAAGCCACCGCAATGAGAAGCCCACACACCGCAACGAAGAGTAGCCCCCTCTCGCTGCAACTAGAAAAGCCCGCACACAGCAACAAAGACCCAATGCAGCCAAAAATAAACAAATAAATTTATTTTTAAAAAAACACAAGATGTCAGATGCTTGGACCTCCTCATCATCACTAGGTCTGGACTGGACATGTCTAAATAAAGCCTACGTAAGTATACCTGTGTATGTATGTGCATCAGAGCACCCTGAAAGCCTCAGCCAGTGTAGACTCAGACAAGAGTGCCATATCAGGGGTTAAGAACCACTAGCACTGTTGCCCCCAGTCCCCTCAAATATAGAGGATAATTCTTAGTAAATTTCCAGATGAAGCACACTATAATATGCCCTCTATTTTTACTTTACTGCAGTTGCATTCCTGGATGATTCAGTGTATATTAAAACCATGCAAAAATGTATTGTACTTACGTGGAAAATGGCACTAAGATCCTGAACAGAAACAGAAACGAGTGTTCACTTACAAGAATGTCTGGTTAAGTCATTTGAACAACACGTGGGATATCACACGGGAAGGAAGGAAATTCTCTAACATGTGGGACTGCGTGTGCATGTCAGGCAGTCTAGCATCCCTTAACCCTGCCCAACAAGGGCCAGCACGGCCCCCCTCTGATTACTATGACAACCAGAAACACTCCTGTAAATCTCAAAACAGTGCTCCCTGACAGCAGAGGTGGATGCAGAGATGGAGCGGAAGGTCATACGATTTTGCATAAATATACTTTCAAAACCTCTAAAGGTCCTCCCAAAGCCTTGGAGGGGGCCATGCAAGGGAGGGACCCAGAGGCTTCAGGGGCACCAGCTTCCCAGTCAATCTGCCGCTGCCTTTTTGTGAGGATGGAAACAGACGCGGGACTAAGAATCACATCTGCCCAGAGCAGGACCCAGTAACACCTGTTAGGTGGACAAATCCATCTGTGCAAACCAAATGTGGACTCACAATCAGGACTGGCTACATCACTGGGGGACCCAGTGCAAGATAAAAGTGTGGGGCTGTGGAGCCTTGTATTCAAAAAGTATGAAGAATTTCAAGATGGCAACAGGAGAGCATTCAACCAAGCTCAGGGCCCTTCTGAGATGAGCCCGGTGTGACTGAATTGCTCATCTCCCATGTCACTGGTCCTGCCACAAATCAATCCAAATAGCAATCATTAAGAAATTTATGTTATTAATAAGTGTTTCCACATCTGTTACTTTGTTTGCTTTCATATCCCTGGCCTTATCCTGACTCCCGAGATGAGAAAGTGAACCTTAGGGGGGTGTCAGGTCACATCTAGGAAGGAAGGAGAGATGGGAGGAATTAAGACCAGGTCTCCTGACTTGTTCCCTACCCCGCCTGCCCCTCTGCAACCACAAAGTCTTTTGTTCTTCGTCCTGCTTGCCACCCCTGGAAGTCACAGGTGGGAACTTCCATGGACACAGTCTGGGGTCTCAGCCACACTAGAGAGATTATGAGCTGAAAATGAACATGAACATTCACCCACTTAGATATGGTGTTTGTTTGTTTACTTGCTTGTTGGTTAGTTGTTTTCTTGGAAGCCCCTTTGCATTAGAAGACTTGGGATTAAGTTCAGGAAACCTCCAGTCATAAAATGGTACCAATGATTTGCAATGAATTTTAAAGAATGGCCAGTTGAAGAAAAAGACTTAGCTGATTCTTGCCCAAAGCATTTTGGATGTTGCTGGGTATATGTTAGGAACAAGGCTAATAAAACGGCTGACTGACAGAAAAATTCAGACCTCCCAGGGATTCTATTACTCCTACAAAAGACTTTGCCAAACTCCACTCCTATTGTTGCCTTTAAGGACAGAGGACAGAGCACAGCCATATTCAGAACCTACTGCAAAGCAGCCAAGAGAAAATGAGAAGGAAAAGCTTTTGTGCTCTTCCCCCTCGGAATGGAAAACTGTTGACTATGTCTTCTTAGGATTCATGGAGCTTTCGAGAAACTAAATTTTTAGACCTTGGTCAGTTTGATGGTGGAGTAACTGGATACTTCTCTATTCCTGATGATCTAGGTCAATTCTTTTAAGTTTTCCCAAATATGACGCAGTCTAGTCTATACTTACCAGTGAATTACAGTATTTGCAAGAAACACTCACAGAAACCTGAAAGTAATGCTTGCTATGATAGCCTGTTCCTACCACCCTCCATAGCAACAAACTTTTATTTCAAGTTTCTATACCTTAGGCTATATCCACACATACATGCACACATGCAGCTAAAAAGAAAATAATGAACAAACAAGTTGATTCCAAGATGAAAACAAGAGCACAAAGCAAACAAAGCAAAAAACCATAAGCGAGCAAAGGTTGCTGACGGGTGTGGGAAGGGACCTGGAGAGGAGAGTTACCCGAATGTCAGCAAAAGCGCGGTATGAATTACAGCTTATGGAACAAAGAGAATAAGATGGAAGCACCAGAGATATTTCATCATAATATACATAGACCACTGAGTTTATTTGGTAGTTAAGGAGGTAATGGCTTTCTTTCAAACTCATTTTAAAAGTTCTTTTTTTAATGGTGGCGATAAATGTTTTTTAGTGCGGGGACTATATTCACGAGAGTGGCCACCAGGCCATGTTCCATCCTTGCTAAGGATGCTTAATGAGGTGATGCTGCTCTCACTAAAATATTCTGTGCTGTTTCAACAAACTCATCCTTAGCAGAACTAACTCTCAAGGTACGAAGACAATATGGGGGAGAAAAGAGGTATTTTACCCTGTATGTGAGGAACTCCAGGGTTTTCCTTAAGTATGTTGCCAACTGTTTCTTCCCCATGAGGTACTGAGTGGCAGGGAAATTTAACTGGGGCATAAAAACAAATTAACAGAAGTAATGTATGAAATAAGCTTTTGCCAGTATCCAATTATAGCATCAAGTTATGCTAAAAGGTTGATGGATGTATTTTAACATCAGATAGCAGAAAATTGAGGGGCTAGATACATTACGGTCTTGTCTATCCATCAACCCTAAAATTTAAAACCAACCACTAAGATAAAAAGGAATTTGCGTGCTGTCTCTCTAGGTTGAAGTGTGTGTGCCTCCCCCCCCTGCACCTCATCCCCGGGTTTGCAAAACCAACTCAAGTTTTCTCTTACTATTAATCAATTATCTTATAAAGAAACACTATTTTAAAAAATTCCTTCTCATCAAATGCCTATACCATCGAGCAGTATTTTAAAAGTCATTATAACTTCGTGAGAAACATCCCATGTGTTTGAGTCCCCACGGCTCCCGTGAGTGTTTAGATGTTTGAGTTTTGAAGAAAAATAGAAAAAGATGTACCCAGTGAAGAAAATGCCTCAGAATTCTATTTAAAAATCTATTATTTCCACTGCAGTTGATCCCATGTATATACAGATGTGTTTTAGGTTTTTATTACTTCAGCTAAGTCTTCACAGTGATGTTATTAAAATGCAATAGATTAAAAACAAAACGATACACTGAGATGGGAAAACAAAGGCACACCTCAGAAACCAAATGGTATCCAAAATTAAACAAATATACCTAATATCGAAGAAGTGAAAGTACTGCAGATTGATGAATAATTAAACACCTCAAAATCAAACCAATGGGGGGAAGAGGCTACTTAAAAAAAAAAAAAAAAAAAAAAAAAAAAACAGAGATTTAAAGGCATAAATCATGATTTATAACCTATTCCAACTTTGACCTCATAGAAAGCAAGAAAGATCAAAGGTGATGCTTCGGGGCTTCCCTGGTGGCGCAGTGGTTGGGAGTCTGCCTGCCAATGCAGGGGACACGGGTTCGAGCCCTGGTCTGGGAAGATCCCACATGCCGCAGAGCGACTAGGCCCGTGAGCCACAATTGCTGAGCCTACGCGTCTGGAGCCTGTGCTCCGCAACAAGAGAGGCCGCGATAGTGAGAGGCCCGCGCACCGCGATGAAGAGCGGCCCCCGCTTGCCGCAACTAGAGAAGCCCTCGCACAGAAACGAAGACCCAACACAGCCATAAATAAATAAATAAATAAATAAAATTTAAAAAAAAAAAAAAAAAAAAGGTGATGCTTCATTATGTATTTATTGCTTAGCCAAAGCATTATTCATCGATCTTCATTTTGAAAGATATATATGGAGTACAAATTCTCATAGATAGAACCATTGCAGGGAAATTTTTATGTGCAGAATTTATCATGAAATCTGCAGCTAATAGCACAAGATGCCTAATTTGTAATTTGCCTGTCTCTTTCCAGATTTATAGTATTGCAGCTTTACAGCCAAAAGATGCAAGCTGCAATGTGTCATGGGAAGATGGCTGACAGTTCAAATACAGTCACTGTCATTCTTCAGAGACCTTATTCTTTCATTCTCTAATGAAGATACCAGGAAATGACCACCACTGCTGCCACCATGAACACCCACACCCATACACATGCATGCTAGAAAACTCCATCTGGAAAGATTACTGTGTTGATTTCTAAAACAAAGTCAGATGTAAAAGATGTGAGGCAGGATTGCTTTTTTAATTAAAAATGCATGAATGAAATTATAGAATCCTCTTTTCTATTCATCTTGGTTGGGGAAAGACAAGATGGTATCAGGAGTGTGCCTCTAATCCCAGAATACAATAATCTAGTAACAAAACATTGAAACCAATGTTGGCCCCAAATGTAATTTTGAAACACCTGGGAGACTTCTGGTTACCTTAAGTGATGTCATAACAGTCCCAAAAATCTATTTAAATCCATTTCAATCATTTTATGAGGTGACGTAGCAAGGTGGCATGCCTATTTATTTGAGAAGGAGAAGAAAAAGTCCAGAATTTCTGGCCTGGCACCAAAACTGCATGGCATAGTCCGCACCAGTGCGGCACAGCACGCTGAGTTACCAGAATATCTCCCGCCATCCCTTACAGCAGTCATAGCCCCTGCGCTGGTCATCTTCAGCCGGGAGCATCCTCACCTATTCACCTAGAAGGGTGAGCGGCGGTGCAGTGAAATTTTCCAATATGGTGTCCATCAGAGGACATACTGTGATGGTTAATTTCATGTGTCGCCTTGACTAGCCATGGCGTGCCCAGATTAGACATTATCTCTTGGTGTGTCTGCAAGTGTCTTTCTGGATGAGATTAGCATTTGACTTGGGGAACTCAAAGTCCAGTTTGGATTAGGCTCAATCCATTGAGGGTCTGAATAGAACAAAAGGTGAGGAAGGAAGAAATGGCCCCTTGTCCTTCCTACCTGCTGGAGCTGGGACATCTCAGCTCATCTCCTCCCACCCTGGGACTGGGACTTACACCATTGGCTCCCCTGGTTCTCAGGCCTCGCACTCAGCCTGGAATTATACCACCAACATCCCTGCCTCTCCAGCTTAGAATATGTATCCTGTTGGTTCTGTTTCTCTGGAGAATCCTACCTAACACAGATGTTAATAAGTATAATGGGTTCCAAGGTCAAATTAGGCTAGTAAATTATAAGTTCAACAAAGCTCTACAGTGTCTATCATTTTAGGACTTTTCAGAGCCTCTAGTATGGTATACACCATGAGTCCCTGAAGGGAGATAATCCTACAGAGCTCCTTCTAGGTGGATGCAACCACAAAAGTGAGCGTAACTAGCTTCTCTAGAAGGAGACTTCCTGGTTGCCATCCAAAGCCTTGGGGTCAGACACACCTGAACCAAAACCTAGCTGTGCTACTTTTCCAGTTGTGTGAGCTTTGGCATTTATTTCAGCATCTTGGGCCACTGTCTTCTCATCTGTAAACTGACAAATGAAATGATGCTCTTAGCTGAATGTCAAAAAACAAAAAAACCAGTAGTGACTATCAGACCCTCCCCAGAGAAGCTGGAATAGGAGCAGTAACCAACAAGAGCTATCCTTCATCAAGCATGTGGCGAATATTTGTCCCACTATGGCTGCCCAGCTTCCATTCCCCCTTCCCAACAGTGGCCCAGTTCCCACTGGGGAATCATCTAGTCTCCTTTGTGTGTGGTCTTTGTGGGATGGTCTGAGACTCACAGTCATTGTGGAAGTCAAAGCATGGGGCTCCTTCCTCCCCAACTCCCATGTCCTCTGGTACAGATGGAGGGGGCCTCATGACTTAAGCTCAGCCAACAGCATTCTATCCATCAGGACTCTGAATCTCGGGGATCATCAGGATGGAAAGTCAGGTTAGAGGTCAGCCATGGAAGTAGTAGCAGGAGCGTTTCTATGAACAGGGCGGTGCTGGGCTTCCTATCTATTCCCAACTCTGGGGCTGCAGCATTCAGTCTATTTACTGAACCCCCAAAATCCATCCAGTCAATTAACCTTATCAATATGAAACCAACAATTCTTTTCCAATGGTGCTCTGATCAGCAGAGATACAAGTCTAGAACAGGTCCTTGATGGAATCCAAGGAGGAAGACAAGAAGGACAAGAAAGACTGTAAGTGAAGAATAAACCAAACATGTATCTGCCTCATGTATGGTTCATGTATGGTTCTCATGGGGCCACTTCTAAAAACAAAAGAATTCAGGTTGTAGCCTTCAGGATCCTGCCAGAAAAATGGAAACTTCTCTGCATTTGAAGCAGAGGGAATTTAAAGCAGGGAATTGATTACCCGAAAGGAGGAAAGAGCTAAGAAGCCAATAAGGGACAGTGAGGCGGCCCCAGAGAAAAGCAACAGCAGAAAGTCCTTACAGCCCTGAAGCAACAGGGCCGAGGCCACAGAGGAATCACAGCTGCTGCCAGAGACACTGCCCAAGACAGAAGGGTGCGGATGGGAGGAAATAGACCCTGGCTTACCCCTACCTCTGCTTCCAACCTCCCACCCATGCATCCCATTGGCCCAACCAAGCCAGGCGTTATAGGAGCCTGCAGGGGCCACCCCTCCTCCTGGCAAACCAACTCTCACACATAAAGTGTGTTATGCCTACAGTAGGCTTGGTTCACGTGATTCCCAACTCCTTGGGGACCTCCTGGCCTAACCCTGTTCCATCTTTTCAAATGAGACAAAGCACTTTCAGCTACCCACCTCCTACAGCCCAAGTCCCACTTGTCTCCCCGCAACAGAAACCTACAAAAGCATTTTCTTGGTCTCTCCTCCAGATGTTCTATGGACTTACTAGTCTCAGAGGCTTCCAACACTCCTCATTTCAGTAAGTATTTTATCTCACATGGAAAGCCAAATGGAATACACTTGCTGTATTTATCATTTCTACAGTAAAAATAAAATCTCTACGAAGCAAGTACCAGCAAGATAAGGATGAATCCACAGGCCTTTCTGGTCTCATCACAAGAAAGATATATTTTAGAGACGCTGTATTGGATGGAATTAGGATTCCCTCAACCAAATTTAATATAATTTTTTCTCCAGGGGAATTTCTGATGAGATTGTCCTGCAAAGGGACCATCTCCTAATGGGATTTGCTGATCAAGATTACATTGAGCTGTTAAGCAGTCATTTTAGAAGAAAATGCAACCAGAGGACGGGGGTGGGGGGGGGGGTAAACACAGCTGGTGAACGCAACTTGCTGGCATAGCCTGGAGAGCTAGGTTGGTACTCTTTCTGCATCTGGCGGAAATGGGGGGACTGGTATATCTGAGCACCCTCCTAAAGAACCCAAATTAGAAAGAGATTCGATCTTAATGCAGACCATTGACTTTCTCTCTGTACCAGGGTCATGGGGCATTTCAACTGTGGTGAGACATCTGGCCAGTGGTGTCCCTGGGGACTGGGATGAGACTGGCAATGATCGAGGCAAACCCAGCCCTCCGGGGGGCATCACCACGCTCCTCTTTTCCTGGCAGTGGGGTAGTGGGCTCATGTGCTCAGACCAATGATGTCCTCCACCAAACAATGCTAACCCTGGCCCAGACTGTCCTCCAGGAGCCTTCATCTGAGAAAAATGGTGGGAAAACGAAATCAAGAAATGGATTAGAAATAGCTCAAAACACACCTGAAGCCAAAGCGATCTTTTAAGCAGGAATGTACCAAGGGCCAGGGGGTGGGATGGGAGGTATGATCCTCCCCAAGTACAGGAAATAAGGAAGAGCACTGACTGTAGAGAATTTTAAAACAAACGATAATACTGCCTAGTCATCAGTCTCCATTTATCGTCACCACGAGTTAGCAATGCAAGAAACCAGGACTGGAACATGCCACGTCAAAGAAAATGTCTCAACCCTCCGAACCTACTGCCTCACCTGTCAGAACATGATGCCATCATTGACCTCAGAGAAGGGTGCAAGGAGTCTGAGTAAATATATTTTAAGCACTCATGCCAGCACCCGGCACACTGTAAATGGTCAATAACTGATGGATACATGCTACTGTTACTATTTGAACAAAGATTGTCACCAAAAGACTGGAAGAAGATAAATGGGCAGCATAGGATAAAGATTACTCATGTGACAAAGGATGTTAAATAAATGTCATTTAACTACAAGACAGCACGTGGTGGCTATTGGCATGGCAAATATCAAATTACAGCAGTCACAACAGAGAGAAAAATCTACCTCTCTAGTGTGTCATGTGGGTATCGATTAATAAGATCCCCACAGGAAGGTTTGTGTTTTCACCCAGACAAGGGCCAGCTGGAGGAAAGAAATGAGGGGCGAGGAGGAAGGAAGAAGAGGAAGAGAGAAATTTCTTTCACTGGTCCCCAAATTGGATCCCATAACCTCCAAGAGGATTAGGAGAGAGAACCAGTTGAAAGGAGCCCATAACAGAATTGGTGCAAAGCCTCTGAAATATCTCCAGCAATCCCACAGTGACAGAACTGTGGTTGCCAAGGGGCAGGGGGTGGGGGAGGGATGGATTGGGAGCTTGGGATTAGCAGATGTAAACTATTACATATAGAATAGATAAACAACAAGGTCCTACTGTATAGCACAGGGAACTATATTCAATATCCTGGGATAGGTACTTCCCTGGTGGTCCAGTGGTTAAGACTCCACACTCCCAATGCAGGGGGCCCAGGTTCGATCCCTGGTCAGGGAACTAGATCCCGCATGCCGCAACTAAGACCTGGCACAGCCAAATAAGTAAATAAATATTTTTTTTTTAAATCCTGGGATAAACCATAATGGAAAAGAATATGAAAAAGAATATATATATATAACTGAATCACTTTGCTGTACAGCAGAAATTAACACAACATTGTAAATCAACTACACTTCAATAAAATAAAATTTAAAAAAAAATAACCCCAAAGTGTAGTCTCTCTCCTCTTAGGAGAAGCTCCAAAAGGCAAGACAAAACATGGCCATGTAGGTCAGAGGTTTTTAATAAATTTCTAAGAGCAAGTACTGTAAAATGTAAACTCCTTTTAACAAAATCTAGACTTAGAAGACGGAAAGTCAACTATGCCAAAATATTAACTGAGTTACATCAGGGTAGTACAATGGGCAATTTTTATTTTCTCCTTTGTACTTTTTAAATCCTTTAAGAATTGAAACTATGTTACTTTTTGAATCAAAACTTAAACCTCAGTTTTTGTACTAATAAGTGATATATAAGAATTACCTGGGACCCCAGTGGTCCTCTTAGGTTAGATACGGTGGACCCTTTTTTGTTTTTTTTTGAGGAAAATGGGTCAGTTTCTTAAGATCCTAAATTGAAGTAGATGAAGGAAATGTTTTGGTTTTGTGATTAGTTCATTTGAAAATAAACGACATATTATGGAACACTGAGGGTTTAAAAATGGAGGTGGGGATGCAAAGGAGCAAAATATAGGACAAAGGAAATGCTTTATACTATCAGAAATAAAAGCTAAACCCCAATTAAAGTCATAAATCTTTAATCAAATAACATTGTAGACATAGGTCCAACCAAAATCTTGTTATAAGAAGGTTATAAATTAAGTTTTTGGAGCTGGGGGCACAATCTTTCTTCAGACCTGGGCTGCAGATTCCCTATCTTAATTCAAACCAGAGCTATGAAAAAAGGTAGAGATATAGTTATGTACTCAATTTATAAGTTGTTGCAAATAACTGCCATTTTCTAGAACGATCTCTGGGCTGCTATAATCCAAAGACCGTAAACACATTGGATGGCCAAGAAGGTGGGAAAAATACCTTCTGTATATAAACAGGTTTTAAGATTTTTAACTTGAAATTTGGGCCCATCTGATGAGGGACTGAGTAAAATTAAATACTTTTATGTAATGGGGGAAAAAAATAAAAGGAATAACTTCAAGGGGAATGTTTAACCTACCAAAAGAAACCAATGTACTCAAAATATGGTCCATTCCTGTGATTCTTATCAGTAAAGGATTCCTAGACTCCACCCAAACCTGCTGAATCAATTCTTGGAGAAGAGCTCCCAAATCTTCACTTTACCTCGTTTTCCAAGCAGTTCTTAGACACACTCTAGCTTGAAAACCTCTGATTTGTAAATATTAAGAGTGCGATAGTTCAACAGTTCATTCAAGATCTACTAAATAACTCTTCATTCACTTATTTGAAGTACTGACCCTACTACCTCTCTGAGATTATTTTCTGATTGGCCTTTTGCTAACCAGGCAAAGGCCACTCTGCATCAGCAGTAACTGACAATTTCTAAAACCAAGTGAATTTCTTAAAGCCACACACACAATAAGAACCCATGATACTCTTCCTGGTACACTGCAACTATTCGCCTGGGGTCATACATTCCTCTCCGGGTGTCCTCCTAAATTCAAGGACCTTTTATGATGAGGAATTAAATGTCTCTGACATACAGGGAGAAATTAATTAGCACGTACCAAATGAACAACTATTTCGTTCCTTGCATGAATTTATATTTTGCTTTTGTCACAGCCCAAAAAACCCGGAGAAAATCTCTGTAAAAATTAGTTATGCTCAACGGTTTCTGGTGGAGCTGTAGAGACTACCCCTTGGGCTGCTATTTGCAGTATTTACATTTTCTTTTTTTTTTTTTCTTTTACTGAATTATCAAGTGAAAATCCAATTGTTCCTAATGGCACTCACTCTGTGTGTTTCCCATTCCCGTATATGAGAAAGGGTTTATTATCCATTTGTAGTAATTAAGACACTGATGTTATATAGACCCATAAAATTCATTAAGCCAGTAAAGAGCTTTTCATCAAAATCACTGTAGCTAAATATTTATTTAAAAATAAAAACTAAATTAAAATTAAGAACTCCCATGACCAAAAAAAAATGCTTTCAGACAGTTTGGAAAGCAGTGGTGGGCATCCCTAACAGTTTCAAAGTACATAACTATATTTTCTTACAGAGTAGAAACAGCCCTAACCAGCAATCAATCATGGCTAGCTATAAAGAAATGAAGTAATTAACCATAAGGAAATAATTCAGCAAGATGCTAACAGTTTAATAACATTTAAGTATTTGCACTTAAGCATTATTGTTTCTAAATGGCTTCATAATTGTTTTAGATTTGCAAAAGGTGCTAACACGTGAACAAAAGAAAGCACAAGATAAGATGGATCTGGTAGGCCAGATGTGTTATTAAATACAAGAATAAGGTCTGCACGTCCTGGGTGGAATTGAGAACACAGGCCCTTTACAGAGCTGGTCTGTACAGCGCAAACTCAACAGCCCTCAGAAGCTTACACACTTCCCCAGCCAGGGGAAAAAGGAGGAAATCCAACAAATATCTTTTATGAAGAGAAAAATCTCATGTTGCCATCCTCCTGTCACGGGGGAAGTTCATTAAGAAAGCCAGAGCTGAGGAAGCAAAACATGTTGACTGGAATGTGTAAGAACTTCCCGCTGTGTGGCTAGGGGATAAAGCTTTTATTAGAAAGTCCTTTCTTTATATTTGAGGCACTACAAAAAGAGCCAAGAAGAAAGCTGTGGTTGCCCATTAGCAAAGGCTTCTGCCCACAGTGGAGGCTTTCTGTATTTCCATCCTCAACCACGAGAAGGAACAGGGTCTGTTTCCATTTTCCATCGAATACCAGAAGAGTGGTTCTCTCCCAGGACTCCAAGGATAGCTTCTCAGGGTGCCATGAGCTCTCTATAAACATTCTATTTTAGTCTCCTACCTTCATTTCGACGAAATCTTAAAAAATATCTGAAGGACTGAGAACTGCCATAGGGTTCTCCTTGGCAATCATGTGTATACTGGTACCAATTAGCATAACTTCCATGGACACGAGTTGATGAGAGAAACGACAGTGGTAGACTTTAGATGAAAATTATACTGATGCCAAGTAAAAGCCAACAAGACCCCGCTGTGTGCCCTAGGAGGAGAGGTGTCCTGGGAGCTTGAGCAGAGAGGCGTCTGGAGAGAAGGGAGTTGGCTGGTTTAGGGATGGACATCCACCAAATTCACACGCAGCCAGCACCCAGTAGTCAGGACCACCTCGTACTGCGAGCAGCAGTTTAATTTCAGCAAAACAACAGCATCCTTCACTTTCAATTAACATTGTTAATTTAAATGTCGTTGGTTATATAGTTTTATTCCTATGTGATTTGTAAATTTGTGTTGATTTTATACTTGTATAGCAGACGTGAGAGTTAACACCTAGAGTGTGGTTTCTCAGCCTGGGCACTACTGACATTCAGGGTGGATAAGTCTCTGCTGTGGGCGGTCCTGTGCATTGTAGGATGTTTAGCAGCATCCCTGGCCTCTACTCACTAGATGCCAGTAGCATCCTCCCTTAATTGCAGCCAAAAATCTGTCCAGACATTCCTGAAGGACAAAATGGTCCCTAGTTGAGAAACCAGCTGACCTAGAGTCTGAGTCAGGGTCCAAGCAGGAAAGAGAGGACACACTCAGACTGGGTAATGCAAGGGGAGTTTAATATGGAAACTGTTAATAAAAGTGTGGGGAGGGAGTAGGGAAAGACTTTTACCAACGGACTAAAGGGGCAAAATAAGACAGCAGCACATTGTAGGGGTGAGAGGGGAGGGGCTGGGGTTGAGGGGAAAGAGATGCTCAGCTAGGCCCCAGCTGTTCCAGCTGTCCCAGCCCAGGTGCCAGCCAGGAGGAGAGAATCCATGTTGACATCCAGCCCAGATAAGACCCCAGGTGCCTCCAGCCCCAGCTGTCATCAGGCTGCAACCACGCAAAAAACTCCAAGTGAGAATTGCCCACCTGAGTCAGTCCAACCACAGACCCATGAGAAATATCGATGGTAATATGCTGCTTTCTAACCCAGTAAATTTTAGAGTGGGTTATGCAGCAATAGGTAACCGGACTACAAGTAATCGAAATGTTAATCAACAGTTCCTAGGGTATATATTGAAGTTAATAAACACACACACACACGCAGCACACATCACCATCCACAATGAAATATCTTAAGAAAATTGCAGACAATATAACCACCCTGCCATATTCTCAATTTCTGAGTTTGAACCCATTTGGCTCCTTATGTCTGCTACACTTTCAGGACCTGGAAAGGTGTGACGCTGATTAGTTAGGACCCCAAACCATCCACAGGGGCCACATGTCTTCTCCCATGGGGCACTGGAGTGTCTGCCAGGTGTACAGGTGTGTTCCAAGTGTTGAAAGTGCCCATGGGGAATTGACGGGAGAACGTCTCTTGATCTCCTTTATGTTCAACTCTGTTAAAGGGATATCCAAGAGTTTGTAGAGAAATTGTTCCTTTTTTACTTGTTGCTCTACTCTCCGAGAATACAGAGAGAATCCAGTGAGGGCTGGATGCAGAGAGAAATCCAGATGGCGGACTTCACACCGTTATCTGACCGTGGAGCTTCCTCTAACAGGGTCGGGCTCTCCAGAGCTGGCTCCTTGTTTCATCAGGACGAATCATCCCCCAGGAAGGGCCTCAGTCCTCATGCAGATTGGCTTCCCAGGGTGCCCACTCCATCAGCATAGACATGGCCAGAGTTTGTGAATTCCTTAAACTCAACTAGAAGCCCCGCTCCGGATAAACGAAATGGTGAAGAATCCTGACAATCTAACAGATTAATCATTGTAACAGAATGACCCAGGAGTCTGAATTTAGTTTTTTAGCAAGAAGCTGACAGCTGCTTCTCTGCAGAGCAAGGTTAACAGCTCAAATGGCTCCAGGAGGGGGTGATATTCAAAATATTGAATATTTAACAACTGGCACTACCTGGGCACCCATGGGTTCAGAACAGTCCCCGTCAGCATCTATCAGCCCTGCCCACATGGCCCAGCAGGTGAAAGGAAGGAGCCCCCCACAGGGGGCTGTGGAAGAGCAAAGCTCGTGCTTGCCGTGTAGGGGAAGCTGCTATCAGCTCCACATAATGGCAGATGTGGGAATATAAGCCATCTGTTTTCAGATACACAGATTTTTCCCAGAGAGGCTACAATCAATTTCTTTATGAAATTTAAATATTGACAACTTGTCTGAAATTTTACCCAAAAAAAACCTCTTTACAGGCCAAACCAAATAAAGAAATGAATGTGTATGAGCTATGTGTGTCAATTCTTCGCTGCTGCTCCAAAGGCAGAGTCACACAGCACCTTGAAGCACACTGTCGTTATTTTCTATGTAGGGTAACGTAAGGAGCCTCTTCATATGCGGCCAAACTCCTAGGCTTTCACACTCTGAGAGGATGCAACTATTGGTCCCTTTTTTTTTTTTTTTAATTTTTATTTATTTATTTTTTTGGCTGCGTTGGGTCTTCATTGCTGTGTGCGGGCTTTCTCCAGTTGCGGAGAGCGGGGGCTACTCCTCCCTGCGGTGTGGGGGTTTCTCCTTGCGATGGCCTCTCCTATTGCTGAGCACAGGCTCCAGGCACACGGGCTTCAGTAGTTGTGGCTCACGGGCCCAGCTGTTCCGCGGCATGTGGTTTCTTCCCGGACCAGGGCTTGAACCGGTGTCCCCTGCATTGGCAGGCAGATTGTTAACCACTGCGCCACCAGGGAAGCCCCTGGTCCCTTTTTTTTTAAGTAATTAAAAAATAAATTTTATTCCAAGCAGAGTTGTACAACAAAGGAAGTAATACGTGATAAGATGCACGACATCATAAATAGAAAAATTGTGAATTACCTTTAAATTTCACAGTAATAAAACAAAGATATTGATATAACCAAAAGGTATAATTTAACTGAATTGCCAGGCTAGGAAGACTGGAAGTGTGTACATGAGCGTGTGTATGTATGTGGAAGGAGAGAGGAAGGAGAGAGTTAAAAAGTTAAATCCGAGGCAGACGTCGTGCCTCTCCGCAGCGTTGGCCTTGTTCTTCGCTTTTCTGTTTTTCTTTTCGCAGATGCCGCCCTGCCCTCATCAGCCTCTGGCCCGCCATCTCCTTGAGTCCTAACACCATGCCTTCAACTGAGTTGCAGAGTTCTGATGGAGAGATATTTGAAGTTGACGTTGAAACTGCAAAACAATCTGTGACTATTAAGACCATGTTGGAATATCTGGGAGTGGGTGATGAAGGAGATGATGATCCGTCCCCTTGCCAAACGTTAACACAGCAATATTAAAAGAGGTCGTTCAGGGGTGCACCGACCACAAGGATGATCCTCCTCCTCCTGAGGATGATGAGAACAAAGAAAAGCGAACAGATGACATCCCTGTTTGGGATCAAGATTTCCTGAAAGTTGACCAAGGAACACTTTTTGAGCTTATACGGGCAGCAAACTACTTAGACATCAAAGGTTTGCTTGATGTTACCTGCAAGACTGTTGCCAATATGATCAAGGGGAAAACTCCTGAGGAGATTAGAAAGACATTCAATATCAAAAATGATTTTATTGAAGAAGAGGAAGCCCAGGTACGCAAAGAGAACCAGTGGTGTGAGGAGAAGTGAAAGTTTGTGTCTCATGCTGTAACACTATAAGGACTGTTCCAAATACTAGTCGCACTGCTTTGTTTATAATTGTTAATATTAGAAAAACCGTCCACAAATGCAGCAGCAAATCAGTTGTATTAGCAGAATGTTGTCCTCATTGCATGTGTAGTTTCAGTACAGAGTCCAAACTTACGGCTCAGTTTCTTCTAGTATGATCAAAAGTTCTTTCTTCTTTGCTCTGAATACAATTGAACTGTGGGTTCTCTATAGAAAGTGGCATTTTGGGCTTTCCCTCTCTTTGTAAAGCAATTTCTGCCTAGTTTATTGTCCAGTTAACTTTACTTTAGTGACTTTTAAAAGTTGGCATTGTAAATAAAACAACTTGCAAAAAAAAAAAAAGTTAAATCCTCATCTTCTCTCACTCTTTTTTTTTTTTTTAATTGGTCCTTTAAGTTAGCAAAGCTGTTCCCTCCCCCTTGCTGTGAAGACCTCTAGAATAAGAAAAGTCAAATTAGCATCAAGTTCCAGGACCTTCCTGGGTAAAAATATTAAGGACATCTGCTTCCCCCAAATCAAACGTTTTAGAAAACCATCGGGGGCACTGAGAGGAGATGCCAAATAAGTCCTCCAAAGAGAGCTTCAAAAAGGTGGGAGAAGTCTGGGCTGCACTCCACACTCTACCAAGAGCAGGCTACCCTCCCATGGTGATTGTGCTTTGGGGATGGGTAACTGATCATGTGATGGGAACTCTAGAAATAGGAACATGGCAGCCTGGGCAGGGCCTGGACCAGCAAGGACATTATACGCTAGTGGACAAGCTGTGTCCATTGAACTGTGAGCCTTCACTTTCAACCGTGACACCTTCCACACTGGCCACCAAAAGCAATAGCCATTGTGGGCTCATCACATTCTCCCCCTTCTCTCCCAGCCTGCTGTTTTGAGGTACAGTCTTTCAGATCGAGTAAATCCATGAGCTGGACCATCTTTGTGGGCCTGTGACACTTGCACTCACGGAGGACCCCATATGCTCAGCTTACCTGGTTCAATGCTCATCTTGAACTGCTTAACTTTTGAACAAGAGGTCTTGCATTTGTATTCTGCGTGAGCCTACAAATTTTGTAACTGGTCCTGCCCCTGAGATTCTTGAATAATTGCAGAGGAACACTTTTGAAAAGGCGGCCTCAAGAAAATGATACAGTCACATTACTCATGGTAGCTATGTTCTATAAAGTTGCCACGAACACTGACTTAATGAGTATTGAACGATGCTCCTAGGAGAAATACAGGGTTAGGTTCCTGTGAGCTTCTGACCACAACATTTTCATCAACCGATCAATATGTTACGTGTGTTTCTGCTTAAGGACACGTTAGTTAGAATATGCCGTTGATTCATTAGCATTGAACTTCTGCCAAAAGCACTATAACTCATGCCTGAATGAAGCTTATCTAACACATGTTTCCTCATAAGGCACCTCACAGCCTTCTTGCACTTAGGAAGACTAGACAACACTTTAGCACTAAGCAAGGGTGTTGTTTAAACAGTGAAATCACCCACCAACAACAACAACAAAGGCAAAAATGCAAAAACTTGTCTCTGAATGATCCACAAGAAGCACACTTGTTTACAGTGTGAGAGCTGCAACGAGGAGACACAGCATCACCTTGTTCCACCTCATTTTGGTGGACCCCAGACCCTCATTTTTCACCACTCTGTGCATACTCACAAATGACCGAAAGTGCTGTATTCATTTGGGGGTTACCAGTAAATTTTAGCACATAGGTAAATTTGCAAGCACACAATCCGTGAATAACGTGGAGGGACTGCACTATGCTTTTTTTTCAGTTTGCTGTATGAGAACCCAGCCAATTCGTGGGAAAGTAAGACCATGTTAGGATACCAAACTGACAACATACATCAAAGCACTCAGACTATTAATAACAATAATAACAATACTGCATATACAGTTGACCCTTGAACAACGTGAGGGTTAGGGGCTCAAACCCTCCACCAGCTGAAAATCCACATATAATTTAGGGTGGGTCCTCCATGTCTGCGAATTCAACCAACCGCAGATCATATAGTACTGTAGTATATTTACCATTGAAAAAAATCCACGTCAGTGGACCCATAGAGTTCAAACCCATGTCGTTCAACAGTCAACTGTACTTATACAACACATACAATGTCGCTTGAACTGCTCTAAGCACTTCACATATAGTAACTCATTTAAGCAGCACAACAGCCCGAAGAGGTGGTACAAGGTCTGTAATTTACTCTAAAATACTCCCACATAAGTATGTTCTAGCTAGTCGAAGCTCTAACATGAAAGGCCAATGCATTGCTCTAATAAAAAAAATCTGTACTTCAGAATGATTAACTGATGTCATATCAGAAGGACCACACTCCAGAGGCAGCTACTACAAAGTTTCTGTTATCTGTATTTCCATCAGCACTCAAGGTTGGGTTAATTAGCGTGATGAATGTCAGAAACAGACTCTTACTGGTGAAATTAATGGCTTGCTAAACAGCATAATAAATGTTCAAGGAAGACTCTTGACAGGAAACATTAAGGTACTCTGGCTAACATATTTTTAGGATATCTCCCCCCTTCAACAAGGTATAAGAATCTACCAAGATCTGTGACCTGCATCCTTGGGAATGGTACCCAAATCTCAATCCCTAAATGGTCCTGTATTTGTCCACTGTTATGGGATTTGCCCGATGCTACCTCTCAGAGCACCTCAAGTCAACCCTGCATGAAAGGTCCTGGCCAGAACAGCTAAAAATGACAGAGCACATCTCACACTCACAAAAAAAGAGGATATGCATGTTTTCTGTTCACTTGTTACTGTTTGACTAACAAATGCCTGTGTATGTGGCGAAATTTTGTCTGAGTTCATTTTGTTATACAGTAAACCCTGATAAAGATAATATGGGAGAGTAGCTAGCCCTCACCCCCTCCAGTTTCTTCAGTGGGTCTCGTTCTTTGTAGATGAGGATGCTGTGTCCCCAGGTCTACTAAAAGTTAGAGCCAGGACCTGCTCCGAGGCAGAGCTGGGCAGAATCTGTACTCTTAATCATTACACTGTACAGCCACTCCATCTAAAAGCAATGGGTAACCTAAATCCATTGCTGCTTAGGTTAATTCGGCATAAACATGTAAGATACAGAGCCCCAAAAGTAGGTACATTTGCAGAAAAGGGAGAAAAAAGAGTCTTAGAGAAGAAAGACAAAGGCACCTACATGTAGAATCACAAAAACACTGCCATTAAAAGAACAGATGGGAGGAGTGTATACTATTGACAATCTGAATACAAGTGCCTCCCAGGAGTCAGGGAATTTTCTAAGATGCTAAACTCTTCGTAGTAGCATTATTGGAAAAGTCAGCATATACTCAAACTGTTTAAAAAATGTTTTATTATGTAAAAAGTAGTTGGTGTCTGTACAATCAAACAGGTTTGCTCTCATATAAGTAACCAGCAGGGCATTTAAGAGTTATACAGGTTTAAAGCAATTCATTACTGTGTAGAATGAATCCATACATGTGGAGTATCCCGCATCCCTGGTTTCCACCTGCTACATTCCTTTAGAGGCCCCCGATCATTATGAGGCCCCCACCAATTCCCGAAATGTTTCCTGGAGACATCAATGCACTGGAATACAAGACAGGCAATATTGCAAGTGCAGGAGGATAAAAAGGGACTTCACTGTGAAGAAATGAATGCAGAACAGTTAACCATCCTAGTAAAGCCTGGCTATAAAATGTACAAGAAGACAGTAGGGTACAGTGAAACTTCCTCCCAAAATAAAGAAGATTAGCATATGTAGAAGTGCAGATATTGGTGAAGGAGAGAAACAGACGAGGTTGAACAGCCTGGGATCTGGGGCGCTTCCTCTGCGGAGGATGAGACGTGGGCTCTACATGGTGCCATAGATGGACCACAGATGGTGGGGTGGCTTATGAACGCTGGAGAGCCTCTCCCTCCATACTTCCCACAGAGTGTGTACACAATGAAGGGCCAAGGATGGGCTCCAGCTATGGCCTTTCCTCACCAACATGGGAGTCGTCACCTGGGTTGGTGCACCAGCCCTGACCCCCCAGGTGTCCCATTCCCACTCTGAGAAGCTGGGAGAAATCACCACTAACCAAGAGGAATCTATGCCATGGCTCAGCAAGGGTCTCCCCATGAGAAGACAGTGCCTGGAAGAGCTTTAGTCAACAAGAAGCTCCATTCCTTCCTAAGAAAACTGGAGGTAAATGATATTTCTTGAATTGAAGACGTGAACATTTAATGCAATCCACTTTAACAAAGCTAGAAGTTCAGGCATTTTGGAAAGGAATATTTTTAGCACTGTAGGCCATGCTGAGGCAATGCAGTTGACAGAAACACTACCCAGAATCTTATATCAGCTTAAAGCCGACAAAATGACCTGACTAACGAGACCAACCAGGGTTTTGTCCAGAAAACCATGGGTGAGGAAAATGATCCTCTTTGTAGTTACCAATGGTGATGCTGAAATCCCACATCCCACTGGCCATTTGGAAAAACCTCTAATAACAAGGTAAAGATGATTTTCTCAACCTTTGGAAAGGATAAAATTTTCTATTTCCTGTGATGATTTGGGGGGTCTTTAATTTACAGGGTAGATGAGACTCAGCTCTCCTACTGTTTTAAGCTCCTCAGGCACACTCAAAAAACTTGTCTGGTACTGGTTACACATAATTCATTCTCTGGAGCATAAATAAGCTAAAGAAATGAAGACATGAAGTTTGAAATAAAGGTTAATTGAAGAGAGGGAAAAAACAACTTGGACATGTTGAAGTAAAAGAGAAAACCGGCTGAGGCACTTTCTACCATATTGAATAAAAAAGCTGATCATTCCTTCAGGAAGTATATACTGAGGACCCATTACGTGCTAGTGTGATCATTTTAAGGCGTGGTCACAGATTTTTTTTTTTTTTTTTTGATACTTGTCTTAGTCCATTCAGGCTGTGATAACAAAATACCACAGACTGGGTAGCTTATAAGCAGCTGAAACTTATTTCTCACTGTTCCGTTGGCTGGAAAGTCCAACATCAAAGCGCCAGCATGACCACCTTGTGGTGAGAACCTTCTTCCCAGTTCATAGCTGAAGTCTTCTCACTCTTTCCTTACATGGTGAAAGGGGCAAGGGATCCCTGAGGGGGTCTCTTTTACAAGAGCACTAATTCTATTCCTGAGGGCTCCTCTCTCAGGACCTACTCACTTCCCAAATGCCCCATGCCCTAATCCCATAATCTTCAGGGGTCAGAATTTCACGTATGAATTTGGGAAGGCACAAATGTTCAGACCACAGTCACACCCCTCCCTCCAAAAGGTAGAACCTAATTCTCTTTCTTTTGAATGTGGGCCCGACTTAGTGAATCACTTCTAACCAACAGAATGTGGAAGATGTGACCGTGTGTGACTTCTGAGGCTAAGTCATAAAAGACACTATCACTCCCATCTCACTCGCCCTTGGATGACACTAAGTCCCCAACATACGAACCTTCAATTTGCAAACTTGCAAAGACGCGAACTTGCATTCTGTCAACGTCAGGCGTGAGTGAAATTGCAGCTTGCCCTCCGTCTCCTATTGCTGACGACCCTTCAGCTCTACCATCTCCCACCTCCTCTCCCTCCTCCAGTCAGTAACTCTTCTTGTCTGCTCACTCGATGCCAGCCCTGTATGTCAGATGTTGTACTGTACTACTGTACTTTTCAAGGTACTGTACTATAAGATTAAAAATATTTTCTTTATTTTTTGTGTTTGTTTTTTATGTATTATTTGTGTGAAAAGTATTATAAACCTATTACACTTCAGTACTATATAGCCAATTTTGTTAGTTGGGTACCTAAACTAACTTGGTTGGACTTCCGAACAAATTGGACTTAAGAACACTCTCTCGGAACGGAACTCGTTCGTGCGTAGGGGACTTACTGTATTGCTCTGAGGGAAGCCAGCTGCCATGTTGTGAGGACATTCAAGCGGCCTGTGGAGAGGCCCCTGTGGGCAAGGACTGAGGCCTCTCAACAACGGGCACCAACTTGCCAGCCACGTGAGAGAGCAACCTTGAACTTGGATCCTTCAGGCCCTGCCCAGCTTTCAGAGGACTGGTGCCCCAAATGACATCTTGACTGCAACCTCACAAGTGACACGGAGCCAGAATCACCCATGGGAACCATGAGGAGAATAATGTTTATGATAGCTCTAAATGACTAGTTTTGGGGTCATTTGTTATGTGGCAATAAATAACTAATACAGCTTGTTACTTTGCAAAATTCTGGCAACATCGGAGTGAAAACAGCAGTCTCTACCAGAACAAATCTCCAGTGTTCACTGTGAAGATTCAGCTATGGAAAACCAACAGTAACACCACCATGTGATAAGAGCTGTAACAGGGGTATCCATCAATATGAGCATGGTTATGCTGTAGTAACAAGCAACCTAAACATTTCAGTGGCTTAACAGAGCATAGCTTATTTCTTTTTTTTTTTTAATTTTTAAATTTTATTTTATTTATTTTTTTATACCTCAGGTTCTTATTAGTCATCAATTTTATACACATCAGTGTATACATGTCAATCCCAATCGCCCAATTCATCACACCACCACCACCACCCCCCCATGGCTTTCCCCCCTTGGTGTCCATACGTTTGTTCTCTACATCTGTGTCTCAACTTCTGCCCTGTAAACTGGTTCATCTGTACCATTTTTCTAGGTTCCACATACATGCATTAATATATGATATTTTTCTCTTTCTGACACTTCACTCTGTATGACAGTCTCTAGATCCATCCACGTCTCAACAAATGACCCAATTTCGTTCCTTTTTATGGCTGAGTAATACTCCATTGCATATATGTACCTCATCTTCTTTATCCATTTGTCTGTCGATGGGCATTTAGGTTGCTTCCATGACCTGGCTATTGTAAATAGTGCTGCAATAAACATTGGGGTGCATGTGTCTCTTTGAATTATGGTTTTCTCTCAGTATCTGCCCAGTAGTGGGATTGCTGGATCATATGGTAATTCTATTTTTAGTCTTTTAAGGAACCTCCATACTGTTCTCCATAGTGGCTGTATCAATTTACATTCCCACCAACAGTGCAAGAGGGTTCCCTTTTCTCCACACCCTGTCCAGCATTTGTTGTTTGTAGATTTTCTGATGATGCCCATTCTAACTAGTGTGAGGTGATACCTCATTGTAGTTTTGATTTGCATTTCTCTAATAATTAGTGATGTTGAGCAGCTTTTCATGTGCTTCTTGGCCATCTGTATCTCTTCTTTGGAGAAACGTCTATTTAGGTTTTCTGCCCATTTTTAGATTGGGTTGTTTGTTTTTTCAATATTGAGCTGCATGAACTGTTTATATATTTTGGAGATTAATCCTTTGCCCATTGATTCGTTTACAAATATTTTCTCCCATTGTGAGGGTTGTCTTTTCATCTTGTTTATGGTTTCCTTTGTTGTGCAAAAGCTTTTAAGTTTCATTAGGTCCCATTTGTTTATTTCTGTTTTTATTTCCATTACTCTAGGAGGTGGATCAAAAAAGATCTTGCTGTGATTTATGTCAAAGAGTGTTCTTCCTATGTTTTCCTCTAAGAGTTTTAGAGTGTCCGGTCTCTAATCCATTTTGAGTTTATTTTTGTGTATGGTGTTAGGGAGTGTTCTAATTTCATTCTTTTACATGTAGCTGTCCAGTTTTCCCAGCACCACTTATTGAACAGACTGCCTTTTCTCCATTGTATATCCTTGCCTCCTTTGTCATAGATTAGTTGACCACAGGTGCTTGGGTTTATCTCTGGGCTTTCTAACTTGTTCCATTGATCTATGTTTCTGTTTTTGCACCAGTACCATATTGTCTTGATTACTGTAGCTTTGTAGTATAGTCTGAAGTCAGGGAATCTGCTCCCTCCAGCTCAGTTTTTTCCCCTCAAGACCGCTTTGGCTATTCGGGGTCTTTTGTGTTTCCATACAAATTTTAAGATTTTTTGTACTAGTTCCGTAAAAAATGCCATTGGTAATTTGATAGGGATTGCATTGAATCTGTAGATTGCTTTGGTTAGTATAGTCATCTTCACAATATTGATTCTTCCAATCCAAGAACATGGTATATCTCTCCATCTGTTGGTATCATCTTTAATTTCTTTCATCAGTGTCTTATAGTTTTCTGCATACAGGTCTTTTGTCTCCCTAGGTAGGTTTATTCCTAGGTATTTTGTTCTTTTTGTTGCAATGGTAAATGGGAGTGTTTCCAGAGTTTCTCTTTCAGATTTTTCAACATTAGTGTATAGGAATGCAAGAGACTTCTGTGCATTAATTTTGTATGCTGCTACTTTACCAAACTCATTGATTAGCTCTAGCAGTTTTCTGGTGGCAGTTTTAGGATTCTCTATGTATAGTATCATGTCATCTGCAAACAGTGACAGTTTTACTTCTTCTTTTCCAATTTGTATTCCTTTTATTTCTTTTCCTTCTCTGATTGCCGTGGCTAGGACTTCCAAAACTATGTTGAATAATAGTGGTGAGAGTGGACATCCTTGTCCTGTTCCTGAACTTAGAGGAAATGCTTTCAGTTTTTCTCCATTGAGAATGATGTTTGCTGTGGGTTTGTGGTATATGACCTTTATCATGTTGAGGTACGTTCCCTCTATGCCCACATTCTGGAGAGTTTTTATCATAAATGGGTGTTGAATTTTGTCAAAAGCTTTTTCTGCATCTATTGAGATGATCATATGGTTTTTATTTTTCCATTTGTTAATATGGTGTATCACATTGATTGATTTGCATATATTGAAGAATCCTTGCATCCCTGGGAAAAATCCAACTTGATCATGGTGTATGATCCTTTTAATGTGTTGTTGGATTCTGTTTGCTAGTATTTTGTTGAGGATTTTTGCATCTATATTCATCAGTAATATCGGTCTGTAATTTTCTTTTTTGGTGGTATCTTTGTCTGGTTTTGGTATCAGGGTGATGCTGGCCTCATAGAATGAGTTTGGGAGTGTTCCGTCCTCTGCAATTTTTTGGAAGAGTTTGAGAAGGATGGGTGTTAGCTCTTCTTTAAATGTTTGATAGAATTCACCTATGAAGCCATCTGGCCCTGGACTTTTGTTTGTTGGAAGATTTTTTTTTATATAATTTTTTTAAATTTTATTGATTGATTGATTGATTGATTGATTGAGGGCTTTCTCCAGTTGCGGCAAGTGGGGGCCACTCTTCATCGCGGTGCGCGGGCCTCTCACTATCGCGGCCTCTCTTGTTGCGGAGCACAGGCTCCAGACGCGCAGGCTCAGCAATTGTGGCTCACGGGCCTAGTTGCTCCGCGGCATGTGGGATCTTCCCAGACCAGGGCCCGAACCCGCGCCCCCTGCATTGGCAGGCAGACTCTCAACCACTGCGCCACCACGGAAGCCCCTGTTGGAAGATTTTTAATCACAGTTTCAATTTCATTACTTGTGATTGGTCTGTTCATATTTTCTATTTCTTCCTGGTTCAGTCTTGGAAGGTTATACCTTTCTAAGAATTTGTCCATTTCTTCCAGGTTGTCCATTTTATTGGCATAGAGTTGCTTGTAGTCGTCTCTTAGGATGCTTTGTATTTCTGGGGTGTCTGTTGTAACTTCTCCTTTTTCATTTCTAATTTAATTGATTTGAGTCCTCTCCCTCTTTTTCTTGATGAGTCTGGCTAATGGTTTATCAATTTTGTTTATCTTCTCAAAGAACCAGCTTTTAGTTTTATCGATCTTTGTTATTGTTTTCTTTGTTTCTATTTCACTTATTTCTGCTCTGATCTTTATGATTTCTTTCCTTCTGCTAACTTTGGGTTTTGATTGTTCTTCTTTCTCTAGTTCCTTTAGGTGTAGGGTTAAATTGTTTATTTGAGATTTTTCTTGTTTCTTGAGGTAGGCTTGTATAGCTATAAACTTCCCTCTTAGAACTGTTTTGCTGCATCCCATAGGTTTTGGATCATCGTGTTTTCATTGTCATTTGTCTCTAGGTATTTTTTGATTTCCTCTTTGATTTCTTCAGTGATCTCTTGGTTATTTAGTAACGTATTGTTTAGCTTCCATGTGTTTGTGTTTTTTACGTTTTTTTTCCCTGTAATTGATTTCTAATCTCATAGCATTGTGGTCAGAAAAGATGCTTGATATGATTTCAATTTTCTTAAATTTACTGAGGCTTGATTTGTGACCCAAGATGTGATCTATCCTGGAGAATGTTCCGTGCACACTTGAGAAGAACGTGTAATCTGCTGTTTTTGGATGGAATGTCCTATAAATATCAGTTAAATCTATCTGGTCGATTGTGTCCTTTAAAGCTTGTGTTTCCTTATTAATTTTCTGTCTGGATGATCTGTCCATTGGTGTAAGTAAGGTGTTAAAGTCCACCACTATTATTGTGTTACTGTCAATTTCCTCTTTTATAGCTCTTAGCAGTTGCCTTATGTATTGAGGTGCTCCTATGTTGGGTGCATATATATTTATAATTGTTATATCTTCTTCTTGGATTGATCCCTTGATCATTATGTAGTGTCCTTCCTTGTCTCTTGTAATATTCTTTATTTTAAAGTCTATTTTATCTGATGTGAGTATTGCTACTCCAGCTTTCTTTTGATTTCCATTTGCATGGAATATCTTTTTCCATCCCCTCACTTTCAGTCTGTATGTGTCCCTAGGTCTGAAGTGGGTCTCTTGTAGACAGCATATATATGGGTCCTGTTTTTGTATCCATTCAGCAAGCCTGTGTCTTTTGGTTGGAGCATTTAATCCATTCGCGTCTAAGGTAATTATCGATATGTATGTTCCTATGGCCATTTTCTTAATTGTTTTAGGTTTGTTTTTGTAGGTCCTTTTCTTCTCTTGTGTTTCCCACTTAGAGAAGTTCCTTTAGCATTTGTTGTAGAGCTGGTTTGGTGGTGCTGAATTCTCTTAGCTTTTGCTTGTCTGTAAAGCTTTTGATTTCTCCATCGAATCTGAATGACATCCTTGCTGGGTACAGTAATCTTGGTTGTAGGTTCTTCCCTTTCATCACTTTAAATATATCATGCTACTCCCTTCAAGCTTGTAGAGTTTCTGCTGAGAAATCAGCTGTTAACTTTATGGGAGTTCCCTTGTATGTTATTTGTCGTTTTTCCCTTGCTGCTTTCAATAATTTTTCTTTGTCTTTAATTTTTGCCAATTTGATTACTATGTGTCTCGGCATGTTTCTCCTTGCGTTTATCCTGTATGGGACTTGCTGCGCTTCCTGGACTTGGGTGGCTATTTCCTTTCCCATGTTAGGGAAGTTTTCGACTATAATCTCTTCAAATATTTTCTCGGGTCCTTTCTCTCTCTCTTCTCCTTCTGGGACCCCTATAATGCGAATGTTGTTGTGTTTAATATTGTCCCAGAGGTCTGTTAGGCAGTCTTCATTTCTTTTCATTCTTTTTTCTTTATTCTGTTCCGCAGCAGTGAATTCCACCATTCTGTCTTCCAGGTCACTTATCTGTTCTTCTGCCTCAGTTATTCTGCTATTGATTCCTTCTAGTGTAGTTTTCATTTTAGTCATTGTATTGTTCATTCCTGTTTGCTTGTTCTTTAATTCTTCTAGGTCTTTGTTATACATTTCTTGCATCTTCTCGATCTTTGCCTCCATTCTTTTTCTGAGGTTCTGGATCATCTTCACTATCATTATTCTGAATTCTTTTTCTGGAAGGTTGCCTATCTCCATTTCATTTAGTTGTTTTTCTGGGGTTTTAGCTTGTTCCTTCATCTGGTACATAATCCTCTGCCTTTTCATCTTGTCTATCTTTTTGTGAATGTGGTTTTTGTTCCACAGGCTGCAGGACTGTAGTTCTTCTTGCTTCTGCTGTCTGCCCTCTGGTGGATGAGGCTATCTAAGAGGCTTGTGCAAGTTTCCTGATGGGAGGGACTGGTGGTGGGTAGAGCTGCCATAGCTTATTTCTTATTCTTGACATGTTACATGTCAATTGTGCTTGAGCTCCCTGCCATCTTAACTCTAGGACCGAGGGTCAGAGCAGCCCCCATGTGGCTTACTTCGAGTTACCAGAGCAGAATGGAAGAGAAAATGGCCAACTGTGACTGCCTCTTAAAGCTTCCATTGGGAAGTTACACAGTCATTTGATTGTGCTGAAGTTTAAGGAGGGACAGGGGAATATAATCCTACCATGTTCCCAGACTAGGGGATATAAGATATTTAGACCATCCCCAGTGACTACCAGACATATGCTGGCTCCTATGAGAACACAGAGAAAAGAGCAACTAACCTCCCCTTGGAGTAGAAAGGGTCAGAGCTGGTTTTGCAGAGGAATAAATGCTAAGTATGAAGAGTTTTTTAACTAGTCAAGAACAGAACAGCATTCCAGGTAGAAAAACACATAAACAGTTCATTTGCCCAATAAATTTGCATGTGTTCGAGAATAATAGGGGGCAGAAGGAGAGGGTATGTGTGTTAGGCTGAAAACACAGTCAGGGGCTAGGTGTGATGAGGGCCCACATGTAGGGTTAAGTTTACGCTGTGATGACTGACACTATCGTTATCGAAAATTTGGTCCTTGTCCCCGATGCCAAATGAGAATAACAAGGACGAGGTTTTGAGGATAAAGGAAAGAGAACTTTATTGATCTGCCAGCAAATGAGGAGAGTAGCAGACTAGCGTCTTGAAAACTACCATCCTGCCTTGTGGGGAGAAAGCAGGCGTATTTAAAGGAAAGTCTGGGGCTGGGGTTAAGATCAGAGGAACAAGCAAAAACAGCAAGAATGCCCACCCACATTAATCAGTAACAAAGACTGCACAGTAACAAAGGACATAAGTTTTAGTTCCCAGCAATGGAGAGAGAGGATGGGAAAAGCAGTTTCGCTTAGAAATTATCCATCACACAGTTTTAGACTTGTGGCCCTGTTACAGTATTTCATGATGAGGACGTTTGGGGTGGGGCAATTCTTTATGTCTGGAACTGTTCGATCCATTGCAGGATATTTAACATCCTGGGCAGCAGACACTCCATGCCTGTAGCACCCCCAATAATTATGACATTCCCAACTCCCATACCCATTCCAAACAACCCCAGATTGGAAGGAATACCACCCCCTGTTGAGAACCACTGGTAAGTGAGATTTACTTACATTTTCTTCTAAGATGCAGGAAGTATAACCACATTTTGACAAAACTCAAGAAATGCCAAGAAGAAACAAGTTATTGCTAATAAACAATTGCCACAAAATATAAACTGTAGAACAGTAGCAGTTGGTGATTATGGTATAAAGACATTAGGCAGTAGAAAATATGCAATTTACATCATACCCCTCTAACTCTGCCCCTCAAGAAAGGATTGTTTTCTCTGTTTTCAAGAAGAACACAAGTGATTGAGAGTAAAGGATCGGAGAGAACTGAATCTGCTCTAATTTATTTTTTTTAAATAGACATCACTAAGTTTGCTGCTTGAATAACATTTTCCAACACAGCCCAAAAGGATTGTGACACACCACTGCTAACTGCTATTATAGAATTTAAGTTGGGGAATGACTTTATCTAACTTATATTTTTAACAGATCATTCTGGTAGCCTGATGTAAAGTAAGAGCGGTTTGGACTTTTGCAGAAGTCCAAGCAACCAATACCGAGGAATAAGAAACATAGTGAACTGGTTGGATTCAAAACACCTTTAGGGAGGAAGGATCAACAAGATTTGTTGCCCACTGACTAGAAAGAGTGAGTAAAAGGGAAGAGAGGAGGCTGAGGAGAAGCCAGAAGCCATTAAGGAAACAGATGATGAGAGACAGCATAATGTAGGCATACGGTTAAAGAAGGAAATTTACAGCAACTGACATAGTGAATCAGCCAGGCCAACAGTCTCGAGATCCTGTTCTGCAAAACTCTAGTCCTGCAAAATGTCCTACATAAAAAGCATTCTGTGGTCAATTAAGTTTGGGAAATATTGTATACTCTCCCCACATGGAGATTTACTATATGTATTAGTAAGAAACCAATTTAAACTTTAACCCAGAGCATACTCTGTGTATTTGGTCTCAGAACCCTTTTTACTCAAAAAACCCATTAAGATTCTGCAGGGGACTTCCCTGGTGGCACAGTGGTTAAGAATCCACCTGCCAATGCAGGGGACACAGGTTCAAGCCCTGGTCCAGGAAGATCCCACATGCCGCGGAGCAGCTAAGCCTGTACACCACAACTACGGAGCCTGAGCGCCTAGAGCCTGTGCTCCACAAGAGACGCCACTGCAATGAGAAGCTCGCACACTGCAACCGAGAGTAGCCCCCGCTCACCGCAACTGGAGAAAGCCCGCACGCAGCAACAAAGACCCAACACAGCCAAAAAATAAATAAGATAAGTAAGTAAATAAATAAATAAGATTCTGCAGAACCAGTGTTCCAAGGAACACACTTTGGGAAACAGTTCAAAATCCATGTAGGAGAACTCCTCCAACTTAACAAAAAAAACCCAACTCAATTAAAAAATAGGCAAAGCACTTAAATAGACAGTTCTTCAAAGAAGACATACAGATGGCCAATAAGCACATGAAAAGATACTCAACTCATTAGTCATTAGGGAAAAAGTAAGAGCATATCAAAACCACATGCGATACCACTTCTCACAGTTCTGAAGGCTGGAAATCCAGGATCAAAGTGTCAGCAGGGTTGATTTCTTCTGAGGCCTCTCTCCTTGGCTTGTAAACTTTGCCTTGTCACTGCGTCCTCATACTATCACCCCTCAGACTATGTTGTCTGTGCCCTAATCTCTTCTTCTTGTAAGGATACCAGTCACATAGGATTAGTGCCCACCCTAATGACCTAATTTTACCATAATTACCTATCTAAAGCCCTATCTCCAAAAACAGTCACATTTTGAGGTCCTGAGGGTTAAACCTTCAACATAGGAATTTGAGGGGCCCACAATTTACCCCCTAACAGAGGATAAGGTGGAGAAGCAATTAGACAAATGGACAATGCCAATTTACGAAGGAGCAAAGTGGTACTCTGATATATGTACTAAAACTGCCGGTAGAAAATGAAAAGGCTTCAGTAGGATAAGAAACTAGAAAAACCAGAACTAAGATTAAAAGGCAAAAAAATACCTTGAAGAGAAATGCTCGCAAGCTTTGTTACCAACAAAGAATTCACTCTTTGATGTGAAGAGAGTCTTTTAAATCAATTTTTTAAAAAAATCCAGATGGCCCTGTAGAAACATACTAAAAGATATGAAGAGGAAAATCCAGAGGAATACAAAAGACAATTAAATACAATCATGTGTAATCACTAGTTATCAAAGAAAAACGAATTAACACAAAATATTTCACTTATCACACTGACACGTATTAAAAACACTGATCTGGTAAGAAGTGATTGTGGGCAACGTGCAGAAAACACAAATTATCACGTGAGTTAGTTCCAACAGATAAATTAGCATTGCCCATTCAAAGTGTATAATCTATAAGCCAGCAATTCCACATCCATTGCACATGTAAATTCATTGCAGACTTGCTGACAGTAGCCCACAAATTTGAAACAACTTAAATGTCTACTGTTGTGGACTGAACAGTCTCCCCCCACAAATACATATGTCGAAGCCCTGACCCTAAAGTCACTGTATTTGGCAACAGGTCCTATAAGGAAGTGATGAAGGTTACGTGAGGTTATAAGGGTAGGACCTCAGTCCTACAGGGCTGGTGTCCTTATAAGAAGAGGAAGAGATACCAGAGATCTCTTCCTCCACACAAGCCCAGAGGAAAGGCCATCTGAGGACACAGCAAGAAGGCAGCTGCTCACAAGCCGGGAAGAGAGTCCTCACCAGTAACTGAATCTGCCAGCACCTTGATCTTGGAATTCCAGCCTCCAGAACTGTGAAAAAATAAACGTCTGTTGTTTAAGCCACCCAGTCTGTGGTAGTTTGTTATGGCAAATGCAAAATATCAGTCAAAAGTTGGTTACATCAATTACAGCATATTCATACAACTGGAGTACCATGGAGGCTTTCAGAAGAAACGTAGATTGATTCACATGTAACGCCATGGAAAGATGTTCCACCTTTATTATGTGATAAAATACAAGTTATCAATACATGTATATCATGGTCCCATTTAAAAACAAAGTGCTATATAGGCTCATGCAGATTTTTCCAATCTGGAGAGATCATGGAAACAAGGAGGGAAAAAGGGGTAAGAAAAAAAAAGAAATACTCACAGAAGTTTCACTTTTTTAAGTCATACACATCTGTAACTCTTATATTTTAAGAAAAAGCAAGGTTTTATAGTTAATTTGTAAATATATATATTAAAAAATAATAAATTCATGTTGACAGAATTTTCCAAACTCCAGAGGTAATTAACACCCCTTGAGTTTGCCTGTAGCATTAAGAGTTAATTCATTCCATAGCCTGGGCTTTATCTGAGTGATAATCCGACGTGATAGAAACCTGCCCTTTTTCCCCCCCAATATTTTATTACAAAAATTTTCATACATACGTAAAAGTTGAATTTTACAGTGAATCTCTATATGCTCACTATGTAATTCTACAATTCACATTTTACTATTCTTGTTTTATCACATATCTGTCCACTGCTCTATTCCTTCACCCATCCATCTTATTTTTTATATAAGAAATATACATATATTTCAAAGTAGGTTGCAGACACAAGTATACTTCCCCCTAAATATTTCCATATGTGTAGCATGCTAACTGCTTTTAAACACATAATGAAAACCCTTTCACACACCAGAAGAGACCACACACTTAACCTGAGACTATCCAAAGGAGAGGCTTAGAAAGAAATGGGGTTTGGAGGGGACTTCAAAAGGACTAATTAGGTTTTGTGTGCCACCTTAGTCTAACCTTCACTGAGAAAGTGCAGAGAAGCATCCACACCTCATAGCCAAACATCAATATGTTTGTAATTAATCAAAACTGCAAGTTAAGAAAAAATCAGAGGGAAAATAAAGATCTGGACAAATACACTGCTGTGAACCCTTTCCAAGAGGAGTTGGTGGCTCAGACTGGGAGGTTCTGCCCTGGTTGGCTGTAAGCCTCTAGCTTCTGGGAAGATAACACCAGCCAAGCATCCTTTCAAGTCCTTGAAGATATGGTCTGCTTCTGTTTGCCTATAAATATTTGCATGTTGGTATCATTGAATGTTCTCAGTTTTTTTCAAGCACTGTTTTAACTACAGAAACTAACCCCAAACAGCTTAAGACTGTTATGTAACACGCAGTGCAACAACTTATCCACCCTAACCTGAGAGATTTATTTATTCATTTTCAAGGTAGACCCAGGTTTTAAATTTTCCGATTAGCAAGTAACCTAATAGAATTAAAAAGCCATGCAAATCACCTTCCCTTTGATAGACGGGCCTGCCCACCAACCTGGTTTACGAGAAAGCAAAGCAAAGCATTTTTCTTCCTAAACCAGAGATTACACTGGCTCCTGCTTTGACGAAGGTGCCCAGCATGGTCCGTGAACATAACTGAGGAACGTAAATGCTCGGATTCTTTGCTACGACCGTGCCTTTCCACGGGTCCTCCCAGAATTAGAACTGTGAATACCTCAGCCCCCTCTCGGGAATGTGACACCTCTGGAAACCTCCCCAGAACTTTTGTTTCCTTGAGAGTAGGTGCCTTCTGTGATCATGGAAACACCTAAAGTTCCGAAGCTTAAGACTGCCAAAATTTTCTGCAATGAGGCACTATTTAGTAGAATAAAAACACCAATAGAACATCTGCCACAAAGATTAGAAAATCACGAGGTTTAATTATTTCACTACCTGGCCAGGATGTTCCCTCCGCCCCCATCCCCCAATGACAAACTACAGATGGCACATGTAAGTACAATCATGTGGGATTCGTGGGTGCTTGGACGGCATGCTTGCTTAAGAAAGAGGAGAATCCAAGGGGGGAAAGCAACTTACATGTCCATTTAAACGTATCTGTTCTACCTTACATTCCCATTTCTTTTTCCTACTTAAAATTCAACAATCCATTAAAAGCTAAATCCGCTAAGACTTTAAGTGGCCTTCATGGAGAGGAATAAATGACATTGCATTTATCTGTTGAGAACATCAATGGAAAATTAACTGGAGAAAGGAAAGATTAATTAATAAGAGCAGAAATGACTACTTAACTTCCTTTGATGTTAGAAATTATGAAAGAGTAAAATAACCACTCTATTTTATCAGGCACAATAAAACAGAGGAGGCAAAGCAAGAGGAAGCAAATGAAGTATTGACCTAAAAAGACAGGGGCAAACGTTCTGCCCCACAGCCCAGACTGCTTGGGTTTTTGAACAGAACTCAGGACCCCTCATTACTGACCTTGGGGCCGCCCACTTCTGTCTCTACACCAGAGATGGAAGTCAAGTGCTCTGAGAATCTAGCTGTCCCCATGGATCAGCCCAGCTTTGGAGGGAGGACCCATCAAACCCCAGCCTAAGAACTTTGAGCAACTCCCTAGAAGCAGCCGTACTTCCTGATCTCAAATTCCTGACAATCTAGTTGGAAAGACTAAATAAACTCACATATAAACCAAAGCAGTACACTTGGAAAGCAGGAATGGAAGACAGAGAGAAGCAACAAGAAAGGAAGATCCAGGAAGCTTTAGATCTCTAGGGAAGAGGGAGCAGGTCTCTGGAAGCTTGGAATACTGAGAAATTAAACATCCATGTCAAGCTTAATCAGATCTCCAAGGAGCAGGCAACTGACATCTGGTCTGCCCAGCCAATGCCTGTGCTAACATGGAATCAGTTTAATTATATTTACACAAACATGATGGAACAATATAATCACAGCATCAGACTCTCCCAACTTCCATCCTCCCAAAGCATTATTTGAATATCACAAAATTGCTTTGTAAACAGAAAGGCACACATACAATTGCTATAAATCCTGTAACGGCGCAATTATAGCTTGACCATTGTTTTGTTGTTGTCATTCACAGGACTTAGCAAAATGCCTGGTCCTTGGTAGGTGCCAAACTAAGAAAAGCTAAGTAAATCATCAAGATGATAAAAGCAAACTCTTTATAACTGAACTTAAAAACCACACAAAGGAACTGACAATTTTATATGTTTTAACTAGGTATCTTTTAGGGTTATTTGATTTTGTTGATTTCTAAAAGAAAAGAAAAAAAACAGCGCAAGAGATGTTTTCCTGAAATGAAATCGCTTTGCACAGGAATCTGACTTAAGGCTCCTAAATCTTCACATTTACCAGAACTTCCAAGTCCGTTCCCCTCACACAGGCCTCTGAAATAACTGATATCACCTCCACTCCCCAGGCTGAGGAGACAAAGCAGGAGGAGTTCCATATTCGGACGCCAATGCACAGCCAACGACACACATCCAGCTTAGTTAGGATGGACCGGGTCTGCCGTCCCCATTAAGCTTATTGCCCGGAGAGCTCAGCGAATTTGCATACAGCCATTGAGAAAGAGAACTGATACCAGAAGTGACAGCTCCACACTGAGTGCCTTGATTCATAGAGTGTTCAGTGACATAAATTTAAAGGCCAGGGCCCTCAAGCAACGTTTTAGGTTGGGCTCTTTTCCCCTTAATTACAAAATAAACGAAAGCAAGGAAGGTCTCCACTCTCCAGAGGCTCCCCTTGAAACACTGGAGCAGGCTGTTTCCAATTCAATCCTATGCCCACTGCCCCAGATCAACAGACCCTTTGGTTCACGATGTCATCGTCTGCCTTCCTCCACCGCAGGTGCAGGTGGGTGGCGACAGAGCCCAGCTTCTCTCCCAGAGGTTCCTTCATCTACAAAAGGAATAAAACCAGAGGAATTGAGAGGCGGTACCAGGACACTCATGTGACCAGGCAGCTGCACGTGGCAGGCCTTAGAGCTATTAAATTAACACACCCTCAGCCAGGAGGGAGGGCACCCCAGTCAGAGGTGGGAGACATCTGCCCGCTAACAGAGCGACTCCACGTGTGAGCCACAGACGAGCAGTGTCAGCATGATGTGAACACTTCTTAGAAATGCAGAGTCCCAGGCCCCACCCCAGACCCACGGAGCCAGAATCTGTATTTTTACAAAATCCCCAAGGGATTCACAAGCGTACTGAAGTTTATGGGATACTGTGCTAGAAGATCGACAAAAGAAAAAAGTTTCAGCAGCAACACTCCCATAATTAGAAATGCCTGTTTATCGGGTTTGGAAAGAGCCCTTGATTTAAATGATCAGAAAGCTAAGCTTTAACGTAGCCTCCATTCACAGGGCTGTCACAGTAAAATAGGACCAAACCTGTGTGTAGGCCATCAGTGAAATGCTGGCCCTGGTGCTGTGATTATCACCCCTGGAACATGTGAAAATTCTGATTCCACGGCCCTGCCACCAGACACCCATTCAAAGGGCTCTGCTAAGACCTAGAAACCTGCCTGTTGTAACAGGCTTCCCAGATGATTCTGACGCAGATGGTCCCGAAACACACTATAATAAACACCTCAGGGTTTAACCATTACGCCGTGAACTCAAAAGAAAATGATGTTGGTGTTAGACGTTCTTGTCCCCATCAGCCGGAGGGGGAGACATCAGGACTATGGCATGAAGCTGGACAAGGAGTGAACCTTGTCTACTCCTAAATACATCTCTCTCCCACACACACACCCCCCTCCACATCTATGCATGTGCTAAGCTGTAGAGCAAGGTGCTGCAGGGAATATGGGATTCCCGGGAGTGACGGGGGCCGTGGGGATTGTTTATAAGGCGGCTGGTTGGTCATAAACCTGTTCCTAATGAGGACAGAAGGGGGTGTCTGAACCACAGCTGGTGCAGTTAATTGGTGGGAAAGTTTGGGGCTCTGTGGTTCACAGTTTAGGGAGTTCTGTTTAGTCTAAAACAGATGACAACACGGTTATCTCTTGCAGATTCAGCCTGAAGGTGGGGGTAGTCAAACCTACACTAACTCTTACTGGTCCAGGTAAGACAAGTTCTTATATACCATAGATACTGATGAAATGATTTCTGTTGAGAGTTGACAAGACTTTAGAAAGCCTCTGGCCCGTGGACCACCTACATCAGAATCACCTGGTGGGCGTGCGGGGGTCGCTAGTTAATCATGCACTATCCTAGACCCACACACCAGGACTACTGCCGAACTGCCAGAGAGAGACGCCAGGATTCATGTTGTTTTGGAAGCCCCCATGCGGTTCTGGTGATCATCGGGTTTAAGAACCACAAAGACTTCACCTTCTAGGTGAGAAAAGCAAAGTGACATGCCACAGTCCCCAGCCCTGATTCCCCATTGAGCGCTCTACTAGGGGATGGGGGAGCTACCTAGACAACCTCCTCTGCCCCTGGGGCCGTCCTGGGAACCAGGAAAGCAGAAACACCGCTTTGAGGGAACTTTGTGCCAATCGTGGCCAGATCTTTCTCCCTATTTTTATTTGTTACAACCCCCAGTGGAATCCTGAGTGGACACTTAAAATGCAGCATCTTATACAATCCAGAGTCTCTGGCCTTACCCCAGAGCACGGCTCCAAGCTGGAAGAATCCGCCCTCAAGAAAAGAGCTGATGTTTATACCCACTCTACATCTGTTTGGGATTATACACAGTGTTTAGTATGAAAAAAAAAAAGGAGCAATAACATTTACACAGGCATTATCACAGTCTCTTTCTGAATTTTGCTCCGGAAAAGAATACAAACCTAGATTTTAAACCAAAAAAGCAATGTTTCATATGCTACCATTTGTGTTAAAACAAAAAGGAAGATAATTGCATACACATGTTACCTGCTTTCATTTGCATAAAATTTCCCCTAAGTTGCACAACAAACCAGAGGCCTGTGATGGGAGAGGGCTTTCCATTGTGCAACTTTTATACTTTTAAAGTTGTGAACCTTGGAATTGTACTGCCTACCTAAACTATTAAATTCAGTTTTACTTTCTTTTTTAATTGACGTGTAGTTGATTCACAATGTTGTGTTACTTTCAGGTGTACAGCAAACTGATTCAGTTATTTTTTTTTCAGATTTTCCATTATAGGTTATTACAAGATATTGAATATAATTTCCTATGCTATATAGTAAGTCCCTGTTGCTTATCTATTTTATGTATAGCAGTTTATATCTATTAATCCCATACTCCTAATTTATTCCTGCCCCCTTTGGTAACCATAAGTTTGTTTTCTACATCTGTGAATCTGTTTGTTTTGTAAATAGATTTATTTGTATTATTTTTTAGATTCCACACATAAGTGATATCATATATTTGTCTTCGTCTTACTTCACTTAGTATATTCTCTAGGTCCATTCATGTTGCTGTAAATGGCAAAGTTTCCTTCTTCCTTATGGCTAATATTCCATTGTGTGTATGTATGTGTGTGTGTGTGTGTGTGTGTGTGTGTATATATATATATATATATATATCTCACATCTTCTTAAGCCAATCATCTGCTGATGGGCACTTGGGTTGTTTCCATGTCTTGGCTATTGCAAATAGTGCTGCTATGAACATTGGGGTGCATGTATCTTTTTGAATTAGAGTTTTCTTTTTTTCTGGATATATACCCAGGAGTGGGATTGCTGGGTCATATGGTAGCTCTATTTTTAGTCTTATAAGGAATCTCCATACTGTTCTCCATAGTGACTGTACCAATTTACATTCCCGCCAACAGTGTGGGAGGGTTCCCTTTTCTCCACACCCTCTCCAGCATTTATTGTTTGTAGACTTTTTGATAATGGTCATTCTGACTGGTGTGAAGTGATACCTCATAGTGGTTTTGATTTGCATTTCTCTAATAATTAGCGATGTTGAGCATCTTTTCATGTGCCTGTTGGCCATCTGTATGTCTTCTTTGGAAAAATGTCTATTTAGGTCTTCTTCCCATTTTTTGATTGAGTTGTTTGTTTTTTGGATACTGAGTTGTATGAGCTATTTGTATATTTTGAATATTAATCCCTTGTCAGTTGCATCATTCACAAATATTTTCTCCCATTCCATAGGTTGTCTTTTCATTTTGCTGATGGTTTCCTTTGCTGTGTAAAAGTTAACTTTGATTAGGTCCCATTTATTTATTTTTGCTTTTATTTCTTTTGTCTTGGGAGACTGATCTAAGAAAATATTGCTACGATTAAAGTCTGAGAATGTTTTGCCTATGTTCTCTTCTAGGAGTTTTATTATGTCATGTCTTATATTTAGGTCTTTAAACCATTTTGAGTTTATTTTTGTATATGGTGTGAGGGAGTGTTCTAATTTCACTGATTTACATGTAGCTGTCCAGCTTTCCCAACACCACTTTTTGAAGAGACTGTCCTTTCTGCATTGTATATTCTTGCCTCTTTTGTTGTAGATTAATTGACCGTAGGTGTGTGGGTTTATTTATGGGTTCTCTATTCTTTTCCATTGATCCATATATCTGTTTATGTGCTAATATCACACTGTTTTGATTACTGTAGCTTTGTAGTAAAGTCTGAAATCTGAATGGGTTATGCCCCCAGATTTATTCTTTTTCCTCAGGACTGCTTTGGCAATTCTGGGTCTTTTGTGGCTCCATATAAATTTTAGGATTATTAGTTCTGTGAAAAATGTCATGGGTATTTTGATAGGAACCACATTAATCTTTAGATTGCTTTGGGTAGTATGGCCATTTTTTTAAATTGGGGTATAGTTGTTTTACAATGTTGTGTTAGTTTCTTCTATACAACAAAGTGAATCAGCTATATGCATACACACATCCCCTCCCCCTTGGACCGCCCTCCTCCCCCCCCATCCCACCCATCTAGGTCACCACAGAGTACCAAGCTGAGCTCCCTGCGCTATACAAGAGGTTCCCACTAGCTATCTGTTTTACACATGGTAGTGTATATATGTCAATCCCAATCTCCCAGTTCATCCCATCCCACTCCACCTTCCCCCCAACCCCGGGGTCCACACATCCATTCTCTACGTCTGTGTCTCTATTCCTGCCCTGCAAATAGGTTCATCTGTATCATTTTTCTAAATTCCACATAAGGGGGAACCCTCGTGCAATGTTGGTGGGAATGTGGATTGGTGCAGCCACTATGGAGAACAGTATGGAGGTTCTTTAAAAAACTAGAAATAGAACTACCATATGACCCAACAATCCCACTACTGGGTATATACCCTGAGAAAACCATAATTCAAAAACAGACATGCACCCCAGTGTTCATTGCAGCACTGTTTGCGATGGCCAGGACGTGGAAGCAACCTGGATGTCCATCGACAGATGAATGGATAAAGAAGATGTGGTGCATGTATGCAATGGAATATTACTCAGCCATAAAAAGGAACAAAATTGGGTCATTTGTAGAGACGTGGATGGACCTAGAGTCTGTCATGCAGAGCGAAGTAAGTTAGAAAGAGTATGGCTATTTTAACAGTATTAATTCTTCCAATCCAAGAGCATGGGATGTCTTCCCATTTCTTTGAATCATCTTCAATTTCCTTTATCAATGTTTCATAATTTTCAGCATATAAGTCTTTCACCTCCTTGGTTAAGTTTATTCCTAGACATTTTTAATGCAATTTTAAACAGACTGGGGTTATTTTTACTTTCTCTTTCTGATATTTCACTATTAGTGTAAAGAAGAGCAACAGACTTATGTACATTAATCTTGTATCCTGCTACCTTGCTGAAGTCATTTATTAGTTGTAACAGTTTTTGTATGGAGACTTTGAGGCTCTCTATATAGAGTATCATGGCATCTGCAAATAGTGACAGTTTTACCTCTTCCCTACCTATCTGGATACGTTTTTTTTTTTCTTGTCTGATTGCTGTGGCTAGAAATTCCAATACTATGTTGAATAGAAGTGGTAAGAGTGGGCATTCTTGCCTTATTCCTAAATTTAGCAGGAAGGCTTTCAGCTTTTGTTTTTAAGAAAAGATGACAATGAATGCTGCAAAGTTGATAATCTACAGCACAAGCTATTCTTAGTCCAGCAGGACCATGTGACTCACCAGGGCCAGCCCAACCCTCCTGTTTGTCTGCCTTGCTGGCACCAAGAAAGAGCTGGGATGACGTTTCTCCACTGGGCATGGGATAAACCCCTCCATCCCAAGCATGCCCCAACCCCTACTCACCATTCACTAACTTAATCTGCACAGGATTTCGTTTTCCTAAATAACTTCAGAATTATGGCCACAGAACTAACCTGCATAGTAAGGAGAGGGATTGATCAGAACACCACAGGCTGCATACCTGGCACCACTTACCTGGCATCTCTGGCATCCAGACACCAGCCAGAAGCCACCAAATAACAAAAATCCTCAGCTCACAGACAAGTAAATATTTGAGGACCACGAGGAGTCCTCGAATAAAAACCAACTGAAACCTGGGTGTTTCCCTGCTTAATGCTCCCAGGTGAAACTACTTACCCATCCCTATAAAAAAAATTGTAGCAGGAGTTCTTAATATAAGATCATAAAATTCAGATATTTTCAGGAAAGAAAAAATATGTATATTGTTCTAAGAAGATTCTCAAGGATTTCTGACCCCAAAAGGTTTAAGCATCATTGTTCTGGAACATGCATCTCAATGTGTGGTCCCAAGACTTCCCATATCAGGACCACCCAGACGAGAACACTTTTTAAAATGCATATTCCTACATGGAACAGTATTCGATTCCAACTTCCTTGAGGACACGATGCTAAGTGAAATAAGCCAGACACAGAAAGATAAATTCTGTAAGATCTTTGTTTATATGTGGAATCTGGGGGGAAAAAGACTCCAACTCATAGAAGCAGAGAGTAGAATGGTGGCTACCAGGACCTGGGGAGGGGGGGAGCTGTTGGTCAAGGGGCACAAAGGTTCTGTCATGCAAGATGAATAAGTTCTGGAGATTTAATACGCAGCACTGTGACTACAGTTAATAATACTGTACTGCATGCTTAAAATCTGCTGAGACAGTAGATCTGAAGTGTTATCACCGCACAAAAAAATAGTAACTCTGTGAGGTGATGGATGTGTTAATGAGCTTGATCGTTATAATCATTTCACAATGTAAATGGATATCAAATCATCACTTTTTATACCTTAAATATATACATTTTTTATTTATCAAGTATATCACAATAATGCTGGAAAAAATAAAATTTAGAGGAAAAAAATGAATTGTGCAGAAGGCACTGCATTTCCCGTAGGTGAAGAATTTATTTTCTCCTTAGAACACTCTTCAGGGTGGGATGGGGGTGGAGAATGAAACAAAAACCCCACATTTTTTTTTTTCTTGGCCGCACCAGGCACATGGGATCTTTGTTCTCCAACCAGGGATCGAACCCGTGCCCCCTGCATTTGGAGAACAGAGTTTTAACCACTGGACTACCAAGGAAGTCCCTGTAACAGCTTTTTAAATGCCATATTCAAAGGGCCAAATCTCCATCCTTACAAACCCTTCTTTAAAAAACATGCCTGACTTATATTTAAAGATTAAAAGAGGGCTTCCCTGGTGGCGCAGTGGTTGAGAATCTGCCTGCCAATGCAGGGGACACGGGGACCAGGGTTCGAGCCCTGGTCTGGGAAGATCCCACATGCCGCGGAGCAACTAGGCCCGTGAGCCACAATTACTGAGCCTGCGCGTCTGGAGCCTGTGCTCCGCAACAAGAGAGGCCGCCATAGTGAGAGGCCGGCGCACCGCGATGAAGAGTGGGCCCCGCTCGCCACAACTAGAGAAAGCCCTAGCACAGAAACGAAGACCCAACACAGCCAAAAATAAATAAATAAATAAATAGCGTTCCCTTTAAAAAAAAAAAAAAAGATTAAAAGAAAGTCTGACTTGTTTACTGATTATTAACTTAATTACCAAATATAACAGTTTACATTCTCAACGTATGATTTATTAAGCATGTAAACCTGATATTAACTCATGCCCAACTTGGTACAATGAGAGATAGCCTAATACGTGGAACTCCAAACATGTTGCACTGTTTTTACACCCTTCCAAGGTTTAATCCCATCATATCTGTCAACTGAAAAACCTCCTCATCTGATCCAGAGGGTTTTTTCTCCCAAGTTTTCTTCTTATGAGTCAAGATTTGTCCATGTAAAATTCCTTTTATGTTGGTATTTTAATTGAACACTAAAAAATAATAGTTCATGGAATACAAGATTTAGTGTAGCACATAAAAAAATAAAATGACAATAATAAAAAAAAATCCATCTCGCTCACATAAATTAAGGCAAAGCCCTAAAAGTTCAACCTATGACTATCATATATTCTGCAGTTGATTTTCCATTTTCACCCCCAAAATGCCATAAATTACAAAGTATTAGCATGCAGCAGTGCAACTTGGTACCGATCAGACACATAATTCTTCTCTAAAACATCTCAGCCATTTCTTATCCTATCTGCCTTTCCAAATCTTTATTAACTCCACCAAAAGAGCTTATTGAAAGCCCACCTGCATTGTGACCTCAGGGGCTTTCAGCCAGTAAAAACAAAACAAATTAGAACTCTGATATTCACATACATACAGGGGAAAATCAATAGTTTTAATTTTCACATGGAGGCCCACAATTTTCAACTGACGGCCTCAGCAGGTTTTAATGGACACAAACAATTTACTTTTACTGTTTTAATTGTTTTTAGTCAATCACTTTTTATTGCCCCTCTCCATCTGACTAAACAAATTAATCGAGCTATATTCATAAATGATGACTGGGTAAAACGGCCAGTTATGTATATTTTACTATTTGAGTCTCAATTACAGGCAGCATTAGGAAGTAGCTGGCCCAAAAGGTAGCCTCAGTCATTAAAGCAGAAAAGGGAACAAGTCAGAAGGAAAATGACAGAACAGTGGCCCTCTGTTGGCTTAGGGCATCCGCGGGCAGCTGTTGGCAGTCCCCGATCTCCGCTCTGAGTGCAAAGCGGCCATCTGCTGTCCCCCAGGGAGGAGAAGGGGCAGAGTCTCAGGTTACTGGGGTGGCAAAGGCCTTGAGAGCCTGCAGGCAGGTGAGGGCTGTTTTGCGTCGAGTTAATTAGGAGACTCGGCTACAGCTCAGGCAAGCCTGAGGTCACATATGCAGACTATGGTGCACGCCACCCACTTTCTTTGGAAGCAAACCCTCTCCTCTCTCCAAAAACCTGTGAAATCCTGGAGCTGAAAGCTCTTGCCTCTAAACAGTTCATCTGGGCTAGTTTTATGCCTCGCAGGCAAGCATGAGAAACCCCCCTGCTCACTGAAAAAGCTTCAACACAACCCACATTTTCCTGCTTAAAAAAAAATCCCTAAAAGTTGATCTGTAAGAGCCTTATCAAAGACAAAAGTCTTTGCCACCAAGACATTGTTACATTTTAACTCCTACATCTGCTTTGATCACATGGTCCAGCCCTGGGCTTGACTGGAATCACTAGTGAAAGTTAATCAATCCCAGCTGTCATCATGGCTTATAGGATGGAATTTTCCAGAACTGTCACGAAAGTGCTTTCTAACTTTGAAGAGTCATGGCTTCTTGGTATCTCACTAGGGATGGTTGTATCCTAGTGGGTTTGGCATTTGCAGATTCAATTACATGCACTGGCCAAAAAGAAAAAAAGAGGGAGAAGTGGAAAGGGAAATAATTGAAATAGTGCAAATGACTTTGCCCTCCATCCACTTGATGAGCGTATGTCCCAGAGAGAACATGAGATTGGAAATAAGACTCAGCTGTCCCCACAGTCACTCTAAGCCCGAGCCAACTCTTAATCACATCTGGTCTCAACTGAAGAAACCACAGAGAGTTCCAGTTCAGGGGGGAGAAGGTCCCTGTGTTGGATTTACTGTGAGAAGGAACCGTGGTTCTGGGGCTGCCCTCCACGTGCTCCTGACGCACTGCCTTTAGAACCTTCCCCGGTGCAGGAATGAACTTCCCTGAGCACCCGTGGGCATCGCAGTTGGAAAGTTCTGCTGTGCCTAACAAATCCAGAAGACTCTTCTACTGTAGTGTGATTTATGTACACGTCACAGCAGTCAAACCCGCAGAATCTCTGATTGACCAAAGGGCAAATAATTACTCCTTTTAATTGTGATAAATCACCCTGGAGCAGGCAAATATTTGATTCTCAATTAATTTCCTCGGCACTCCCGACAGTGACAGCACAGCTGCTCTGTCACTCCTTTCCCTTCCCTATTAGGACTGGGTGCAGATCTGAGTGAAGGGACAGGTGGCTGACAGTGACTTATAGGGGACAGGCTATGCTCTGAGAGCATGTGATAAAAGCCCTGTGATAAAAGCCAAAATTATGAGGAAATTAATATGCAGCTCAGAATTGGCATTTAGATATACCAGATAAATCAGAGGCCATCCTCAGATATTGCAAAACTGCTAGAGAAGAAAAGATGCTGAGTGTGGGAGCAGTATGTGCCTCCAGTGTCAAAAGAAGCAATCGTTTCTTTGAGAATTCAGTTGCCTGCTTTCCTCCTCTCCAAAGACTGGGGTTATATGGAGGAGCAGGGGACTAGGAGAGTGTCTTTCAGGCTCCACCCCTCACTAGCTACGAGATGGTATTCAAATTACATAAATTCCCTGTGCCTCAGTTTTCTCACCTGCAAAATGGGAAGAGTCACAGTGCCTACTTCTTAGGGCGGTTATTAGGACCTAGTAAGTTTATATAAATACTTGTTGCATAAATGAATAAATAAATGTTAGTTGCTCTTATTACTACTCACAGCAATATCATCTTCATTACTTTGGAAGTTTTAAATGCAGAGAATAAAGCAATAACAAAAGGAGCTAATACATACAGCGCTTCTATGTACCTGACTTAGCAACATGGCAAAACGTCCTCCAACTATATACCCTTTCCACAGGTACAACCCCTTTCAGGAGGGTCAATGTATCCTAGTGGGTCTAGCATTTGCAGATTCAATGTGTGTGAGGAAGTTGTGACACAGTTCTCTCTTCTGTCTTCTTTCTATACAGCTGCGTGGAGAGCTGTGAGATCCAAGTCTAGGGTACTGGGGAGATCAAATAAAGTCTCATAATCTTCTTTGGTCTGGATCCAAATGACTTAAGAGGAATAGGGAACTCTACATGTGCCAGCCCAGATTATCAGACTTCTCAGCACTGAGATTTGGGGTCTGTGGTAGCCATTTTCACAGAAAGTTCAAGGGCAGCACACTCAACCATATTACATAGTAAAGATGCACACATAAATTTGGATCAATATTACTGCCTGGACTCTGAAATATGGCTGCATGGGATATCTGGGTTCGAATCTGCGCTTGGAGACCTACAGGGAAGAAGAACAAAGTGGCATCACGTTGACTGTGCATCCTGACAGAGATGGAAGATGCTACACCCCAGTGCTGTCGAATTCAACATATTTTGCTGAATTGCCTCCTCTAGACACTTAGGATATAGTAACTAACTTAAGTACATTGTCCCAACCCCTGTGAGGCTTCACAGCCCACAGAGGCATCAACTTTTAACCTAAGGATGGGATAGAAAATTGCATCATCTATGTTCTTTGTTTACAAGCAAGACTGACTCCAAACAAAAGAGGAGTTAACTAGAAGGACAACTGTGGTCACTTGCAAAGATGGCCCTAAATTCTCACCCCTCCCAATCTCCATGCACTTTGCATGTAACGTTGCAGTGCCCACCCACCATAGCTGGGCTGACCTGCTCCTCCCTTTGACAGTAAGCTCAACTGTGACTTGCTTTGGCCAAAGGGATGTTAGCATATGTGATATAAGCAGAGGCTAAAAATGGACTCTTTGGGTAACAAGATGGTGTCATTCTCTTTTCTCGCACCTGCCCTCTAAGTACAACCAAGTACCATAGCAGTAATTGAACAGATGACCATAAAAGGAGGAGAGAGGAAGGTGGGCTGGCTAGGGACCTCAGGACTTCAGGAACAAAACACAGTAAGTTCCCTGGGTTTTCTTCTCCCACATGTCCCAGACCGGATACCAGATAGCGTATAACCCAGAAACATCAACAGGCATTAAAAAACAAAATAAAACAAAAACCACAAGAAAGTCTGCTATATCCTGGGCCAAGCCCTCGTCAGGGAATTAGAAAGGAGACCCATATCCAGTGACAGTGATAGCCTGATCTACCTGCAACATCAGCACCAGCAGAGCTCCAGGGAACAAGCCATTTTAATCTTCCCACAGCATCAATAAGAGAGAAACGTGGGCAGGTGGGATCAACCCACATCTCACACCAGGTTACACGGGCAGAGCTAGCATCTCTGGCACTCCACACAAAAGGCAACCCAGATCTGGCATTTCCAGCCCTTCACTCAGCAGCAGGAGGTGAACGAGGCCTGGACCCTTCTGGTTCCCCACCCAGTGGCAGAGAACCACCAGAGCTTGTGACTCTTGGCCATCCACCCAGCTACAGGCACTTTGCTTCCTGAGGCACTGCCAGAGAGAGAGTGAGAAGCCCACTTACACCAGGTGGCCAAAGAACAGATTAGGAGAAACCCTCTCTGTCCTGTAGGTCCAGAAACCTTCAAGTCCCACCTAACAACACCAGGTGGCACAGGAAAGTGCCCACCTTCCACCCCCCAACCCTGGGCAGCACCAGGAGGGTCCAGCAGCTGGGATCAGCAGGGAGCCAGAGAACAAAGCAGAGCAAAGTAAAACTAAACTGTCACTGAAACTACAGCCCACAAAAGTAGCCAGAACCTACACACTAAACCAAACGAAGTGACTTTCTGCTAAAATTAAAGAGCTAAATAGGGTTAAAAACGAGGAAAACCTCAACTTGAATGAGAAAAAACGATCAACTGACACCAGGACTGAGATGAATAAGACGTTTGAACTATCTGATGAAGATTTTAAAGTAGCTGTCCTAAAACTGCTTCAACGAGTAATTATTAATTCTCTTAAACAAAGTAATATGTTCTTAAATTAAAACTTCAGCAAATAAATAAAACATTTTAAAATGGAAATTACAGAACTGGAAAAAACAAAAACTGAAATTAAGAATTCAATGCATGGGCTCAAGAATAGTGTGGAGATGACAAAATGAAGAGTCAGTGTGAGGACAGATAAACAGAATTTGTTCAATCTGAGCAAAAGAGAGAAAATAGAAAGAAAAAAAATGAACAGCATCTCTGGGACCTATGGGACACTAAGAGAAAGACATTTTTATCTTTGGAATCCTTAAAGGAAAAGAGAAAGCATGGAGCAAAAAAAAAACAAAGAAAAGAAAAAGAAAGTTCAAAGAAACAATGGCTAACTTCCCAAATTTGACAAAAAATATAAACCTATGTTTTCAAGAAGTTGTGTGAACACCAAATATGATAAACCCAAAGTAATCAACACAAAGACACGTTATAAACTCTTGAAAACTAAAAACAAAGAAAAACCTTAAAAGCAACCAGAGAGGAACTGGTTACTTAACATTACTTACAAAGGAATGCCAATTTAAACAATTTATTTCTCATCTGAAACCATAGGGACCAGAAAGGAGAGGCACATTTTTCAATGGATAAAAGAAAATAACTGTCAACCATGAGTTCTGGAACTGGCGAAACTGTTGTTCAAGAAAAAAGGGGAAATAAAGACATTTCCAAATGAGAAAAAAAATGAAACTCTGTCACTAGCAGACCTACCCTTAAAGAATAGCTGAAGGAAACTCTCAGACCAGAATGAGAACGATAACAGAAGAAGGATAAGAAATTCATTTTAGGGCTTCCCTGGTGACGCAGTGGTTAAGAATCTGCCTGCCAATGCAGGGGACACGGGTTCGAGCCCTGGTCTGGGAAGATCCCACATGCCGCGTAGCAACTAAGTCCGTGAGCCACAACTACTGAGCCTGCGCGTCTGGAGCCTGTGCTCCGCAACAAGGGAAGCCACGATAGTGAGAGGCCCGCGCACCGCGATGAAGAGTGGCCCCCGCTCACCACAGCTGGAGAAAGTCCTCGCACAGAAACAAAGACCCAACACAACCAAAAATAAATAAATAAATAAATAAATAAATTTATTAAAAAACAAAAGAAATTCACTTTAAAAAAAGGAAGAACAATGGAATTGGTTTAAAGGGGGTTAAAATAATAGACTATCCTCATACTCGTGAATTGTTTAAACCATATTTTATGGGTGAAGCAAACACTGCAACATCATTTGCTGTGGTACTTAAGGCATGTAGAGGAAATACTTGAAACAACTGTATTTAAAAAGTAGGAGCAGAAGCTAGCACACCATTGTAAAGCAATTATACTTCAATAAAGATGTTTTAAAAAATAAAAATAAAAATAAAAATAAAAATAAAAAAAAAATAAAAAGTAGGGGTGGGACTTCCCTGGTGGCACAGTGGATAAGAATCTGCCTGCCAATGCAGGGGATACAGGTTCGAGCCCTGGTCCCGGAAGATCCCACATGCTTCGGAGCAACTAAGCCCGTGTGCCATAGCTACAGAGCCTGCGCTCTAGAGCCTGCGAGCCACAACTACTGAGCCCGCAAGCCACAACTACTGAAACTCACGTGCCTAGAGCCCGTGCTCCTCAACAAGAGAAGCCACCGCAATGAGAAGGCTGTGCACCGCAAGAAAGAGTAGCCTCCGCTCACAGCAACTAGAAACAGCCCACATGCAGCAACGAAGACCCAATGCAGCCAAAAATAAATAAAATTAAATCTTTTTTTTAATTAATTAATTAATTAAAAGTAGGGGTGGTACAGAGACCTAAATAGAACTAAGGTTTCAATACTTCGTTCAATGTGACAGACATCAATACCAGCAAGAGTTATGGGCTGTGATAAACTCCATACATATATTGTACAACCTAGGGAAACCATTAAAATACATAAATAAATTACAATATAAAACATAACACAAACAATAAAATAGATACTAAAAAAATATATAAAAGAATTCTTTAAAATATTCAAGTAATCATAGGAAGGCAAGAAAAGAGGAGCAGAGAAATGAGAAGCAGAGGAAACAAACAGAAAATAATAAAATGGCAGAGTTAAGCTCTAACATATCAACAGTTATTATAAATGTAGGTAGTCTAAATATACCAATTAAAAGGGATTCACAGAATCGATAAAGATTCATGACCTACCAATAGACTGTCTATAAGAAACTCACTTCAAACACAATGACAGTGTTTGAAAGTAAAAGAATGGAAAAGGATATATCATGCTAACATAAGTAATAATTTTAAAAAGCAGAAGTGGCTACATTAATTTCAAGTAAAGTAGACTTCAAAGCAAAGAAAATTACAGGGGACAAAGGAGGACATTACATAATGACAGAACAATCCATTCATCAAGAAGTCATAGTGATCCTAAATGTGCATGCACTAAAAAACAGAGCTTCAAAACATATGAAGCAAAAACTAAAAAGAGAAATAGGTAACTTTACAATTATCACTGGGTGTCAACACCCTACTCTCAGTAACTGACACATCTATTAGATAGAAAATAGGCAAAAATACAGAATAATTGAACACTATCATCAACCAACAGGAACTAACTGGCATTTATACAACACCCAACAACAGCAGAATACATTTTTCAAGTGCCCATGGAACATTTACCAAGATAAACCATAACCAGGAACATAAAACAAACCCCAACAAATTTAAAAGAATTAAACTCATACATTTTGTTTTTCAACTAAAATGGAATCAAACTATAAATCAATAACAGAAAGACAAAAGGAAAATCTTCAAACACTTGGAGATTAAATAACATGCTTCCAAACAATCCATGAGTCAAAGGGAAAGGCTCAAAGGAAATATTTTAAAGTACACAAAAACCAAATGAAAATTAAAATATAACATTTTAAAATATGCGGGGTGTAGTTAAAGCAATGCTGAGAAAAAAATTTATAACACCAACTGCTTAGATTAGAAAAGAGAAAAGGTCTCAAATTAATAATCTAAGTTACTACATCAAAAAAATTAGGAAAAGGAAAGAAAAATAAACCCGAGGCAAACAGAAAGAAGGAAATAAAAATAGTAAGTGCAGAAATCAATGAAATTGAAAATGAAGAAAATAGAGAAAACCAATGAAACCAAAACTGGTTATCGGGAGGGAAAAAGACCAACAAAATTTTAAAACTTCTAATAAGACTGACAAAAAGAAAAAGAAAAAAGACGCATATCACCAATATCAGGAATGAAACAGGCAGATCAGTACAGATCCTGAAGCCATAAAAAGGAAGATAATAAGGGCACACTAAAAACAACTTTACACATAAATGCAACAATTTAGAAGAAAAACATCAATTTCTTGTAAACCACCAACTATTAAAATTAACCAAGATGATAGGTAACTTGAATACTCCTATAATCATTGAAAAAACTGAATATACAATGTTAAAGCTACCTATAAAAGAAATGCTCTGGACTAGGCAGCTTCCCTGGAGAATGTAAAGAAGAAACAACACCAGCTTCGCACAACCTCTTCATCCAGAAAAAAAGAGGAGAAAGAAATGCTTCTCAACTCATTTCACGAGGCCAGTATTACCTTGATACCAAAAACCGAAAAAGACGGTAATAAAAAAGGAAAATTACAGAATATCTCTCACGCTACCTAGATGCAAAACTCTTTAATGACATACTTCAAATAGAATCCAACAATGTACAAAAAGAATTATACACTATAATCAAGTGGGATTTATTCCAGGTATGCAAGGCTGGTTCAACATTTGAAAATCTATCAGTGTAATCCACCATATCAACAGGCTAAAGGAGAAAAATTATATGATCATATCAATTGATGCAGTAAAAGCATTTGACAAAATCCAACACTTATTTATGATAAAAACTCACAGCAAGCTGGGAATAGAGTGGAACTACCTCATCTTGATAAAAAGCATCTATTACAAAAACCTACAGCTAATGTCATACTTCATGATGAAAGGTTGACTGCATCCCCCCTAATACTGGAAACAAAGTAAGATGTCCTCTGTTATAATTCTTATTTAACACAGCACTGAAATTTCTATCCAGTACAATAAGCAAGAAAAAGAAATAAAAGTCACGCAGATTGTAAAGGAAGGAGTAAAACTGTCTCTATTTGCAGATGTTATAACTGTCTATATAGAAAACCTCAAGGAGAAAGAAAGAAAGAAAGAAAGAAAGAGAGAGAGAGAGAGAGAGAGAGAGAAAGAAAGAAAAGAAAGAAAGAAAGAAAGAAAGAAAGAAAGAAAGAAAGAAAGAAAGAAAGAAAGAAAGAAAGAAAGAAAGAAAGAAAGAAAGAAAGAGGCCTTCTAGAACTAACAGGTGAGTTCAGCAAGGTATTAGAGTACAGAATCAACCAACACACAAAAATCAGTCACATTTCTACATGTTAAAAATGAACATGTGGTAACTGAAATTAAAAACACAACAGTGTTTACCATTGCACCAAAGAAAATGAAATGTTCAAATATACATACAACAAAATAGACATCGGATCTGTATGCTGAAAATCACAAAATTCTGATTAAAGAAATCAAAGAAGACCTAAATAAATGGAGAGCTATACCAAATTCAAGGATTGTGTTTCAACACATTAAGGATATCTACTCTTTCCAAATTGATCTATAGGTTTCATGCCATTTTTATCAAAATCACAACAAGGCTTTTCATAGACATAGACAAGCTTATTGTAACATTTATATAGAAAGGCCTAAGACTTAAAAGAGCAAAAATAATCTTGAAAAAGAAGTACAGAGTGGGAGGATTCACTGTACCTCATATTAAGGCTTATTATATGGCTACAGTCATCAAGACAATGTGATATTGGTTTAGGGAGAGACACATTGATTGATACAACAGAACAGAGAACCCAGAAATATACACACAAATATATACAACTTATTTTTCACAAAAGTGCAAAAGTATTTTAATGAACGATGGCCTTTTCAACAATTGGTGCTGGAGCAAATGAGCACCCATAGGCTAAAAATGAACCATGACTTAAACTTTACACATTATGCAAGAATCAACTCAAAATGAATCATGAATATAAATGTAAAATGTAAAACTATAAAACAGACATAGGAGAAAATGTTTGGGACCTAGGGCTAGGCAAAGAGCACTTAGACTTAACACCAAAAGCACAATCCACACAAGGAAAAACTGATAAACTGGACGGCATCAAAGTTGAAAGCTTCTGCTCGTCAGAAGACCCTGTTAAGAATATGGAAAGACAAACTACAGACTTGCAGACAATAAATCCATCAAAAGGTATACAGCATATATACAGAACTCTCAAAACTCAACAGTAAAAAAGCAAGCAATCCAATTTAAAAATGGGCAAAAGAGATGAACAGACGTTGCACTGAAGATAATATACAGGTCACAAATAAGGACATCAAAAGATTTTCAACTTTATTAGCCATTAGGAAAATGCATATTAACACCCCAATGAGATATCACTGCATACCTATCAAGTGTGAGAGAAAACATAGTGACAAGCAAATGCCAGCGAGGATGCAGAGAAACTAGATCCTTCGTACACTGCTGGGAATGATAAGTAACAAAGCCATGTTGAGTTTGGCAGTTTCTTATACAGTTGACCCGTGAACAACATGGGTTTGAACTGTTCAAGTCCACTTATATGCAGATTGTTTTCAATAATAAATAGTACAGTACTACACCATCTGTGGTTGGTTAAATTGGCAGATACAGGGAACCATGGATACAGACGGCCGACTGTAAGTTACAGGCAGATTTGTAACTTCAGGGAGGGTTAGCACCCCTAACCCTCACCTTGTTCAAGGGTCAACTCTACAACCAAACATGCAACTACCATATGCCCCCCACCCCGGCAATTGTACTTTTAGACATTTATCAAGAGAAACAGCAACTTATAATCACACAAAAACCTGTACGCAACAAAAAGCAACTGTTAATAGCAGCTTTGTTCGTAACAACCAAAAACTGGAAACAAACCAGATATTTCTCAGTCAGTGAATGGTTAAACTAGGTCGATTCTGTGGAATACTACTCAGAAATAAAAAGGAACAAACTTAAGAGAAAAACAAATACCGTATACTAACACATATATATGGAATCTAAAAAAAAAAAAAAAAAGAAAAGAAAATGGTCAGAAGAACCTAGGGGCAGGACAGGAATAAAGATGCAGACCTACTAGGGAATGGACTTGAGGATACAGGGAGGGGGAAGGGTAAGCTGGGACAAAGTGAGAGAGTGTCATGGACATATATACACTACCAAACGTAAAATAGATAGCTAGTGGGAAGCAGCCGCATAGCACAGGGAGATCAGCTTGGTGCTTTGTGACCACCTAGAGGGGTGGGATAAGGAGGGTGGGAGGGAGGGAGATGCAAGAGGGAGGGGATATGGGGATATATGTATACGTATAACTGATTCACTTTGTTATAAAGCAGAAACTGACACACAATTGTAAAGCAATTATACTCTAATAAAGATGTTAAAAATTAAAAAAAAATAAAACAACAAAAAAAACAACAAAAAAAAGAAATAGAAAATTATATGTAAGTTAAATAAAAAAATTTTTTCTGTTGCAAAAAAAAAGAAAAGGAACAAACTTGATATCTCAACAACTTGGATGAATGGCCAAAGAATAATACTGCGAAAGAGCCAATCCCCAAAGATCATATACTGTATGATTCCATTTAAATAACACTCTTGAAATGACAAAATTACAGAAATGGAGAAAAGATGCGTGGTTTCCAGGGGTTAAGGACTGGGAGTGGGGTGTAGGGGATAGAGAAAGGTGGTTATGGCTATAAAAAGTGATCTTTGTCGTGTTGAAACTATACTATATCTTGACCATAACGGTAGATACAGAAATCTACACTTGTGATAAAATTGCAAAGAACTAAATATATATATGCACACATAAGTGAGTGCAAGTAAACTGGAAAAATCTGAATAAGATCAGTGGGTTACATTAATGTCAATCTCCTAGTTGTGATCCTATAGTTTTGCAAGACATCATCACTGAGGGAAATTGGGTAAAGGGTACATGGGATCTTGCCATCTCTCTTACAACTTCATGTGAATCTTTAATCATCTCAAAATAGTTTTTTAAAGGGAAAAATTAGAATTTTTTCAGTGGACTCGAGTATTAGGACTTTATCTCTTGTGCCTCTACCGTCACCATGAAAACATGCCAGGACGAGCCTGCTGGAGGATGAGAGACATGTGATGCATAGTCAGTCACCTTAGCTGCCCAGACAAGGCCACCCTAGATCTGCCGACAGCCAGCAGATCTGCCCCAGTCATGTGAGCAACCCGAGCAAATCAGCAAAGCCAAATGGCAGCTGACCCCAGACACACATGCAACTAAGGCTTATTGTTGAATGCTACTGAAGTTTTTGTGGCTGTTTCTCATGCAGCATTATTATCCCAACAGATAACTGATACAATAACCATATCTCAGGAAAGACACAATCAAGGTAACTCAGAAAGGTAGGCAGCCCAGCTGTAACAAGGCTCCCACACGCAGCAACACAACTGCTCCCACCATTTTTTGTACTTGAGTCCTTTGGCTCAATTACAAAAGATTCAAATTCCCAGGGGAGTGTCTACCTGCCTTCACTTGAATCCTGTGCTCATCTCTTTGCAGGAAACAGCAAGACACCTTGACTGCATGCAAGGAGAGTGTGCGGGACCCCAAAGGAAAAGTGGGGTACAGGAAAAAGAAGGGATTATGGATGCTAGCCAGGCAAAAATGACAGATGTCCTCTGCCAGGATAGACGGGGTGTATTTAGTTACACTAGGGTGATGATCAGCTTTTAAACATAGATTTAGAATTCACAATTCTAATTTTTATCATTTTAGGGGAAAACAGCTTTGAGAAATTAGGCCACATTGAGACACAATGTGACAGAATGGTTTAATAAATATTTGGACCCTGGAACCAGATTGTGTGGGTCTGAATTCAGCTCTTCTGCAAAATTACAAACATCTTGACTTTGGACAATTAATTTGAAAAATGCCATATCCTCTACCCAGATATTAAAGATTTATAATTCTTATTACTACATTAAAAGTTCTGGAAATCTTATGCAGTCTCAGTTTACCACCCACTACCCTTGTGACCTTGGGTATGTCACTTAACCTCTCTGTGTTTCTGTGTCTTTATCCATAAAATGGGGATAATAACAGCACCTATCTCCTGGGGTTGTTGTTGAGACTTAGAGAATGCATCTGTAAAGCATTTAGAAGGGTGTCTGTTCTGGGACTTCCCTGGTGGCGCAGTGGTTAAGAATCCGCCTGCCAGTGCAGGGGACACGTGTTCAGTCCCTGGTCCAGGAAGATCCCACATGCCGCGGAGCAGTTAAGCCCGTGTGCCACAACTACTGAGCTTGTGCTCTAGAGCCCGTGAGCCACAATTACTGAAGCCCGCGCACCTAGAGCCTGTGCTCTGCAACAAAAAAAGCCACCGCAATGAGAAGCCCATGCACTGCTATGAAGAGAAGCCCCCGCTCTCCACAACTAGAGAAAGCCCACGCGCAGCAACAAAGACCCAACACAGCCAAAAATAAATAAATAAAATTTTTTTTTAAAAAAAAAAGAATGGTGCCTATCCTAAATAACAGTGTTACCTGGGACATAAACTCTTTCATTCTTTGTTTGAATATGGAAGCCCCTTGCTTTATCATTCCTCCCGGTGAGAGACGACAATTTATAACATTTGATCTGTGAGCTTTAACAACAAGAAAGGCCATATGTCACATCTCATCCCTCTGCAATTGGGGGAAATAACTAAAGAGCCGTAAATCCCTAAATCTTTATTTTAACGGCTGTAGTGACAGATCCTTTGATACCCAACATCCCATTTCACTATTGTAAATGTCTCATTCCTCTCAAGGTTTCAAAAGGATGCTTTACAGCCATTCCTTCATTGATCACATGGCTTATTGACATGGCCCAGCTGAGCCAACTGAGGCTTTTTAGCAGCATGGAGCAGCTCTCCCTCCATTTGGGGGCGTTTTGATTAATAGTCGATTACCACAACAGCTGTGTGGCCAGCGCACATCAGGCCCCAGTGGAATCAGATTAAGGGGAGCCTCCTGGTGTAGTGGATTAAAGAAGTAATTTTTCCTCTCTGGAGACTTGGGTTCAAACCTCACTGAAGCCACAAGAGAAAACAGGTTTTGTGGCCTCAGTCCATCCCACAATTTGTCAACATCCAGCAGGAGCAAAATCCATCCTGAAAGCCATTAATCAAAGAAAGTGGACTCATCAGAGCTTAGGATTGATGGGATGTGGGGAAGCTAAGAGGCTACAAGTGACACTCTCAGCCTAGTTAGAAAAGGGTTTGAGGACACAGGCTCAAAGGTGGATAAAGGTACAGACGATAACATTGTCTGTACTTCCACTTCCCCTTCCTCCACCTCTGGCAACCACCCATCTACCTTGTATCTCTGGAGATTTGCCCATTCTGGACATTTCACATAAATGGAATAATACAATGTACAGCCTTTGTGTCTGGCTTCTTTCACTGAGCATAAAGTTTTTAAGATTCATCCACGTAACAGTACTACATTCCTTTTCATAGTTGAATAATATTCCCTCGTATGTATATACCATGTTTTGTTTTCCTGTTCATCAATTGATGGACATTTGGGTTGTTTCCATGTTTGGGCTATGATGAATAATGCCACTATGAAAATTCATGTATGAGCTTTTGTGCGCACATACATTTCCAATTCCCTTGGGCATATACCTGGAGAGGAATTTCTGGGTCATATGGTAACTCTTTAATTTTTGAGGCAATGACAGGCTGTTTTCCAATGTGTCTGCACAATTTTACATTTCCACCAGCCAAGTAGGAGAGTTCCAAATTCTCCACATTCTCACCAACATTTATCATTATTTATCTGTTTTACTGTAGCCATCCTAGTGGATGTGAAGCGGTAATGTATTGTGGTTTTGATTTGTTAAGCATTGATTTGTTAACCATTATTGGCCATTTATGCCTCTTGTAGAAATGTCTAATCATATCTTTTGCCCATTTATTAACTGAGTCATCTTTATTGTTGAATTGTAAGAGTTCTTATATATTCTAGATACTAGTCCCTTATCACATACAGTGATATGCAAATATTATCACCCAGCCTCTGAATAGCCTTTTCACCTTCCTGATGATGTCTTTTGTGGTTCATTTGTCTGAACCACAAATGCTTATGGTTTTGGTGAAGTTCAGTTTATTTCTCTCTGGTTGCTTGTACTTTTGGTTGGAGACTCTATGGCAAAGCCATAGAGAAGACAGGAAAAGAGGAGGATTTTGGATCACTCAGAAATGTTGTAAAGGCTGCTTATTTGCTTTTTTTTTTTTAACATCTTTATTGGAGTAAAACTGCTTTACAATGGTGTGTTAGTTTCTGCTGTATAACAAAGTGAATCAGCTATACATATACATATATCCCCGTATCTCCTCCCTCTTGCATCTTCCTCCAACCCTCCCTATCCCACCCCTCTAGGTGGACACAAAGCACGGAGCTGATCTCCCTGTACTCTGTGGCTGCTTCCCACTAGTTATCTATTTTACATTTGGTAGTGTATATATGTCCATGCCACTCTCTCACTTCGTCCCAACTTACCCTTCCCCCTCCCCATGTCCTCAAGTCCATTCTCTACGTCTGCATCTTTATTCCTATCCTGCCCCTAGGTTCTTAAGAACCATTTCTTTTATTTTTAGATTCCATATATATGTTAGGATATATATATCCTATATGTGCATATATATATTAGCATACAGTATTTGTTTTTCTCTTTCTGACTCACTTCACTCTGTATGACAGTCTTGAAGTCCATCCACCTCACTACAAATAACTCAGTTTCATTTCTTTTTATGGCTGAGTAATATTCCATTGTATATATGTGCCACATCTTCTTTATCCATTCATCTGTCAATGGACACTAAGGTTGCTTCTATGTCCTGACTATTGTAAATAGCGCTGCAATGAACATTGTGGTACATGACTCTTTTTGAATTATGATTTTCTCAGGGTATATGCCAAGTAGTGGGATTGCTGGGTCATATGGTAATTCTATTTTTAGTTTTTTAAGGAACCTCCATGCTGTTCTCCATAGTAGCTGTATCAATTTACATTCCCACCAACAGTGCAAGAGGGTTCCCTTTTCTCCACACCCTCTCCAGCATTTGTTTGTAGATTTTTTTGATGATGGCCATTCTGACTGGTGTGAGGTGATACCTCATTGATTTGCATTTCTCTAATGATTACAGTAATGTTGAGCATTCTTTCATGTGTTTGTTGGCAATCTGTATATCTTCTTTGGAGAAATGTCTATTTAAGTCTTCTGCCCATTTTTGGATTGGGTTGTTTGTTTTTTTGATATTGAGCTGCATGAGCTGCCTGTATAGTTTGGAGATTAATCCTTTGTCAGTTCCTTCATTGGTAAATATTTTCTCCCATTCGGACGGTTGTCTTTTCATCTTGTTTACGGTTTCCTTTGCTGTGCAAAAGATTTTAAGTTTCATTAGGTCCCATTTGTTTATTTTTGTTTTTATTTCCATTTCTCTAAGAGGTGGGTCAAAAAGGATCTTGCTGTGATTTATGTCATACAGTGTTCTGCCTATGTTTTCCTCTAAGACTTTTATAGTGTCTGGCCTTACCTTTAGGTCTTTAATCCATTTTGAGTTTATTTTCGTGTACGGTATTACGGAGTGTACTAATTTCATTGTTTTACATGTAGCTGGCCAGTTTTCCCTACACCACTTATTGAAGAGGCTGTCTTTTCTCCATTGTATATTCTTGCCTCCTTTATCAAAGATAAGGTGACCATATGTGTGTGTGTTTATCTCTGGGCTTTCTATCCTGTTCCACTGATCTATACTTCTGTCTTTGTGCCAGTACCATACTGTCCTGATTACTGTAGCTTTGTAGTATAGTCTGAAGTCAGGGAGCCTGATTCCTCCAGCTCCATTTTTCGTTCTCAAGATTGCTTTGGCTATTCGGGGTCTTTTGTGTTTCCATACAAATTGTGAAATTTTTTGTTCTAGTTCTGTGAAAAATGCCAGTGGTAGTTTGATAGGGATTGCATTGAATCTGTAGATTGCTTTGGGTAATATAGTCAGTTTCACAATGTTGATTCTTCTAATCCAAGAACATGGTATATCTCTCTATCTGTCTGTATCATCTTTAATTTCTTTCATCAGTGTCTTATAGTTTTCTGCATACAGGTCTTTTGTCTCCTTAGGTAGGTTTATTCCTAGATATTTTATTCTTTTTGCTGCAATAGTAAATGGGAGTGATTCCTTAATTTCTCTTTCAGATTTTTCATCATTAGTGTATAGGAACGCAAGAGATTTCTGTGCATTAATTTTGTATCTTGCAACTTTATCAAATTCATTGATTAGCTCCAGTAATTTTCTGGTAGCATCTTTAGGATTCTCTATGTATAGTATCATGTCATCTGCAAACAGTGACAGTTTTACTTCTTCTTTTCCAATTTGGATTCCTTTTCTTCTTTTTCTTCTCTGATTGCTGGGGCGAAAACTTCCAAAACTATGTTAAATAATAGTGGTGAGAGTGGGCAACCTTGTCTTCTTCCTGATCTTAGTGGAAATGGTTTCAGTTTTTCACCATTGAGGATGATGTTGGCTGTGCGTTTGTCATATATGGTCTTCATTATGTTGAGGTAAGTTCCCTCTATGCCTACTTTCTGGAGGGTTTTTATCATAAATGGGTGTTGAATTTTGTCAAAAGCTTTTTCTGCATCTATTGAGATGATCATATGGCTTTTCTCCTTCAGTTTGTTAATATGGTGTATCACATTGATTGATTTCCGTATATTGAAGAATCCTTGCACTCCTGGGATAATCCCCACTTGATCATGATGTATGACCCTTTTAATGTGCTGCTGGATTCTGTTTGCTAGCACTTTGTTGAGGATTTTTGCATCTATGTTCATCAGTGATATTGGCCTGTAGTTTTCTTTTTTTGTGACATCTTTGCTTGGTTTTGGTATCAGGGTGATGGTGGCCTCATAGAATGTGTTTGGGAGTGTTCCTCTCTCTGCTATATTTTGGAAGAGTTTGAGAAGGATAGGTGTTAGCTCTTCTCTAAATGTTTGATAGAATTTGCCTGTGAAGCCATTTGGTCCTGGGTTTTTGTTTGTTGGAAGACTTTTAATCACAGTTTCAATTTCAGGGCTTGTGATTCGTCTGTTCATATTTTCTATTTCTTCCTGGTTCAGTCTCAGAAGGCTTTCTTTTTCTAAGAATTTGTCCATTTCTTCCAGGTTGTCCATTTTATTGGCATATAATTGCTTGTAGTAATCTCTCATGATCCTTTGTATTTTGGCAGTGTCAGTTGTTACTTCTCCTTTTTCATTTCTAATTATGTTGAGTCTTCTCCCTTTTTTTCTTGATGAGTCTGGCTAGTGGTTTATCAATTTTGTTTATCTTCTCAAAGAACCAGCTTTTAGTTTTATTGATCTTTGCTATTGCTTTCTTCATTTCTTTTTCATTTATTTCTGATCTGATCTTTATGATTTCTTTCCTTCTGCTAACTTTGGGGGGTTTTTGTTCTTCTTTCTCTAATTGCTTTAGGTGTAAGGTTAGTTGTTTATTTGAGATGTTTCTTGTTTCTTGAGGTAGGACTGTATTGCTATAAACTTCCCTCTTAGAACTGCTTTTGCTGCATCCCATAGGTTTTGGGTCGTCATGTTTTCACTGTCGTTTGTTTCTAGGTATTTTTTGATTTCCTCTTTGATTTCTTCAGTGATCTCTTGGTTATTTAGTAGTGTATTGTTTAGCCTCCATGTGTCTGTATTTTTTACAGATTTTTTCCTGTAATTGATATCTAGTCTCATAGCATTGCGGTCAGAAAAGAGACTTGATATGATTTCAATTTTCTTAAATTTACCAAGGTTTGATTTGTGACCCAAGATGTGATCTATCCTGGAGAATGTTCCATGAGCACTTGAGAAGAAAGTGTGTTCTGTTGGTTTTGGATGGAATGTTCTATAAATATCAATTAAGTCCATCTTGTTTAATGTATCATTTAAAGCTTGTGTTTCCTTTTTTATTTTCATTTTGGATCATCTGTCCATTGGTGAAAGTGGGGTGTTAAAGTCCCCTACTATGATTGTGTTACTGTCGATTTCCCCTTTTATGGCTGTTAGCATTTGCCTTATGTATTGAGGTGTTCCTATGTTGGGTGCATACATATTTATAATTGTTATATCTTCTTCTTGGATTGATCCCTTGATCATTATGTAGTGTCTTTCCTTGTCCCTTGTAACAGTCTTTATTTTAAAGTCTATTTTATCTGATATGAGTATTGCTACTCCAGCTTTCTTTTGATTTCCATTTGCATGGAATATCTTTTTCCATCCCCTCACTTTCAGTCTGTATGTGTCCCTAGGTCTGAAGTGGGTCTCTTGTAGACAGCATATATATGGGTCTTGTTTTTGTATCCATTCAGCCAGTCTGTGCCTTTTGGTTAGAGCATTTAATCCATTTACATTTAAGGTAGTTATCGATATGTGTGTTCCTATTACCATTTTCTTAATTGTTTTGTGTTTGTTATTGTAGGTCTTTTCCTTCTCTTGTGTTTCCTGCCTAGAGAAGTTCCCTTAGGATTTGTTGTAAAGCTGGTTTGGTGGTGCTGAATTCTCTTAGCTTTTGCTTGTTTGTAAAGGTTTTAACTTCTCCGTCAAATCTGAATGAGATCCTTGCTGGGTTGAGTAATCTTGGTTGCAGGTTTTTCCCTTTCATCACTTTAAATATGTCCTGCCCCTCCCTTCTGGCTTGCAGAGTTTCTGCTGAAAGATCAGCTGGTAACCTTATGGGGATTCCCTTGTGTGTTATTTGTTGCTTTTCCCTTGCTGCTTTTAATATTTTTTCTTTGTATTTAATTTTTGATAGTTTGATTAATATGTGTCTTGGCGTGTTTCTCCTTGGATTTATCCTGCATGGGACTCTCTGTGCTTCCTGGACTTGAATGACTATTTCCTTTCCCATATTAGGGAAGTTTTCAACTATAATCTCTTCAAATATTTTCTCAGTCCCTTTTTTTTTCTCTTCTTCTTCTGGGACCCCTATAGTTCGAATGTTAGTGTGTTTAATGTTGCCCCAGAGGTCTCTGAGACTGTCCTCAATTCTTTTCATTCTTTTTTCTGTATTCTGCTCTGTGGTAGTTATTTCCAACATTTTATCCTCCAGGTCACTTATCCATTCTTCTGCCTCAGTTATTCTGCTATTGATTCCTTCTAGGGAATTTTTAATTTCATTTATTGTGATTTTCATCATTTTTTTTTTTTTTTTGGTCTTTAGTTCTTCTAGTTCCTTGTTAAACGTTTCTTGTATTTTCTCCATTCTATTTCCAAAAATGGATCATCTTTACTATCATTACTCTGAATTCTTTTTCAGGTAGACTGCCTATTTCCTCTTCATTTGTTTGGTCTGGTGGGATTTTACCTTGCTCCTTCATCTGCTGTGTATTTCTCTGTCTTCTCATTTTGCATAACTTACTGCGTTTGGGGTCTCCTTTTCGCAGGCTGCAGGTTTGTAGTTCCCATTGTTTTTGGTGTCTGCCCCCAGTGCGTAAGGTTGGTTCAGTGGGTTGTGTAGGCTTCCTGGTGGAGGGGACTGGTGCCTGTGTTCTGGTGGATGAGCCTGGATCTTGCCTTTCTGGTGGGCAGGACCACGTCCAGTGGTGTGTTTTGGGGTGTCTGTGAACTTATTATGATTTTAGGCAGCCTCTCTGCTAATGGGTGGTGTTGTGTTCCTATCTTGCTAGTTGTTTGGCATAGGGTGTCCAGCACTGTAGCTTGCTGGTCATTGAGTGGAGCTGGGTCTTAGCATTGAGGTGGAGATCTCTGAGAGAGCTTTCACCATTTGATATTACGTGGGGCCGGGAGGTCTCTGGTGGACCAATGTCCTGAACTCAGCTCTCCCACCTCAGAGGCTCAGGCCTGACACCCAGCCGGAGCACCAAGACCCTGTCAGCCACACGGATGTTTGAGGGGCATGGTTCGTTATGGATAGGTCACGGAGCTCCCTGCAGTCAGCCATGGCAGACTCTGAGCAGAGCTTAGACTTCCTGATGGACTGTGCTTATTTGCTTTTATCAAAAGTCACAAACTCTCCAACCCAAGAGACCAACAGTGTGGGGTGTGCATATCTTTTAGTTGGCTCACAGAGTGGTACTGTTTTCATGGATTCAACATTTAAGAATCTGGATTCCCAGCAACTCCAAAAATATTTGAAGGGCTGGCCATACAAGGTCATTTTTTTTCCATGCCCTGCAGGAACCAAGCAGAGGCTGCTGCTTTAGCTGGGCATGTACTGTCCTGTTCATCATGCTCATCTGTCACCGCCTCCATGGGGACCCTCTACATATTTAAGGCTTAGTCCTGGCTGTGTTAAAGACATCTCAAGTCACCATTAGTCCCATTTTACAGATGAGACCACCGAGGCTCAGAGAAGAAATAACTAGCCCCAAGTTGCATAGCTAGAATTTGGTTGAAACGTGATTTAAGCCCAGTTCTGCTTCATTTCAATTGCACGTTCTTGACCGCCATGCCCTTCTGCTTGTGTGTCAACCACTCAGACTCTGCTACTCATCCCTTCCGCCCTCAACAACAGCAGATAGTCAATACAGTCACAAATATACACTGAGCACAATTCTAGGTCCTGAGGATGCAGCAGAAAACAAAACCAGTCCCTCCTCTTGTGGAGATGACCTTCTAGTGGGAGGTAGGGAGGGATATAAAGACAGGTGAAAACCTACAAGATATATAACGATATGATGAAAACAAAAGCTTGGCGAGGGGACAGAGAGGAATGGGAGTGATACTTTGGATAAGAGGGTTAGGGAGTGAAATAAAACAGAGGTGTAAAAGACAAACTCAGTGCCAAAGAAACTGGAACGTGATGCTCAGGAGTCAGTGAAAGAAGCTGCAGCATTCAAGTCACAGTAGAGGCTGGACCGGAGCTGAATCGTGAATGTAAAACGTGCTAGAATCATCAGTGATTGTCTATCATGTTCACACACTTTCCCAAGTGAAACCTTCCACCCTCAGCCACTGGAGCCGAGGTAGCCACACTGTATCCCCTACCACCTGCACCACACGCCCACCTTCCTTGGACAAAGCTGACTGGATGAACAAGGGGTGCAAGATCTAAGGGCAGCCAATCAACCCAAGAGCTGTCCAGTGACCAGTGATGTGGCCTAGCTCGTAAGACTGAGCAGAGCTAGTCAGATTCTTCTGCGCACACATTTGGTCTGAGAAACACAGAAACAGCGGCAGCGAGCTGTGAAAGCTGCACAAAAGAATGACACGCCAAGGCCATTTATAAGTTGAGGTTATAAAGGGGAGAAACTGAGTAAGCACAGGGAGCTGCTCCAATGGGCATATAAAGGATGGGCTGGATAGACCTGTGCTCAGCACCCCTTGTGCCCTTTTCCAGGCATGCCTTCCTCTTGAAGGTACTACACTTCCCAGAGCGCCGTGCAGCTGGGGCTTGCCATATAAACTAGGTTCCATCAGTCAGACCCATGTGAGAAATGACACAGAGGTTTCTGCTACATAGCAGGCAAGCATGATAGTGAAGACGGGGTTGAATTCTTCCACAGCCAGTCCCAGTGGGCTGAAGTCTTGTGGGCATCTGCTTTTCCTGGCTCAGTGTGGCTCTGGAGCCAACACATAGAGAAGCACCTTCAGGATCTCCAGAGAGCAGCTGCCGTGCATGGTGGTGTTTCCAGAGACAACAGTTCCAGCAACAGCGTCCCCAATCACCTCTTCCCTGATTGTGGAGGAGGCAGCAGCTCCCCTGGTGGCTGAGTTCTGCAGTGTTCCTCAGGCAGTCATTCTTGGTGCCTGCTCCTTCACCCCTTTTTATGCTTTGGAAGTACCTAGTCCCCTTTATTAAATCCTGTCTGCTTAAGATACCTGGATTGATCTCTGTTTTCTGCCACAGTTATGGGCTAAGTTGTGCCCTCACTCCCTCTCCCCCAAAAAATTCATATGTTGAAGTCTTAATCCCCAGTACCTTAGAATGTGACCATATTTGAAGATGGAGGTCTTTAAAGAGGTACCTAAGTTAAAGTGAGGCCATTATGGTGGGCTCTAATCCAATATGACTGGTGTCCTTATAAGAAGAGGAGGCTAGAGCACAGATACACACAGAGGAAAGACCATAAAAAGACACAGGGAGAAGATGGCCATCTATGAGCCAAGGAGAGAGGCCTTGCTCTCTGCCAACACCTTGAGCTTGGACTTCCAGCCTTCAGAACTATGAGAAATAAATTTCTGTTTAAGCCACCCCACCCGTGGTAATTTGTTACAGCAGCCCTGGCAAACTAAGAAGGTCACCAAACCCTGACTTATATAGAAAAGGAATAGAGCAAAGACACAAATGGGCAAAGATTCCACAAGCAAAACCCTGGCACCTACAAGCAAGATGGAGAGTAACCCCTTTAAAAAGGGTTTCTCTGACAAGCTGCATACTCCTGGGAAAGTTCCTCACCCTCTCTGGGCCTCAGTTTCTTCATCTGTTAAATGGGGGTAATTGCAGTTGTGAGGATTAAATTACATAATCCACGTAAAGTGCTGGGCACTGTGCCTTTATCGTTACAATAAATCCTCTCTTTGTGGTCAATTGAATTTGTTGCTTATAGCCTACACACTCCCAATAAAACTCATGGAGCCAATGCAGGGGACACAGGTTCGATCCCTGATCCGGGGAGATCCCATTTGCCGCAGAGCAACTAAGCCCGTGCGCCACAACTACTGAGCCTGCGCTCTAGAGCCCACAAACCACAACTACTGAGCCCGCATGGCACAACTACTGAAGCCCGCGTGCCTAGAGCCTGTGCTCCACAACAAGAGAAGCCACCGCAATGAGAAGCCCGCGCACCGCAACGAAGAGTAGCCCCCGCTCGCCGCAACTAGAGAAAGACTGTGCGCAGCAACGAAGACCCAACGCAGCCAAAAAATGAATAATTAATTAATTAAAAAAAAAAAAAAAAAACTCATGGAGGATATCTTGGTAGGTGGACCCTTACGGAGAACATAACCCACGAAGAGACAAAACCTCCGAGGTCTGAGTCCTATTCCTCCTCACTCAGGCCCCTTCTGGAAGGGGCAGTGTCTCCACTCTTTCCTGCCCTGGGCTGGTGCATGTGTGGCCTCCAGCAGTGGACAGAAGCAGCAGGCAGGGGCAGTGGGTTCAGGACCAAATCCCTGGTCAGCCCCGCCTCAACAATTATGTTCATTCAAGGAGTCATATTAAAAAACAACAACAACAACAGCAAGACAGAGGCTGGCACCTTAGCCGTTCTTAGCACTCTCTTAGTTACAAATGATAGAAAACTTGACCCAAACAGCTCAGGCAAAAGGGTGGATTTTTTTGGCTCACGCTCCCAAACCACCGTGCCAGGGAATGGATACTGCGATAGGCCCACCTGGGTCAGGACCCACCCTTCAACCAAGGACTCCGGTCAGAGAGACATGGTTCTGTCCTTCAGATCAAATGGCTGCCGAGGGACAGGAGGAGGAAAGCAGCATGAACCGGCCACTGTGAGCTCTGCAGCCCCACCAAGATGCAAATTAACCTAATTTCTAAGAAATAATAAAAACAAGATGATGATAAAAGAAGAAAATAATGCTCTTACATTACTTAAATCTACATCATCAATCTAGCACTTACATTGTTTCAAAGAGCATGCCATTCACTTTTTAATGGCTCTTGTGATCTTGTGGGGCCGTTATTTTTTTCTTTACTTTACAAATGAGGAAATTAAGTCAAAGATAAATTAGTTATCTAAAGTTCCCAAATTAACAAGTGGCTTTTCTTCTACTCTGGATAACCCCACAGTCCTTCCTTGTCTCACTATATTCCATACTGAGTTTTCTGTTGTTGTTTTCCTTCTGGGATGACAAAGGTTTGGAAACAGCAAGGAGAACCCATCAAGGGCAATGCTAAGTCCCACCACCCTGACACCCCGCCCCTCACAAGACAAGGTCCCTACAGATTTGGGTTACCAAACAGATCTCATCTTGCTGGCTAACTCTGACTGACAAAGACTGCTCTGAAACAATACAGAGAGACTTTCGAAGCTGCCTTGAGTTCAAAGGGAGAAAGATGCTGTCATCAATTCCCAATGTCTGCATGGGCAAAGGACATAAAACTTACCATAAGAGTGCTATGTGCTTGTTAACTTTACCCCACAATTCCTAGGCAAAGGAGCATCAACCCTGATTCTTTAGACTTCCAGCCTACTTTTTATTTTCCATTTCTATCCAACTTGCCTTTCAAAACACTTTGGAATAACACAGCATTCTTTCCTAGCATCCTTCTTCCTACACCCCCCAAGTTCCTGGGACGTTGCCTTGGTTGAAACATTATTTATTAACATCCCGTTACTATGCATTCATCTTCAGTATCTGGATCTTGTGGCCCCTCTGTTTCTCTTTTCCAAGCAGGGGTCTGACCCAGCACCTGCATAGCTCAAAACATGACTCTGCAGCCTACGGTCTCTTTCTTATTTATCAAGCCTTTCTAGGAAGAACAGGATCTTCACCATCTTCACCAGTGTAACTTTCTCATAGTCCCTGCAATATATATAACCATACAAAAGCAAATCGTACACGAAGAGATTCCATCGCCGCTGAATTCACACACATGTACACAGATCCTGCATGTATGTATAAACGTGCACGCACAAACTTCAACCTCATTTTTCTCTTCCTTAACCCTACAGAGAAAAGCTATAAACTCCAACGGTCTATATGTGTGTATGTGTAGAGATTGAGAGAGTTTCCAAATTTATACATTCTGCTCCTGTCCATCAGTGAGGAACAGATGAAAAAACGCTGGCATGGGATACCATGCAGCCACAGACATTAAACAAATACAGCAATGAAGCAGTGCATCAGTAAGTCCCAATATGGAAAAATCTCCATGACATATTATTAGGCAAGCAAAGCAGATCAGCGTGTGGAAAACTGTCAAGATGTCACGAGGCATTCAAAGATATAGGGCAGCCGCAAATACAAATAACCACCAGCAGTGAACAAAGTAAAGACATATGAACGGTGCCTTTCTGTTAAGACAATCAGGTTCGTTCTTACATCAAAAATAAATTTGGAAGGATATACACCAAACCATGCTAAGTCATTATCCTTGGGAAATGGGATCATGAGAGACGTTTATTTTTGAGATTATTTCTATAATGATTGAATTTTAATTAGCAGGGTGTATTAAGGTTTTTTAAATCTACTTCATAACATTTGAACTGTCATTTAGGTTTAAGAGTTCCACTGAGGACTTCTCTTAGAAAGGAAGGGAGAAAGGAGGAAAAAGAGGGTGAGGGGGATTGAGAGAAAGAGAAACTCAGCTCCCCCTTTAATGCAGGATCCGAACCACTCTAATCCCTAGAAGATTATTTTCAACTATTGCACAAACAGGAACAATCAAAGGCTAACTTTTTATAGTTGGAAATGAAGCACAGCAACGCCCCAGAATGTAAACAGCCCTGAAACTAGACGCAGCCGCTCTCTCTAAAAGCCTGGGGTATTGTGTTCCTGGATCAGCTTCTCTCGTCTTCGCCAAGCTCACCTACAGGCTGTCACAATCCACTCTCAGGCACCAGGGTTCGGGCGCACCCTAAGCAGGGCACAGACCTCTTCAGCACTTCAGTTCCCGAGGGAACCACAGGGAACTCTCTCCCAACGACCCTGGCACTTCAACTGCTCAGTCTTGAATGCGGCTATGTGGCCCCAACATTACTGCTCACATGGATATGCACTTCTTGACATCTTTTTTCTCCGAACTGTTTCTCCTTTAATTGTTCTGGATGCCAACGGATGCCATCAGCCCCTTGATGACAACCGGGCGTCACCGTGAACTTCTGCGGGAGACTTCCTCCAGCCACCTCCTAGTGGCCGTTTGCGGCACATCCAGACAGGGCAGGAATCCGTGATTCCATGCGGACAGTTCATTCCCTTCACCAAGTAACTCTCCGCTCCTTTCATGCAGGTTCCCGCTGTGTTATTGCTGTGACATGCTCCCATCCTTCTGGTGCAAGGTGGCCTTTTGTGGTTTTCCTCAAAACCTTGGTTTGCTACAATTCATGCCTTGATTAAAAATGTGCTGTCGGGTGAAACATGCCATTCAGGGGAGGGTTCTTTGTTGATTAGTAAAACAAATCAGGTCAAACGTTTTTCATATTTTTTTGCACGTCTACAATTCTGAAACGGCTTAGATTTGGCTCCTCAAGTGGTTTTGTTTCATAAAGAAGGGAGGCAAGAGGAAATTTACTTTTTTCTTTGGCAAGTGCTAGGAGTGGCAAGAGACATTATTTTTCTCTGAATTAATATCATCACTCTCAGGACTTCCCTGGGGGTCCAGGAGATTAAGACTCTGCGCTTCCACTGCAGGGGATGCAGGTTTGATCCCTGGTTGGAGAACAAAGATCCCACATGCCGCATGACGCGGCCAAAATATATATATATACACACACACACATATATATGTATATATGTATGTATATATATCAACATATATATACACATATATGTATGTATATATATATATCATTGCTCTGTAATAACATCATGAAAATAATTATATTTAAATTATGACAAGTTTGGTGCCAGTTTCTTTTGCTTGAACTTAAAAGTAGCAGCTACCTGTCTGAGGCCGGCCATCTGACCCATCCTGTTTGGGGGGAAAGCTTTTCTTTGGGGCCATCCATCCAACATTCCATAAAATTTCGATCCTTCCTGGACAAGTGGCCCTCAAACTCAGGGTTGATTCCGTTTATGCTCTACCTGTGCCTAAAAGTGTCCAGGCAAGCTCTGTATCCGTCTCATCACCTCTCTGTGAGGGCAGGGGCTTACCTGTCTCCATTCATGCTGCTCTGCTAGCACAGGGCCTGGCATTGTAAATACGTGTTGCTTTCATGAACTGACCCCGTGTTATTTTAAGTATGTTCCCTGTTTGTTCTTGATTGGCCTTCCCTTGGGTGGTGGCTCTCACTAGCCTTGAAGAACTAAAGGCAACAGACTCTGTCTTACTCGACATTTTATTCCTAGAAACCAGCACAGAGGCCCTTAACACTTTTTAAATTTGTTGAGCCACCAACTATATGCCGGGTATGGTGGAAGATACAAAGAAAAATAAGATAGGATTACTGCCTGCGATAACCTTGCCATTTGCTGACAATAAGATAAAAATAAGTGACATGTGAATATTTAATATGGAACCCTGTAAATGCCTTACAGGTGTTGCATTATTTCACTCTCCCAACAAGCCTTCAGGTAGGGTTTTTATTCCCATTTTACAAACAAGGGCACTGAGGCTCTGAGAAGGTTAGGAATTCTCTCTGCTTATAACTTGCTCATAGTTAGGAAGGGGCAGAGCAAGGACGCCCACCCAGTGGATCTAGTTAGGAATATTGGGCAAGAAAAGGCAGAGGATGGGTCCATGCTAATGACCGTGGGAGGGCAGAGGAAGAGGACCGAACTGTAACTTAGAGGAACAGGGACAAGTGACTGTTTCAACAGAACTCCTGCAGTTGCAAGTGACAGAAATAGAAATCCAACTCCATGTGGCTTTAAAAAGAGAACAGGGAAACTCACTGGCTCATTAAATGGAAAAGTCCAGGAATTTGACAGTGGCTGGATCCCAGTGGCTCTAACAATGTCAGGAAGGCTCGTCTGTATGTGTGGGCTCTGCTTACCTCTGGGTTCATTGCCATGCAGGCCTCTGCACTGACGATGGCACAGATGTCACCCGCTCCAGGCAGACATCCATCAGCTTAGCATCCCCAGCCAAAAGTCAGGGCACCATTCCCAGGGATGCCAGCGATGTCCTGAGCCCTACACGTACCCCTAAACCAATCACTGCATGTCAGAAGACATCAACTCTGACCACAATGTATATCTGCTCTCTGAGCACAACAAAAGTATATCAGTGTGTATATACACCCCACTATATTTAAAACAGATAACCAACAAGGACCTACTCTAGAGCACAGGAAACTCTGCTCAATGTTACGTGGCAGCCTGGATGGGAGGGGAGTCTGGGGGAGAATGGATGCATGTATATGTATGGCTGAGTCGCTTTGCTGCACACCTGAAACAATCACAACATTGTTAATCGGCTATACTCCAATATAAAATAAAAATTTTTTTAAAAAGTATATCAAAACTAAACTAAACATAAAATTAGATTAGTAAAAATAATTATGTCACAAATTACTGAGAATAATTTCAATTTAAGTAATACAAATTTACATTTTAAATAAATTTTTTAAAAATAAACTTTTAAAAACATGAGCAGCCCTATGATAGGGAAGCTGTGAGATGCGGACTGGAAAGGGAGAGAAAGTCCCCTGTAAAATCTTTCTTCTTCCATGTGACCAAGGTGGGAAGCATGACTAAGTTCCCCCAAGTGCACTAGAAGCCCTCATGTCTCACTTTGAAAGGCTGGTACCTGGTGAGTTAATCAGGAGTCTGTCCAAGTGAGGATATGAAAAACAATAAATACTGCATACATAGTATTCTTTAAGTAAACATTTTATTTATTTATTTTGTTGTTGTTGTTGTTGTTGCTGCGTGCGGGCTTTCTCTAGCTGTGGCGAGCGGGGGCTACTCTTCGTTGCCATGCACGGGCTTCTCATCGCGGTGGCTTCTCTTGTTGCGGAGCACGGGCTCTAGGTGCGCGGGCTCCAGTAGTGGTGGCTTGCGGGCTCAGTAGCTGTCGCTTGCGGGTTTAGTAGTGGTGGCACACGGGCTTAGTTGCTCCGCGGCATGTGGGATCTTCCCGGACCCGGGCTCGAACCCGTGTCCCCTGCATTGGCAGGCGGATTCTCAACCACTGTGCCACCAGGGAAGTCCCTAAGTAAACATTTTATTTTGGAATGATTTTAGATTTACAGAACAAAGTTGCAACAATAGAATGGAGAATCCCATAGAGCCCTCGGCCAGCTTCCCCCATTACTAACATCTTCTAATTTCATGATACATTTGTCAAAACTAAGCTAACAGTGATACATTACTAATAATTCCAGACTTGAGGTGGATTTCACCAGTTCTCCTCATTAATGTTCTCTTTCTGTTCCAGAATCCTCTCCTGGCTCCACATTGCATTTAGCAGTCTGGCCTCCCCAGCCTCCTCTGGTCTGTGAGAGTTTCCCAGTCTTTCCTTGTTTTCAAGTCTGTGACAGTCTTGAGGAGTCCTGGGCAGGTATCCTGTAGAATGTTCTTCATTGTGGGCTTGACTGATGTTTTTCTCAAGATTAGATTGAGGTTATATATATAACATTTTATTTTAACTTAAAACACATCTATGTACCCTCACTAGCCAATATTTTGATGAATGCTCAATACTTCCAAGGACAGGTTTCCTGACTGGAGATGTACACCATCCTTCTTGCATGAACCGTACCGATAATGTACCATTTGTAAATTTTGATTTCAAGCTCTTCGAAGAAGCTGTATCAATTAAGAATGCTTTGAGTTGTAACTAACAATGGCTGAAGCAATGCAGACATTTAATTATTTAATATATCAAAGAGTTTGAAAGTTGGCATTTTGGCATTGATGCTGTGGCTCCATGATGCTGTGAAAGACCCATGCTTCTTCTCTCTTTCCACTCTACCTGCCTTAGGTGTTGGCTTGTAGCCTCATGATCACAAAATGGTTGCTGCACTTCCAGATATTACATCTGCATTCAAGGCAGGAAGAAGATGAAACAGTAGAGCCTAACGCATTTGTTCCTTATATTAGAAAAGCCTATTTTCTCAGAATCACCCCCTCCTCAGGACACTTTCACCTATTCTTCAGTCAGAACTGAATCACAGACATATCCATTTCCAAAGAAAGCTTGGAAATTATGTACTTAGCTTCTACGGAAGAGTCAGACCAGAAGGAAAGAAGGTTGAAACAGATATTGAGTTACCCAGTCAACAAGGTCTGCCAAAAGAGAGAAAACCTACGAGCATTTCAAAGCCATCTGAATGCAGACTACTTCTACATTTTAACAAACTTTTTCAATATTTCAGTTTTCTTGCCCACATCTAATTCAACAGAATTTTTCCAGCAAATTATCTTTCTAATGCATTCATCTTAGTTTTCATAGAAATGACAATTTTTGCACTTTTATCTAATTGGATTACATGATATTCAATTTAATTCATTTATTTATTAGTTAACCCATTTAACTGAATTGATTTATTCTAAATTACAACACAATCGACATAAACAGGTTTGGGAGCAAACTCAGCCCGAGGGGGGTTGGGGCATGGGTACAGAGATATTCAGCTCAGTCAGCTGAGAAGTGCCTGGTGGGCAAGCCGAGGGCCTCACTTAGAACATTTCCTGAGGCATGAACACCACCAGCTGATCGGATGTTAAGTGGGGTTGCTTGTGAGAGCTTCTACTGAGCAAGCACCATGCTAGGCTCTGTGAGAAATATAGATAGAACTGCCATTTAGATGCTTCTAACAGCACTATCCATCTATCTCACAAGGAAGGTGGAGCAAACATAGATGGGCTTGAATGATAAGGAAGGTGCTGGCACAAAAACAGAACCATCCAGGTAGAAGAGACAAAGGACGCTGCCAGTACCAGCCCACATCCTCTTGGCCACTTCAGCACACATAGGTCAGACCTCCAATGACCAGCACCTGCGTCTCTTTACCTAGAGATTTCTCTGAGTACCACACCTTTCTCTGGCCCAAAATACTGGAGAATTCCCAGATGGCCAGCAGGAGCTGTTGTATAAATACCCCAGGCCCCTTGCCCTGTGGTGGGATAATGCTGGGAGGTGTGATTCCAACAGGATTAAGCTCCAGGTGCCTGCAGTGGTTGCTGGCTTGATAAGACAGACAATCTAGATTGACTCTTTTCCTGCCCTATCTTACTTCTTAACTCCCCTAAAGATGTTTCTTGGGATTACCTCCCAAATAAGCTACTGGTACCCAAATCCTCATCACAGGATCTGAGAAGTAACAAATTAAGAAAAAGAATATTAATAGCAGCTTCCATTCAATGAGATTTTACATGCCTAGAATTATGCCAGGCAACTTATATGTGTTCTCTCACTCTTCTTCACAACAATTCAACAAAGTAGGAACTACCATTACTGTGATCAGATAAAAAGCTGTGGCTAAGAGATGTTAAGTAACTTGTTCAACAACACACTGCTCAAAAAATGACAGACATCAACAGATGAACAAACTGTAGTATATCCATACACTGGAATATTATTCAGCCATAAAAAGGAATGAAGTACGGATACATGCTACAACATGAATCTCACAAACATCATGCTAAGTGAAAGAAGCTAGACAGAAAAGACTACACTACTATGATTCCATTTATATGAAATATCCAGAACAGATGAAACTCATAGAGACAGAATTCAAATAGGTAGTTGCCTGGGGCCCTGGGGAGGAAGGGAATAGGGAGAAATTTCTTTATCAGCACAAGATTTACTTTGGAATGATGGAAATATTTTGAAACAAGATAGAAGCAGTGATTGAACACCAGTGTAAATAAACTAAATGCCACTGAATTGCTCACTTTAAAAATGTTAATTTTAGGGGCTACAATTTTGCAGCCTGTGGAAGGAAAACCACATTCACAGAAAGATAGACAAAATGAAAAGGCAGAGGACTATGTATCAGATGAAGGAACAAGATAAAACTCCAGAAAAACAACTAAATGAAGTGGAAATAGGCAACCTTCCAGAAAAAGAATTCAGAATAATGATAGTGAAGATGATCCAGGACCTCGGAAAAAGAGTGGAGGCAAAGATCGTGAAGATGCAAGAAATGTTTAACAAAGACCTGGAAGAATTAAAGAACAAACACCTAGAAGAATTAAAGAACAAACAAACAGGGACGAATAATACAATAACTGAAATGAAAAATACACTAGAAGGAATCAATAGCAGAATAACTGAGGCAGAAGAATGGATAAGTGACCTGGAAGACAGAATGGTGGAATTCACTGCCGTGGAATGGAATAAAGAAAAAAGAATGAAAAGAAATGAAGACAGCCTAAGAGACCTCTGGGGCAACATTAAACACAACAACATTCGCATTACAGGGGTCCCAGAAGGAGAAGAGAGAGAGAAAGGACCAGAGAAAATATTTGAAGAGATTATAGTCGAAAACTTCCCTAACATGGGAAAGGAAATAGCCACCCAAGTCCAGGAAGCACAGAGAATCCCAGGCAGGATAAACCCAAGGAGAAACACACCAAGACACATAGTAATCAAATTGACAAAACTTAAAGACAAAGAAAAATTATTGAAAGCAACAAGAGAAAAATGACAAATCACATACAAGGGAACTCCCACAAGGTTAACAGCTGATTTCTCAGCAGAAACTCTACAAGCCAGAAGGGAGTGGCATGATATACTTAAAGTGATGAAAGGGAAGAACCTACAACCAAGGTTACTCTACCCGGCAAGGATCTCATTCAGATTCGATGCAGAAAAGCTTTACAGATGAGCAAAAGCTAAGAGAATTCAGCACCACCAAACCAGCTCTACAACAAATGCTAAAGGAACTTCTCTAAGTGGGAAACACAAGAGAAGAAAAGGACCTACAAAAACAAACCCAAAACAATTAAGAAAATGGTCATAGGAACATACATATCGATAATTACCTTAAATGTGAATGGATTAAATGCTCCAACCAAAAGACACAGACTCACTGAATGGATACAAAAACAAGACCCATATATATGCTGTCTACAAGAGACCCACTTCAGACCTAGGGACACATACAGACTGAAAGTGAGGGGATGGGAGAAGATATTCCATGCAAATGGAAATCAAAAGAAAGCTGGAGTAGCAATACTCATATCGGATAAAATAGACTTTAAAATAAAGATTGTTACAAGAGACAAGGAAGGACACTACATAATGATCAAGGGATCAATCCAAGAAGAAAATATAACAATTATAAATCTATATGCACCCAACATAGGAGCACCTCAATACATAAAGCAACTGCTAAGAGCTATAAAAGAGGAAATTGACAGTAACACAATAGTGGGGGACATTAACACCTCACTTACGCCAATGGACAGATCATCCAGACAGAAAATTAATAAGGAAACACAAGCTTTAAATGACACAATAGACCAGATAGATTTAATTGATATTTATAGGACATTCCATCCAAAAACAGCAGATTACACTTTCTTCTCAAGTGCACACGGAACATTCTCCAGGATAGATCATATCTTGGGTCACAAATCAAGCCTCGATAAATTTAAGAAAATTGGAATCATATCAAGCATCTTCTCCGACCACAACGCTATGAGATTAGAAATCAATCACGGGGGAAAAAAGTAAAAAACACAAACACATGGAGGCTAAACAATAAGTTACCAAATAACCAAGAGATCACTGAAGATATCAAAGAGGAAATCAAAAAATACCTAGAGACAAATTACAATGAAAACACAACGATCCAAAACCTGTGGGATGCAGCAAAAGCAGTTCTAAGAGGGAAGTTTATAGCAAAACAAGCCTACCTCAAGAAACAAGAAAAATCTCAAATAAACCATCTAACCTTACACCTAAAGGAACTAGAGAAAGAAGAACAAACAAAACCCAAAGTTAGTAGAAGGAAAGAAATCATAAAGATCAGAGCAGAAATAAATGAAACAGAAACAAAGAAAACAATAGCAAAGATCAATAAAACTAAAAGCTGGTTCTTTGAGAAGATAAACAAAATTGATAAACCTTTAGCCAGACTCATCAAGAAAAAGAGGGAGAGGACTCAAATCAACAAAATTAGAAATGAAAAAGGAGAACTTACAGTGGACACCACAGAAATACAAAGCATCATAAGAGACAACTACAAGCAAGTCTATGCCAATAAAACGGACAACCTGGAAGAAATGGACAAATTCTTAGAAAGGTATAAGCTTCCAAGACTGAACCAGGAAGAAATAGAAAATATGAACAGACCAATCACAAGTAATGAAATTGAAACTGTGATTAAAAATCTTCCAACAAACAAAAGTCCAGGACCAGATGGCTTCACAAGTGAATTCTATCAAACATTTAGAGAAGAGCTAACACCCATCCTTCTCAAACTCTTCCAAAAAATTGCAGAGGAAGGAACACTCCCAAACTCATCCTATGAGGCCACCATCACCCTGATACCAAAACCAGACAAAGATACTACAAAAAAAGAAAATTACAGACCAATATCACTGATGAATATAGATGCAAAAATCCTCAACAAAATACTATCAAACAGAATCCAGCAACACATTAAAAGGATCATACACCATGATCAAGTAGGCTTTATCCCAGGGATGCAAGCATTCTTCAATATACGCAAATCAATCAATGTGATACACCATATTAACAAATTGAAGGATAAAAACCATATGATCATCTCAATAGATGCAGAAAAAGACTGTGACAAAATTCAACACCATTTATGATTAAAACTCTCCAGAAAGTGGGCATAGAGGGAACCTACCTCAACATGATAAAGGCCATATACAACAAACCCACAGCAAACATCATTCTCAGTGGCGAAAAACTGAAAGCATTTCCTTTAAGATCAGGAACAAAACAAGGATGTCCACTCTAGCCACTATTATTCAACATAGTTGGTAGGAAGCCCTACCACGGCAATCAGAGACGAAAAAGAAATAAAAGGAATACAAATTGGAAAAGAAGTAAAACTGTCACTGTTTGCAGATGACATGATACTATACATGGAGAATCCTAAAGATGCCACAAGAAAACAACTAGAGCTAATCAATGAATTTGGTAAAGTTGCAGGATACAAAATTAATGCAAGAAATCTCTTGCATTCCTATACACTAACAACAAAATATCAGAAAGAGAAATTAAGGAAACAATCCCATTCACCATTGCAACAAAAAGAATAAAATACCTAGGAATAAACCTACCTAAGGAGGTAAAAGACCTGTACTCAGAAAACTATAAGACACAGATGAAAAAAATCAAAGATTACACAGATGGAGAGATATACCACGTTCTTGGATTGGAATAATTGATATTGTGAAAATGACTATACCACCCAAAGCAATCTACAGATTCAATGCAATCCCTATCAAATTACCAGTGGCATTTTTTACAGAACTTGAACAAGAAATCTTAAAATTTGTATAGAGACACAAAAGACCCCAAATAGCCAAAGCAGTCTTGAGGGAAAAAATGGAGCTGGAGGAATCAGACTCCCTGACTTCAGACTATACTACAAAGCTACAGTAATCAAGACAATATGGTACTGGCACAAAAACAGAAATATAGATCAATGGAACAAGATAGAAAGCCCAGAGATAAACCCACGCACCTATGGTCAACTAATCTATGACAAAGGAGGCAAGGATATACAATGGAGAAAAGACAGTCTCTTCAATAATTGGTGCTGGGAAAACTGGACAGCTACATGTAAAAGAATGAAATTAGAACACTCCCTAACACCATACACAAAAATAAACTCAAAATGGATTAGAGACCTAAATGTAAGACCGGACACCATAAAACTCTTAGAGGAAAACATAGGAAGAACACTCTTTGACATAAATCACAGCAAGATCTTTTTTGATCCATCTCCTAGAGTAATGGAAATAAAAACAAAAATAAACTAATGGGACCTAATGAAACTTAAAAGCTTTTGCAAAGCAAAGGAAACTACAAACAAGATGAAAAGACAACCCTCAGAATGGGAGAAAATATTTGCAAACAAATCAATGGACAAAGGATTAATCTCCAAAATATATAAACAGCTCATGCAGCTCAATATTAAAAAAACAAACAACCCAATCCAAAAATGGGCAGAAGACCTAAATAGACATTTCTCCAAAGAAGACGTACAGATGGCCAAGAAGCACATGAAAAGCTGCTCAACATCACTAATTATTAGAGAAATGCAAATCAAAACTACAATGAGATATCATCTCACACCAGTCAGAATGGCCATCATGAAAAAATCTAGAAACAATAAATGCTGGAGAAGGTGTGGAGAAAAGGGAACCCTCTTGCACTGTTGGTGGGAATGTAAATTGATATAGCCGCTATGGAGAACAGTATGGAGGTTCCTTAAAAAACTAAAAATAGAACTACCATATGACCCAGCAATCCCACTACTGGGCATATACCCTGAGAAAACCATAATTCAAAAAGAGTCATGTACCAAAATGTTCATTGCTGCTCTATTTACAATAGCCAGGAAATGGAAGCAACCTAAGTGTCCATCAGCGGATGAATGGATAAAGAAGATGTGGCACATATATACAATGGAATATTACTCAGCCATAAAAAGAAACGAAATTGAGTTATTTGTAGTGAGGTGGATGGAGTTAGAGTCTGTCATACAGAGTGAAGTAAGTCAGAAAGAGAAAAACAAATACAGTATGCTAACACCTATATATGGAATCTAAGGGGAAAAAAAAAAAAAAAAGGTCATGAAGAACCTAGTGGTAAGATGGGAATAAAGACACAGACTTACTAGAGAATGGACTTGAGGATATGGGGAGCGGGAAGGGTAAGCTGTGACAAAGTGAGAGAGTGGCATGGACATATATACACTACCAAACGTAAAATAGATAGCTAGTGGGAAGCAGCTGCATAGCACAGAGAGATCAGCTCGGTGCTTTGTGACCACCTAGAGGGGTGGGATAGGGAGGGTGGGAGGGAGGGAGATGCAAGAGGGAAGAGATATGGGAACATATGTATATGTATAACTGATTCACTTTGTTATAAAGCAGAAACTAACACACCATTGTAAAGCAATTATACTCCAATAAAGATGTTAATTTTAAAAACAAAGATGTTAAAAAATAAAAAATAAAAGCTAGAATGACCTTAAAAAAAAACAAAAACAAAAAACTACAATGAGGTATCACCTCACACCAGTTAGAATGGGCATCATCAGAAAATCTACAAACAATAAATGCTGGAGAGGATGTGGAGAAAAGGGAACCCTCTTGCACTGTTGGTGGGAATGTAAATTGATACAGCCACTATGGAGAACAGTATGGAGGTTCCTTAAAAGACTAAAAATAGAATTACCATTATGACCCAGCAATCCCACTACTGGGCATATACCCAGAGAAACCATAATTCAAAAAGACACATACACCCCAATGTTCACTGCAGCACTATTTACAATAGCCAGGCATGGAAGCAACCTAAATGCCCATAGATAGACAAATGGATAAAGAAGATGTGGTACATATATACAACGGAATATTACTCAGCCATAAAAAGGAACAAAATTGGGTCATTTGTAGAGACGTGGATGGATCTAGAGACTGTCATACAGAGTGAAGTAAGTCAGAAAGAGAAAAACAAATATCGTAAATTAACACATATATGTGGAACCTAGGAAAATGATACAGATGAACTGGTTTGCAAGGCAGAAATAGAGACACAGATTAGAGAACAAACGTATGGACTCCAATGGGGGAAAGTGCCTGGGGGGGATGGTGGTGGTGGGATGAACTGGGAGATTGGGATTGACATATATATACTAACATGTATAAAATAGATAACTAATAGGAACCTGCTGTATAAAAAATAAATAAAACAGAATTCAAAAATTTAAAAAAAAAAATGTTGACTTTAGGGACTTCCTTGGTGGTCCAGCAGTTAAGACTCCACATTCTCAATGCAGGGAGCACAGGTTCAATCCCTGGCCAAGAATTATATCCCGCGTGCCGCAACTAAGACCCGGCGCAGCCAAATAAATATATATTAAAAAAAAAAAAAAAAAGGAAAGAAATATTCCCCCTCTTTAAAAAAAGAATGTTAATTTTATGACAGGTGAGTTTCTCCTCAATATTATTTTTAATGGCAGAGCTGGGAGTTTAAACTAGAGACTGAAATAAAAAGAAAAATTAAATTAAAATAAAATAAAACAGTGGCTCTGGCCAAGTGTGGTCCCTGGACCGGCCATAGCAGCAGTACCTGTGAGCGTCTTAAAGATGCATATTCTGAGGCCCCACCGCAGCCCTCCTGAATCAGCAGCTCTGGGGCCGGGCCCAGCAATCTGGGTTTTCACAAGCCTTCCAAGGGATTCAGACGTACTAGAGACTGAGGACCACTGCCTTGTGCCCAGAAATCGAAACACGTCTGATTCTCAGCAGCACTCAGCCAATGCCCACCCAAACACTTCTCGTGAAAATCAACTATTTGCTGGATTTCTTGAAATTAGGACTTCAAGGCTGGCGTGGGTGTGGGTTTGTGTGGGTTTAAGTCATCACGCACACCCGTTGGCAGCCAGGTGGGATTCAGCGTGTCCTACTTTCAAGGTGTGTGGACTCTCCCCAAGCACAAGCCAGAGCTGGGCATCGTTGCCCTGGCAGGGGGTGGCCTTGGCAGGTCTGGCACGTCCACCTTCATCTGACTGTCAGGAGGCTCAGGTGGGCTGGGCCGTGTGCTCACCAGACCAGCTGAGACCAAATCACAAATGTTTCCTCAAGATGAAACAGGAGGCGATTCAAGGGTGGGAACAGCACTAATGCTCGTAAATAGTCCCAGGCGCCAATGAGTTCCAGACCTGTCCCTTTTTCAGGACCAGGAAAGCAAACTTGGTGAATTTACTAAACAGAAGGAATTAGGTAGAGAATCAAAATTATGTTCATCTTTATAGTAGGGTTACAGTTTTAGTTCAATTCCAGGGACAAACCGCTTGAAAGCAATAGTTCATTCTAAAAATGAATTCCTAATGAAACAGCCAAAATGCCCCAACCTAACTCATAGGGTTCCCTGCCCAGTGTTTTCATGGAACATCAGTTCCTGAAGGTGTTAATAGGAATGTCTGACAAAGGGTATGTGGTCAAGTGAATTTGAGGAAAGGTGCTCCCTCCTCTGACCTTTTGGAGACTCACAACACACATCAGCATATTAAAGGCTCTGAGAAGTCTTACAGCACAAAATCCTGCTGTGTAACCCAGGCTGTCACAAACCCCAGACCTATTTAAGAGGTGGCAGAGCATAGTGCTTTAGTGCAATTTCTGGAACCAGTGTCTGGCCCCACATCCTGACTCGGCCCCCGGCTGTGTGACCTCAGGAAAGTTACTCACCCTCTCTGTGTTTCAGTTTCTTCACTGATGAAAGCTGACCAAGTTCACAGAGGTGTTACGGGGATCAGCTGAGTTAATGGAGATAAAGCAAATACAACAGTGCTTTATGTCACCTAGTACAGATTCAATAAATGTTCAACGTGTAAGCACACACACATTTTTTAATTACTTAACTGATTTAATACAACATGTTGCAGGACCCTAGTTCCCCTAGACACAGTTTAGGAAATTTAAGAGATATGATCTTACCTTTGCCTAGAAAGCAAAGCAAAGGTCTGTGAGCTTTTCTGGAAGAACAGGAAAAAGCTTAGAACCAACTGTCACTTTAAGAGACAAATGGGATACTGGCTGGTGAGTGTGTATTTGTAATTCTGGTTGGAGCCCTTCACCTGTGTGCCGTTCCTCCTGTTTTTCATAAAAGATCCCTCTCTGTATAGATTCCCTTTGGAATGATCTCTAGATGCACAGAGAGAAGCAAAAGAGAGGGAAGTAAGGAGGAAAACTTTCAATGAAGATTTTGAATCTAAGTCATTAGGCCAAAGAGGGTGAGACAAGGTACATCTTGGAGGTTTGCCCACAGCCAATGTGACTGGATGAACTCCCAAAGATCTGGTCGCGACATGGCAGCAAAGGGCCATCCCTTGGCCTTGGGCACCAGAAGAATAGGCCTTAGCAACACCAAACACCTGTCAAATGAGGCTCCATCTCAAGGGGCCACAGGGAACATCATCTCAGGCAAGCAGCCTGGGGCAGTTCACCCTCTCTCATCACTGAGGGCTACTGCTTCTCAGACCTCAAGCCCCAAAGTTCACTTTCTATTTTCACAGTTTTTGACCTCTGAGGACGGCTGCGTCTAAAATAAGCAGAGAAAAAGAAACAGTAGTGATTTTTACCACTTCTCAGCCTAAGAAAACTGAGTAATGCTGACAAGCATCTCATGAGGCTCATGAACTTCTTCTTATTCAAGAAATATTTATTGAACTCTTAATAGTATGTCTTAGGTTCCATCCTAGGACTGGGATTATGGCAAGTAGCAAAACAGACCGTGTCCCTATATTTCTGGAGCTACCAAATGGCCAACTTGGGGCTCCGGGTTAGCCAAGAAGAGATCGGTGGGTGTCTGGGTGAATACTCACTGGTGAATTCCCTTACTGAGCACTTTACATCCATTATCTTATTTACTTTTCACAACAACCCTAGGCAGGCATTTCTACTTTCTCCCTTTAATACATCTGAACTGAGACTCAGAGAGGTATAGCCACTTGCTCAAAGTCACACAGCTGGTCAAGACTGGTGCTGGACAGGTATTGATTTTAGGCAGCCTGATTCCAGAGACCACATTCCACCACACCACACTTTTCAAGAAAGAAAGAGAATATGGAAAGGTCTTACCTTCCCTTCTTTCCTTTTTTCCCACAAATGAGAATCATTTTAGTGTTCAGATCCACGGAATGATATAATAGAGGTAATTTAACATTCTCTGAATTATTTTACACTCCTGCAATGATTATGAACTGTCAGAAAAAATATTTTTATTTGTCATTATTTTTTTTCCCAAATGAAGGATAAATGCTAGTTACAGAAATGTATTTACAAAGGCAGAAGGGTTTTTTTGTGGTTCATTCAGCAAAGCTCTGAGCAGCTGCTGTGAGGGACACACAGCAGACAGGACTGAGACTGAAAACTCGCCCGCCTTCCTGGAATCGATATCCTGGCAGGAGCAAAGGATGACAGGCACTTCACTGGGGGCGGAGGAGGGACGGAGGCAGCCTGGCCGGGGGCAGTCAGTGCAGGGCAGGATCTCTAAGAAAGTGAAGATAAGCTGGTAAAGGAAGGAAAGGGAGCAAGTGGGTGGGGTGGGCTATCAGGAAAGAAGATTCCCGCAAAGCAAAGAGTCTGTGCAAAGGTCCTGAGACAGGAAGGGACAAAACTCGTTGGCAGAAAGGAGAGACGGCCCATGATGCAGTCAGACAACACAAGGCTTTGTGAGCAGGTCCTGTGAGGACCGGAAAGCTTCAGCCTAAGAAAAGTGAGCACCACTGAAGCATTTTAAACAAGAGAAGGCACAAATAAGATCACCCGAATCCCACCATCCAGACATGACGTGTTCATATTTTGTTAATATGTTAATATTTTGCTGTGGATCCTTGAGAAATTTTTTCTAGGCACCTCTATTCACAAGCACAGACTTCTAACCTGTTCAAACGCAGAACCAGACAAGTGTCTTTTCTAGTCTGCTTTTTCCTCTTCACACTATGTGGTGGTCATCATTTTAGGTCAGTGAATATGGCTCTATGGCATTATTTTAATGATGGCTTGGTACACCATTTTGTTAAGAGACCAAAATGTCGTTGATAGACAGCGCCCGCTGGCAGCCAGCTAAGTTGTTCCCATTTTCCTCCTTTTGTAGACAAACCACAGTGACCATCCTGGCACATGCATCAGCCCGGATTTTTCCTTCCAACTCAACGTGGCTGAATTCTCTTTTCCTCACGTCTTTGGTCATCCCAAAGGCCTGGCTTGCCCTTGATCTGAAGGTTTGGTGTCTGAGTGCCAGTTAGGTTAAAAAAGATGTAGGGCTGATTTTGGCAGAGGAGAAGATGGCAGTTTCTACCCTGATGAGAAGCAGATGGTGGGACCCAGAGAGAGATTAGAATAAAGAGGAAACTGGCAGCTGGCTCTTCCTTTGGGAATCGTGGGGGGGAAGGGTCGGGGGGGGTCGGGGATGCAATAAGGATGAATTAAATGTTAAACCAAAAAAAAAAAAAAAAAATGGTGACATGAGCTGGAATCCAGCCACAGGCTCATCTTACATCTGACAGCGGCACATATGTCCAGAAGCTGGATTCTAAGGGGGAGAATTTCAGGGGCGTCTCAGTGCAGTGGTGACACACAGCATCCACAGCCCAGCCTGCCCGCCTTGTCCCCCGTCTCTGTCACCCCCGCTCATGTGCTCCAGCCTCCTGGCTCTTACCCCAGCCCACTGAGCCTGTCCCCCCATTCCAAGGGCTCTGCAGTGGCTGGGCCTCCCTCTGGAATGCTCCTCCTTGTATCTGCCCCGGGATGGAAACTTCTCACCACTCAGATTTCACTCTACTGTCCCCTCTCCATGAAGCCTCCACCAAACATCCTACTTAAAATGGTCCTTCTTCCCTGCACCACTCCCATGACTGTCTATCAAATGGTCTTCTTTCTTTTCTCCAGAGCACCCATCAAAAGCATCTTGTTTTTTATTTTACTTGTTTAGAGTCTGCCACTGCCTACTAGAATGTAAACTCTACAGGGAAAGAAATCTCATCTTCCTTATTCCTTCTTTGCATCCCCATCATCACTCAGCACACTGCCTAGAACAAAAGGCACACGGTACATGTCTGATGAAGGAATGAATGAGCAAAGTCACACAGCCCTGGGTTCAAATCCCAGCTCCGCAAACATAAGACCTGAGGTAAATAGTTAACTATGCTAAGCCAGTTCCTTATCTTTTTTCCTGGGTATGACGAAAGCTCCCACCTTGCTAGAGTGCTGTGAAGGTTAAGTGAGATGTCGCCCATGAAGCCCAGTGCCAGACACAGCTAGCGCTCAAGGCAGGGTACGTGGAGAACGGAAGTCTTCCTAGAGCAAACCCAGGTACATCAGGCTGTGTTGCTACCTTCAGTTCTTCCCTGGGCTTCCAAATCTATAATTTTACCCGGAACAAGCACCGCACAGGTCTCTTTAGAGCTGCTACAGACAGTTGAAGATAATTATCAAACAGGTCTGGGGACCAAAGTATTATTAATTGTCACTTGTTTACAACTTGTCACTTGTCACTTGTTTACAAAGATCAGTTTTTAAAAACAGGGCCTCCGAGGCAGGTTCTGACTTACTCATTAAGGCAGAAAACAAACTTCTATCCACGTTCACTTAGAGCTGTAAATGCCACTTGACTACAGCCAACCAGGTCCACACCCACGAGCTGCCCAGTGGTATGAATTATTTACAGAGCTTAATATTTGCATTGTTGGACGTGTCTCTCCTTGAATTCTCAAATTCCCAGCAAGAAACATCTCGCCTGGCTTCCCTGGTGGCGCAGTGGTTGAGAATCCGCCTGCCAATGCAGGGGACACGGGTTCGAGCCCTGGTCTGGGAAGATCCCACATGCCGCGGAGCAACTGGGCCCGTGAGCCACAATTGCTGAGCCTGCGCGTCTGGAGCCTGTGCTCCGCAACAAGAGAGGCCGCGACAGTGAGAGGCCCGCGCACCGCAATGAAGAGTGGCCCCCACTTGCTGCAACTAGAGAAAGCCCTCGCACAGAAACGAAGACCCAACACAGCCATAAATAAATAAATTAATTAATTAAAAAAAAAAAAGAAACCTCTCGCCTTATCTCATTAGCTGCTCCACGTGTGGAAGGGAGATGACAACTCCTCTGTTACACAGGGTTGGTAGCAAATAGGCCTCCCTTTTTCCAGGATGGAAAGGAACAATCGGGTGGTTTTCAAAGCATAGTGCTCCCTCTGGTGGTCATTATTCAAACTGCAACACCAGTACCCACACCACCCCCATGCCCCAGCGCCTGCTCCCCGAAAGCAATGGGAATTGGCCTTGGGGACACAGAGACGGCCTTTTACTCCAGCTAACTGAATGATAATCCCCTCTCACATGTGACTTTTATTAAATTATATGTGAGAGGGGGGAGGGTAGTGGGTACAGACTCGTCGTAAGGTAATGGGAATTAAGGCTGATGCCAGAATGAGGCCACACCTCGAATCAAATGTTCTGCTGTGAATTTCAAAGCAAACTTGAACCTTGAGGGGAAGGGGAGGTAGGGGAAGTGCTCGACTTTGTTTATGTTGAGCAAGAAAGGGCTTCCTGTTGCTAAGAAGACCGGATCTGAAGCGCCCAGAGCCTCCTCGGGCTGCCAACGTTTCTTACGCAATCCCCTTTGATGACTGGTGTAAATTTATGAAAATACGTGGAGGTGATTTCCCTGGAAATCCACCCGGGCGGGGAATGAAAGGAAATCGAGGCTTGGGGCAGAAAGCTGGAGCTGGGTCCTGCCAAGCCGGAGACAGAAGGCAGCTGTATGCTGGTCGCCTGGACCATCCACTCGAAGGCAGATCCCAGATCATCTGAATCTGGGGATGAAGTGCTGAGGGGTGCCAGCGCTGCTGGAAAAACCACACCCAGTTCACTCCTCTCAACAACTTTTTTAATGTGTAGATATTTCCCAACCAGAAATCAGTATTATCCCCCCTTTCTTTTTTTTTTTTTTTATTTATTTTATTTATTTATTATTTTTGGCTGTGTTGGGTCTTCATTGCTGCGCGGGCTTTTCTCGTTGCGGAGCACGGGCTCTAGGCATGCAGGCTCAGTAGTTGTGGCGCACTGGCTTAGTCGCTCCGCGGCATGTGGGATCTTTCCAGACCAGGGCTCGAACCCGTGTCCCCTGCATTGGCAGGCGGATTCTTAACCACTGCACCACCAGTGAAGCCCCCCTCTTTCTTGATAAGTGTTTTCTGTTGGTAAAGTTGAAAAATGCCCAATTTTCTTACCCTGTTCTGAACAAGAGCTAAACTCCTTCCAGCTCCCCATCACCCCTACCTACCGAAATTCCCCCTTGCTCATCTCAAGTGGCCAAAAACTAGACAGCAGGCTAAAAGCTATCAATGTGAGAACAGTTAAATCAAGCAGGTATTCCACACTATGGAGAACTCTGCGCTATGAGAAGAAATGAGTGTAAACTCTGTCCACTGACCTGCAGGGGTGGCCGTGTATATTGCTGAGGGAGGAAAGCTGTGGAGCCATGGGCAGGACACCCCAGAAGTGGCATCTATGTTTGTAATGTATTTGCATGAACAAGAGTAGGATGCACATAACTGAACCGGGACTTCAAGGGGGCGGGGAATGGGGGGAGTGCGGGAAGCATTTTCTTTCTACTCCAGATGTCACTCGTTAAGAAGATAATCCAGTCCTTCCATGGACATTTTTCCCATGTCAGGTGAATCCCAAACGCTCCTCTGCGAAGCCTTTCCCTGTCTCCCCATCATCAGGCGCCCTCTCTATCCTGCCTTTATTTCCCCCATGGAGCTGCTGCCGGTCTTCTTTGGCCTATTTTAGCACTCATATAGGGGTCTCATTTACCCCCATATGACTCTGAGCATTTGAACCCCTCTACCTAGGCCAGCCCGGCATGCAATGGGGGCTCAATAAATGCTTTCCAAAGCTCGGGAATGGGAAGAATCATTTAATCAATCATTTGGGGATAAATTCCTAACAACTGGGGGAAATGACTCGTTGAGAAGTGCACACAAATTAAACTCCAGGGACTTCCCTGGAGGTCCGGTGGTTAGGACTCCGTGCTTTCACGGCCGAGGGCACGGGTTCAATCCCTGGTCGGGGAACTAAGATCCCGCAAGCTGCGCAGCATGGCCCAAAAAATAAAAATAAAAATAATTTTTAAAATTTAAAATAAATTTTAAAAAATTAGACTCCAGGAGAATTAAACAAGTCAATTTAAAGAACCAAATATTCAGTCCATTGCCATGGTTTCCAAACTTCAGGGGCACCAGCACCACCTGGAGGGCTTGTTACAACACGGGCTCTGAGCCCCACCCCAGAGCTTCTGATTCCACAGGGCTGCAGCGAGACCTGCGCATCTGCATATCTAACAAGCTCCCAGGTGATGCTGATGCTTTTCATCCAGGGACCACACAGCCCCACATTGAGAACAGCTGCTCTGTGATCTTAGGGTAAGTTACTCCCCTTTAAGCAAAGGAAGAAAAGACAAAAAGAAAAGTGAGATTGGACCCAGGGTTCCCAGGCGTGGTTCCCCATCAGAATTAGACCCCTGCCTTCAGCTTCCTGAAATACAGAGTCCCAGGCCTGTTACCATCTGAAGCTGAGGGCAGAGCCCAGGCATCTGCATTTTTTGGAAACAAATTCCCCCAGGTAAGTCTCAGGCATAGCCAGATTTGGGAACTGCTGGATTTACCTGTACATAATGTAAAACCTTATGGGCTGAAAAATAACACTAGAATATAAAAGAAAAAAAACAGAAAGGTAGGATTTTTCATGGAATACGGTAGAAAGGTAAGTGACGCTGCTATATAGAGAGCTTGTTCAAATGTTTAAGGAAAACTTCGAAGCCCCAGTAGTTAAACAGAAAAAGACCTGAAAAGACGATCCGATTTGTAGCCATCAGCCCCCTCTGGAACTCTCTAGAACTCTTTGCGGGTGACTTCTCTGATCAAACAGTTCCCAATGCTTCTCTCCTATGGACCCACATGCACCCAGAGAGAAGGCTTTAAAGCAAAGGGAGCTTTCACCAGACTCCGCCCACCCCCCTGGCTGTCTGTCTCCAGAAGGACTGCAGGGCTCCCGCGCCACCCCAGCAGACGTGGCCATGGCAACAGCAGTCCTGATGGCATCAGCCACAGCACGTTCCTGCTCTGAGTCAGGATAGCACCAAAAGCTTAGGGACATTCTAATTTAACTCCTGGGTCATTTTACAGGAGGAAACTCAGGCTCAGGAGTGTTTAAATCCTATCAGTGGCAGAGACAAAAGGAAATTTGGGGCTCTCAAAATCTTCATGAGCATCTCAGCGCACCGCCCATCTTTAAAAATGACATTTTCCAGTTTATGTGAAGTCCAATGTAAGTGCAGCTTCAAGACCCACCCCCAGAGAGCCCCTTAAGACCGTCCAAGTCAGCACTAAATAAAACCAACAACATACCATTTCTTGGGCCCAGGCATGGGCCCCTCGCTTGACCTCATAACAAATCCGTGAGATTGTGCAGTTATCCCCATTTCACAGACAAGGAGGCCAAAGTCAGAAAAGTGAGGCAATTTACCTGAGGTCCACTGGATGGGTTTTTGTTTGTTTGAAGAGTCCCAGCTGTGTTTTCTTTTGCTGGTTTTCCAAAATAAAAGGTGTGGCTTCAGGCCAAGTGAATCCAGTTCCAGATCTGGAGTCTTTCCTGCTCCACCACAAGGAAGCAAAGTCCTGAACTGTCCCCACTGGCCGGGCTCCAGGGTCAGCACCGGGTGGGAGCCGCAAAGAGGAGACGCAGATCCGGGGGCCTGAGCAGGAGCTGGGTGGGCGGCGCCAGATCCCGGCGTGGAACACGTGGGGCAGGCTGTCCCTCAGACTCCTGGGAAGGCGAGATCCCTCTGCGGCCCAGGTGTACCTCCTGAGGGCCGTGAAGCAGGGCGAGGCTGAGTGGAAGCAGGGGGAGGGAAGGCCTGGGAGGATCAGCCCCTGCTCCGAGGACGCTGGGAGCTGCCTTGGGCGGACGGAGCTCAGGCCCTTCTCTCCCACCCTTGCAGTGCCCTGCTAGGGTGACCAAGCTAAAAGTGCACATAAACGTGTACACACGTGCATACACACATGTACAGGATGCCCAGTTCAATTTGAATTTCAGAGACACAATGACATTTTTTAAGCATAAGTATCTCCCAAATAGTGCACGGGACACACTTATACTAAAAAGTTATCGTGTCTCTGAAATTCAACTTGAACTGGCCGTCCTGTGTGTTACCTGGCAGCCCTGTTTGCCTGCATCCCCAAGCCTCAGGGGGGTAGAACTCGGCTGGTATGGGACTGGCTGGAGGCCCCTTTAACAGCCTCCAAAAGCAGACCCCCATCCAGTTTCTAAACAGATCTGCTCTGGGTCAGGCCCAGCACTTAAGCTACGTGCTAAGCACTGAAATTTTCATCATTATTTCTTCACTGACCGTTAAGTTACTTAGAACTAGTTTTACATTTCCAAACGTGGGAGGGCATTTTTGCTGTTGTTGTTTGATTTATTAATGTCTAACTTAACTGCGTGGGCCTGAGGGAGCTTGCTCGTTCCGCTCTCTGCCTCGTTCCCTCCACTCCAGCCCCAGCGGCGGGGTTATTATTCCTGCTCTTCAGGTGGAAGTGATGGATTCAGATCCCAGAGAGGCCAAGTGCGCCCGCCTTTCTCCTTCCCATCCCCCTCAGCCTCACCAGCCGCTGAGGAGCACAGACAGTAACCCTCCCCGTCCCCAAGTGGCAGCGACACGCCAAGCACAGAGAGGTCCCGTGACCCAGCCCCTTCCGGAGCCCGTGTGAGGCTCATTGCCAAGAGTTGCCTCCGCTGCTGGAGAGGGCAGGTGGAAGGGACCCTGGGGACGCCCTGGTCCAGAGCCTCTCTGGCTGTTGTGGGCATCGGAATCCCCTGGACCCTTATTTAAAACTCAGGCCCCCAGGGTCCCCCCACTGGCGCCTCAGAACCCCCAGGGTGGGGCGTGGGCTCTCCAGGTGACTCTGAAACCCACACCGAGGTAAAAACCGCTGCCCTCGTCCCACCCCTGTATCGTTACCACTGGGAACCCAAGACCAAGGGAGGGAGTCACCCGGCAGGTTAGTGGCAGGGTTACAGCAGGAACTCAAGGGTGGGAACCCCAACGCAGAAGCCAGCAGCCTCCCCAGGAATCCCTTAAAGCAACTTTCTCTCCGTAATCATTGTGTTCTCTGAGGCTGTCAGTTTATCAGACTGAGTGCTTTCAAATAAATGAACAGCAAAACATATGTCGAGACTGGAATGATAAAGGTCACCAGAGCTTGGGGCAGGCCAGGCTGTTCCAATGTTGCCTCTTTTAATCCTCACAACAGGACCAAGAGGCAAAATTACGACTGTGCCCATTTCGCAGACTGGGAAACAGAGACCTTGAGTGGAGAGCTGATTTGGTTGGGCTCGGGCAGAACTAAGGCCTCACGTTGCTGCTGCCCCCAGGTCCCTAATACTTAGCCTGCCTGTGCAATGCTGGGTTTAGCCCTTTACCGAGACTAAAGCACTTCAGCATCAGATCACCCCTGGGAGGTAGGAACTATTATTATTCCCATTTAACTGATGATTCACTGACAATAACATGTAGTGAGGCTTACTGTGTAGCAGGTGCCTTGCCAGCTGCTGTTTTCATGCCTCTTGTCACTTAATCCTTTCAACAGTAGGTCCAGTTTCTCTACCCATCTTAGAGACTGGGAAACTGAGGCTTGGAGACGTGAGAAACTTGCCCAAGTGCACACAGCTGCTAAATGGCACAGCAGACTCCACTGTGGTGCTCTTCATCTTGAGAACGTGGGCTCCCTGAGGGCAGCACTCTGGCTTTGCACCCCATTTTCCCTCAGGACCATGCACAGCGGTGGGCGCATAGTAGATCTTTAATTAATCCAATTCAGTGCAATTAAAAATCCAACTCGATACAACAGACTGAAATGTTAAGCCTCTCTTGGAAACCAATAGAACCTGCCATGAACACCTCGCCTCCCCAGGGCCCAGCACAGGGCCTGGCGCCCAGTAGGTGCCAGTGAACATGGCTTCCAGAAGGAGGTGCTCTTTCCCCCTGTGTGTCCTTGGAGAGGGTCCGCAGAGCGGACTCTGTGTCAGCTACACAGCAATCCCCGCAGCAGGTGTGTGGCCCTTTGGAGAAGGCAGAGCAGAGAGCAGGAGCCTTGTTCTGAAACGGCCGAGGTGAGGTCTGAACTCCCCCTGTGTCCCTCCCCCGCTCCCCCATCACCTCCCCCCACTCCCGCACTGCCCACTGACCCTGGAGACCTCCCTCAGCCCCTCCTGCCAATTGGCCTCTGGCTCCAAGGTCTTCAGGCTCAAAGCTCAGTCCCCTGAAGGGACTCGGTCTAAACCCGTGTGATGTTTTCCATGAAGCTCTTTAATGGGCTACTGTCTGTCACCTCCGCCTGCCCTGGAGACCGGGCCTTCTCAAGTCTCTCCTTGGACAGAAGGATTTAGCTCCGTGAAGTTTTGATTTTGCCACTCAGTGTGCACAGCTGAGCCAGAGGGCGGGGGGAGCAGCCCAGGTCATCACTGTATCCCATGCTCTGCTCAGCAGCTCCAGGCAAACTCAGCGTCTTCAGGACCTGACTCCCCAGGTGGCCCTGTCTGGACTCTCCCCATCTCAGTGGATGGAAGTTGCTCAAGTCAAAAATCTCGACATCACGCTGGCTCACTTCTTCTCACCGTCCATAGCCCATCTGCCAACAAACCTTGTCAGGTCCACCTTCAGAACGTACCCAGAAATGCACCCCTTCTTTCACTGAGACCTTTTCTCTCCCTCTCTCTCTCCCATTTCTTTTCATCGCTGTCAATTTCTATCTCCATCTCATCATGTGGTTTTATTTCCTCCAAAGGACTTCACACTTTCTGAAATTATCTTGTTTATTTGTTTCCTTATGTGTTTATTTTGTCTCCCCCCTCCCATGAATGTAAGCTCAAAGAACACAAGGACACTGTCTTGTTCTCACATGGACAGATGAATAAATAAAGGAACCAGAGAACCTGTGTTCTTAAGAAATGGGCAGAAAGCTTGGCTTCTAGCACCAGAAAATTGGAAATGGGAGTTCTGTTCTGCCTTAACACTAACGCTCTGCCTCTGTTTCTCAGCGAGTGTTCTTTTGGGTCCCTGTCCTAATTCTCACACACCTGAGTGTGTTTTACCCCGATCCCCTTTCAGATCCTATGGTTTGTCCTTCAAAATGCTTTTGGCACATTTAACGGCAAGGCTCTGTCGCCAAGCCTCCATATGTGTCTGCATATCTTCTGTTGTGGTTACTTTGAAGTTTGTTGAATTGTTTTGTTTTGACAGGACTGTCACATCTCGAAACTTATTGCTGACTAAAAACATATGCACGACTTTTTTTCCTTCTCTTTTTTCTTTATTTTAATTTTTAAGAAAAACTCCATCACCGTCTTGCAACTAAAAGCATGACCACAAGAGGGCACCCTGAGGCCGTGCTTTGCTCCGTGTAAAATGGACGGAAAATTTAGAGATGGTGGGGATGGTGCAAAGCACCGGGACCCTTAACCATTCGTCATTCCAAGAACTGCATCTCTCAGTGGTTAGTACACCCTTCGGGGAGCAGGCTTGGAAGAGAACATTAATAATAATAACAACAACAGCACTAAATAACAAGCTGCAGAACTTTGTCCGGTTAGTAAGAATTTAACAAAAGTACCATATTTATTCAAATATGCTTCTTTCTAAGTTCTTTTATCAGGGTTGAGTGACAGTGTATAGATCAACAGCTATAAGCATAAACCAAAGAAATCTGAAACTCCTGTAAATTACAGCCTTTGGGAAAACTTCCTCCATGATAGAATCGCCAGACAAGACTGATGGAGAAGTTGAAAGGGATAAAGGGGACTTAGGCACTCTTGTCACAAAAAGGGCCATTGCTACTCCATCAACTTCTTAGATAGTAATACCCTCAGAGGGAACTTTTGACCTTCAGTAATACTGTAAACGGGATGGTTTGATGGATGGATTTGAAAGAATTGGGGTGGGTGGGATAGGAAAAGGTTTTAAACATGCAAGTACATGTTATCAGTTGCCCTGACATAAGGTTGAGGCCAAAGGGAAAACTGACATCAGAGAACCCCTTTTGATGTTTAACTAACTGTGTGTCATTAGAGAGATTAGTTAGCCTCTGAGCCAACTTTTTAAAACATTCCTACACTAGGATAATAAGAGTACCTATTTCCAGGTTGGGAGGGTCAGGAAAAGTAAATCTAAATCATCTGATGCATGACGGATGCTTTGAAAGGGCTAAGCTAAATTATCATTTATCTCACATGCTCAGGCTGGACAGGTCAAATGACACCTCTGGGTGTCCATAAAAGAAATGTCTCTGTGTTGCTGTGGATTATGAATTAGGTCCCCTTTTGAAATTCCACAAGAGATGCCAGGAAAGATTTCAGGAGCTTCAAATTCAAATAAATTCATGAAGATTATCACCGCTTGATAAATGCCATTTGCTTCAGACCTTCCTAGCACAGCAGACAGAGAGATATTTAAAGACCTACTTTTAGATGTTGTTGACATCAACATCCGGTCAATGGCTGAAATAAGAACATCTTCAAAATACTTTAGGAAGCATTTGAATGACACGGGTTTCACAGAACATCCAAAGCCTGCTTAGCTCAAATTTCAGGGAGTGCAGGAGAGGAGCTGGGAAGAGGGGGACTCAAAAAGCCCACACCCTGCTGTAAAGGAGTCTCTCTCCATAAAAATGACAGGAGTTTAAACAACAGTTACCTCGAGCATTCACTGGAAGATCACATCAGCAAAATGTAATTTCAGGTGTCTAGTGATCACAAGAGTTTGTAACCACGGCTGGTGAGATGCTACTTGGCAAATTCATCTCTTGATACACCAAGGTGTGGTTCCCAAACTCTGGGGTTTTATTAACTAGGACACTTCTGATTTCTGCTCAGCCAACAATCATGTGTTGGTTTTTACCCTCATTCTGGTCTCCTCAAAGGAGAAGACTTGGGTCTGAGTTACATGTAAGAAGAGGAGCTCAGGGGAGGTAAGAGAAAGGGCAAAAGGCAAAGGGCAAAGGATACAGAGGCAAAGAACAAAGCCCTTTCTCCTGGTGAAGAAGCACACTCCCTGTGGAACTCTGCCTTCACATCACTGGCCAGAGCTGTATGACATGGCTGCTCCTGGGACCTAAGGGCCAGTAGTCACCTCTGCAGCCTTTACAGTAAAGGCGGGCAAAGGGAAAGTGGACGGTCATGGCTTTGAGTGTATCTGTCAATAGTCTGCCGCGGGGCCGAGGGTTTTCATTGTTTTATTTTACCAACTAAAGACACTAACACAGCACCATCTCCCCTGCTACCTCCATCATTTCATAAAAGAGAGATTTTAATGCTTCAAAAGGAGCAAAGACAATCTCAGAATAATGATCTGTTCTATACCTCGCATCCATTTAGTTAAGTGAGAAATTCTCCACATCGTCCTTGGTTTCTGCATTTCTTCAAAACCCACTCTGGAAACGGTGTGAGGAAGGGCTGCCCTTCTCATCGGCAGGGAGACCCTGTAAGACACGACACCAAGGAGCCTATGGTTTTTGGAGACACAACACAGAAAAATACTTTTTCTTTTTTTTTTTTTTCCAGATTCGTTCATCCTCATGACCATGGAACAAATCCTAGTGGAATTAAGTCTGGGCACAAACTTTTATGAGCTGTCGTAAATGAAGATGTACCATATTGGGCCAAACTAACACATCTGTCTGTTTCTGTTCCAGAGCATGACTAATATTCTATTATTAGAAACCAGGCTGGGACCTGCGGTCCCAGCTTCTGAATGAGAAGGACACGGGAGCAGCCAGGCGTCAGTCATCCAAATGCAAAGGCCTTCATGAAGGGGAGAGTGGTCTGGGCCAAGTCTCGACCAAGTGGACACAGGGAGCCGGTCCTCCCAGGCTGGTGACCCCTGACTCGAGGCATCTGATGCCAACTCAATGGCTCCACCACCGCTGGGACCACAACTGGCGATGACAACCACGGTGGGACAGTAGCTCCAAGGGGGTGAGTTGTCATTTCTCTTCTGTGAAGACATAGTTTGACACTTTCCCTCCTTTCCCCAAAGAAGACTGCACCTCTCACAAGAAACCATCCCATGTAAAGGAGAAAAGCAAATTTCACCTGGAGGAGAAAAAAAAAAAGCTTTCAATCTTTTGTCAATGGTTTTATAAATTACTTCTCCACTGGATAACTTATAGGTGTTTCAATTATTGGTAGTAACCCTTCAAGCCTGTTTTTCTGCTAATTTTTCCTCAACCTTGGTTAGGTTCTAAATTGTCTTAAATGTACGACATAGCTAGCCATGAGTGATTACACACCAGGAGGACAGCAGTACACATTAGAACAACAACCCCTTAGAACAGAGGTTAGCAGACGTTTTCTGTAAAGGGTCAAAGAGTAAATATTTTAGGCTCAGTGCACCATATGGCCTTAGTAGCAACTACTCAACTCTACCCTCATAGCAAGAAAAGATCTGTAGCCAGTACATCAGAGAATAGGTGTAGTGCATGCCAATAAAACTTTATTACAGACACCGAATAAAAACACTAAGTGTGGGCTTCCCTGGTGGCGCAGTGGTTGAGAATCCGCCTGCCAATGCAGGGGACACGGGTTCGAGCCCTGGTCTGGGAAGATCCCACATGCCGCGGAGCAACTAGGCCCGTGAGCCACAACTACTGAGCCTGCGCATCTGGAGCCTGTGCTCCGCAACAAGAGAGGCCACGACAGTGAGAGGCCCGCGCACCACGATGAAGAGTGGCCCCCGCTTGCCGCAACTGGAGAAAGCCCTCGCACAGAAACGAAGACCCAACACAGCCATAAATTAATTAATTAATTAATTAATTTAAAAAAAAACACTAAGTGTGTCTTTATGGCCCTTTATTGTATTTCAAATAATTTTCATGCATCACAAATTTTACTTTTCTTCCCATTTCTTTCCCAACCGTTTAAAAGTTAAAAACTATTTTCTACCTCACGGGCCATACAAAAACAGGCAGTGGCCCTGCTGTGTGCCCACCCCTGAGTTAGAGAAATAAAAGAGATAATGCATTCAGGAGCAAACTTAACAAGAAAAACATGCAAAACCTAGATGAGGAAATTAAAAACTTTTTTGAAGTCAAAAAAAGGAAACTTGGGACTTCCTTGGTGTCACAGTGGTCAAGAATCCGCCTGCCAATGCAGGGGACACGGGTTCGAGCCCTGGTCCGGGAAGATTCCACATGTAATGGAGCAACTAAGCCTGTGCGCCACAACTACTGAGCCTGAGCTCTACAGCCAGTGAGCCACAACTACTGAGCCCACGTGCCACAACTACTAAAGCCCGCACGCCTAGAGCCCGTGCTCCTCAACTAGAGAAGCCACCGCAATGAGAAGACCGCGCACTGCAATGAAGAGCAGCCCTCACTCGCTGCAACTAGAGAAAGCCCGCGTGTGGCAACAAAGACCCAACACAGCCAAAACTAAAATTAATTAATTAATTGATTAATTAATTAAATTTTTTAAAAGTAAACTTAAACAGAAAGATATCACGTACTTGGTTAGAAAGACTCAACATCATAAAGATGCCCATTCTTCCACAGTTAATTTTAAATTGTGGACCTTTAAAATGTTTATGATTGATAAACAACAAGGCATCTGATAGCACAGGGAACTATATTTAATATCCTGTGATAAACCAAAATGGAAAAGAATATGAAAAAGAATGTATATATATGTATACCCAAATCACTTTGCTGTATAGCAGAAATTAACACAACATTGTATATCAACTATACTTGAATAAATTTTTTAAGAGATGTATTATGACCAAATTAAAGTACCAACAGATGATTTTTCTGGAATCACACAAGTTGATTCTAAAGTTCATATGATATAGCTAAAAATACTGTGTTATATATTGGAAAGTTGGTAAGAGAGTAGATCTTGAATGTTCTTACCACAAAAAAACACATGGTAATGAGGTCTTGGCTAACACTATTGGTTATAATCATTTTGCAATACATAAATGTATCAAATCAACACGCTGTACCCCTTAAGCATACACAAGGTTATACGTTAATGATATCTCAATAAAAGTGGAAACAAATTAAGTTCACATGAAAAAACAAACAAGCAAGATTAGGTCTGGAAAACCCAGAAAAAAAAAGAGCAGTGAGGAGGAACCAGCTGTACTAGAAAGTAAAATACACTACGAACATCAGCATTGAAACCAACGTGGTATCGGCCCGCATATGGACAGAGCAACAGAACAAAGTGAAAGTCCAGAAATACACCCAAAAGCAGCAGCGTAGCACAGGGAGATCGTCTTGGTGCTTTGCGATGACCTAGAGGGGTGGGATAGGGAGGATGGGAGGGAGGCTCAAGAGGGAGGGGATATGGGGACATGTGTATGCATATGGCTGATTCGCTTTCTTGTGCAACAGAAACTAACACAGTATTGTGAAGTAATTATACTCCAATAAAGATCAAAAAAAATTAAAAAAATAAAAATAAAAAATATATATATATTAAAAAAAATACAGAAGTATACCCAAATGCACCCAGGAATTTACAATGTGATAAAGGTGGCCTATCAAATCATTGTGATAAAGATGAGCTTTTAAATAAATGATGTTGGGCCATAAAGACACACTACACATCAGGATAAACTCCTGATGGACCAAATATTCCATGCGAGAAATGAAACTATGTAACTTTAAACAGCGGATGCCTTTCTAAAAATAAATTCTAAAAAAATTTAAATTCAGAAAAGATTAAAAGAAAAAACTCAAATTCAGCTACATAAAAATAATGTTTGGCTTAGGATTTTTTTTTTTCTAAGCAAAAGCCATAGGAAAAAGACCAACTTGGGGGAAAACAATGTAACTCATGTCATAGAGTAAGGGTTAATTCCCATAATATATAAAGAGCTCCTGGAAGTTCTAAGGAGGAAAAACCAACAACCCAGTAGGAAAATGGGCAAATGGGTGTGGGAGGGAAATAGCAACAGCCCTTAAACACATGAGAGCCCCACAGGGTTGGTGATGAGGCCATGGGAAGCAGGCCCCCACCCTCACAGCTGGTAAGAGGACGGAATGGCATCACCCTGTGGAGGGAAATTCCTGGGAACTACCCAAATGACCGCAAAGTTACCTTTCGACTCAAGATCCCACTTCTGGGAATCCACCCAACAGACACTGCTGTGCATGAATCAGATGATATATTGGCAAGGTTATTCACGGAGGCACTATCGTAGCAGCGAAGATGGGAAACGAGTGTCTATCGCCCTATGGGATACAGTAGAGAGAATGAGGACGGTCTCTACGTTGGGTGTGGGGTGAACACCCGGATCTATTAACTGAAAAAAGCAAGGAGCACAACCGTACCTAGCATGATACCTTTGGGAAGGACAGAGACGTAAGACTATATATACTTAATTTGCTTGTATTTACGTCAGGAAACACTGAAAGGAAAAGCAAGATATTAATGAAAAATGGTTACCTATAGAGAGTTGGGGAAAAGGGAGATGGAGACAAGGGTGGGAGAGAGCTTTATGTCATCTTAACATTTTAGCTATTCAAAAAATCTAATTTAAAAAAGGACTTCCTTCCCTGGTGGCACAGTGGTTGAGAATCTGCCTGCCAATGCAGGGGACACAGGTTCGAGCCCTGATCGGGGAAGATCCCACATGCTGTGGAGCAACTAAGCCCGTGCGCCACGACTACTGAGCCCGTGTGCCACAACTACTGAAGCCCACATGCCTAGAGCCTGTGCTCCACAACAAGAGAAGCCACCGCCATGAGAAGCCCGCGCACCGCAACGAAGAGCAGCCCCCTCTCGCCGCAACTAGAGAGAAAGCCTGCGCGCGGCAACGAGGACCCAACACAGCCAAAAATAAATAAATTAAATAAATAAATAAGGACTTCACTTGTTCGTTTTTTAAAACTTTGATTGAACAATGTCTCAGGCTCCTATGAGTATGTGGGTGGGGGTGAAGAGTGCGGGGGTAGGTGGAGAATGTGATGCATGGTCATAAATACATCTATTTTCACATATTCAAAAAGGACTCTGAATATCTTCTTTGGTGCACATGGAAAACAATTAAGTCCCATTATTAAGAAGCCAAATCTGGTTATTAATTGGAAGGGCATGAGTATGAGAAAGAACGAAGAATCAGAGAGACCCCCCTGAATTCTCAGAGACAGGTAGTGGCTGCCCTCCAGGGAGCTGAGCCCCTCTGTGGGGCACGACCAACACACTCAACACAAAATGTCATTTTTTGACACCCGATTTAAGATAGAACTACTGCTCCTCCCATCCCCCCACTCCCCATCTTCCTCCCTTGCTTCACCTAGGTCCTTAGAGGTAATCACTGTCTTACATGCATTTCTACTTACCTTGTCTGTCTTCATTAATTGCTGTGTGTCCAGGCCCAGGTTCATAAGTAGCCTCTTAATAAATACGTCTGGATGAACAAAGGAGCAAATCACTGCCTGGATTGACTGATGGCTCTTTCTCAGATGCTGGATTCTAGCATGCTGGTTATATCTTCTCAGAAATCTGGATGCATCTCAATCACGGAGGGCCGGCGGGAGTCGTGGCAGTGGCCACAGTGAGGGCATGTGCAAAGCGGTTGTCCCCCTTCATACTCTGCCCCTCCAATCGAGTGATGCGCACCATGTGTGGCGGAATTAATCGCCACTGGAAACGTCTTTAAAAGGCTTATGCTGTGATCCCTCATTGAGACCACAAGTTATCATGTCCCCCAACCAAAATATATGTGTGTGTGTGTGTGTATGTGTTACCATGTCCTGAAAGTCACAGAAACAGAACAGCAAGGAGTAAATCTTTGACATCAGAAAAGCAAGTATTCGTTATTGGGGAAACGACTGAAATTACATATTTTCTTGCCAAGCAACAACCAAGAGTTTTGCAGAGTCTAAGAAAGAAAGAATACCCACAAAGAAGTGAAGCTGTGTTTTGTTTCATTGCAGGACCATCACAAGCCACAGCAGGGCAGACAAACTGCAAAATTTGCCAGGAGACGGTGAGGCTGCTGTGACCCACGAAAGCTCTGTGCAGGAATAGCACTCAGCCTGTCTCATGCTTCTGTGGGCGGCTTATTTTCTTACTTTACATAAAGTAGCGGTGTATCTTACAATTGAGATGGCTTGAAATATAGTATGTGGTTTGCCTGACAGATAATTCATCCTTCCCTCCACCACTTCCCCAGGGGCAAGGACATCTATTTCACACACAATAATTCTTTAAGGATTCCTTAAAATCCAAAGGCTTGTTTAGTTGTTGTTTTTTTCCGGAGAGGGGGGTTGGAGGGGCTGATTTTACACGTCCCAGTGTCAAACTGCTCACACCGAGCAAACAATGGCCACAAGTCAAAATATCATGTGGTCCCTTAAAGGAGGCCTGTTGTTAAATAAATTATGGTTCATCTACCACTGAAATACTACGCAGCCATTAAAATGACTGGGGTAGCTTTCCAGGTACTGATGTCAAAGAAGTATCACAAAAATATATAGGGAAGAAAAAAGGCCAAGGGTATCTCAATGCGTGTAATGTACATTCACTATGGTAAGGGAAGTCGGGGGAGAGGTAGGGACCACCACGGTGGTTTGCAATGGAATTAGGTTATCTTTGGAAAGATACAATTTCTTTAAGATGCTGTTTTTTTGAACTCATATGCAAGCAGCGCTTACTACATGCCAGACTCTTTTCTAATGGTTAGTCCTCATAACAGCCCCGTGAGGTTGGGACCTCCTCCTCATCTTACAGTCAGAGGTCACACAGCCAGCGAGTGGCAGAGTTGGGACTGAAACCCAGGGAATCTGCCCCAGGACCTTGACTGTCAGGCACTAAGCCCGGCTGGTAAGGGCACCTCCCTTGGGGTTCAGGAGGAGGATAAAACTGAGGGATTTGGAAGGAACACTAGTAGGGCAACAACAGTCTGGTATATACTGCTCTGCTCTATTTGAATTTTTGCCAGGTATGCATTATCTAATTTTTAAAATAAATTTTAAAAAATAGAGGATATACTCAAAATGTCTAGCTGGAAAAACACGGGTGATAAAAAAAAGATGTGAAGCTAGATTGTGAAGTTCATGGAGTGTGAAACCAAGCGCTTGGGTTTGTGACTGACGAAGCCTTTTGATGTACCTGAACTTGGGCAGGTCTGAGTGTCTCTGAGAAGCTTCAGATACCGGAATGGCTTCCTCTCTGCTGCCCTACTAAGTCTACAGGTCTCCTAAGACTAGACAGCACCTAAGCATAATAGGTAAAAATCATTGGGCTTTGGAGTTCACACCGTCCACGTTCGAAGGGTCCCAGGGCAAGTTGCCTTTCTTTACATCAAGTACCCCATCTGTAAAATGAGATAATATTAAGCATCTCATAGGGTTGATGGGAAGATTAAATGAGATAATGCATGACACGTGCTAAGGATACATAGAGCATAGTCAGTGCTCAGTTGGTGCTTGCCATTATTACCAGGTACTGACCAGGATTGAAACCTCGACTTTGATTCCAGCTAAATTGTTGTATTCCCCAGGGACAAACCGTATCTCCCTCTCCATGACTCTCCTCCTTAAAAGAAATGCCAGGTCCTGGATTAGATCTAGCTTTATACCCATAATTACCTTGAATGCTCCCAACAATCCTACCAGGAAGATACAGTTATTTCCCCCCCTTTACGAATGAGGAAACTGTAACTTACCCAAGGAACCTCAGGTGGGGACTCTGAAGCTATGACTTAACCCACGCCTCTGTACTCTGCCCATTTATACCATGCTACCTCCTTGGTTGTCCTGCTCACCTCTCAAGGCCAAACTGAACCCCACCTCATCTGAGACGCCTTCCCAGACTGCCACAACAGCACTAATGTCTGTGCTGTGCAAGTCGCAAGCTGCCTTTTGCTAAAAACTTGCAGTTATTGTTCTCCAAACATGACTGAATGGACTGAGTTTACTCTTGTAGCCCCCCAAATACACAGCAATTCATACAAGTTGCCACCTAAGAATTTTAGGTTCCCAGATTGAAAGTGGGAGATTATGTGCATTCCTAAATGCATATGTGAATTCTGTTGGTGACAATTAAGCTTAACCTCCCATTCTGTAGCACTGCAAGCAATGGAAAGAAAAACAATGATCCAAAATGAAGATGGCCAAATACTAACCATGTATTTACCCCTCAAAGTCTCAGCAAACATAGGCACCATTAAAGGCCTTGCAAACCTATTCAACCGCCAAGATTTCTTGAAGCATTATTGACCAACTATCAAGTCCCGTTATAGCACATTAAAGCAGGACTTCGCGGGGCTTCCCTGGTGGCGCAGTGGTTAAGAATCTGCCTGCCAATGCAGGGTACACGGGTTCGAGCCCTGGTCCGGGAGGATCCCACATGCCGCGGAGCAGCTAGGCCTCTGTGCCACATCTACTGAGCCTGAGCTCTAGATCCCTCGAGCCTCAACTACTGAGCCCGTGTGCCACAACTACTGAGGCCTGTGCACCTAGAGCCTGTGCTCTGCAGCAAGAGAAGCCACGGTAGTGAGGAGCCCGCACATGGCAATGAAGAGTGGCCCCCGCTCGCCGCAGCTAGAGAGAGCCCGCGTGCAGCAAGGAAGACCCAACGCAGCCAAAAATAAATAAATAAATAAATAAATAAATAAATAAATAAATAAATAAAGCAGGACTTCGCTAGTTTAATGACACAACTTACCACTTCCAGAAACACCCGTCCCCTATCAGGCAAGGGTGTAGTGTGGTGACTTTCTATAGGTCAGGGGAGCTGGTCACACAGTCACAGAAGTTTGTCATTTGGATCCACATTTTCTGGCGATTCAGTCTATCTGCCCCTGGATTTAGGAACAACCAATGGCGTGTACTGCTCCCAAATCCACAAACTTTGCAACAATGAAAGGCTTCAGGGATGAACTTGGAACCCTTCTAAAGCAGGGAGAAAGTAGTCACAGGAATCAAGTGTTTGTGTAGCCAGTATCCACAAAGCCCATTTAATTTCAACTGTTACCACTTGCCAAGCATAGGACTAGCTTGCAAGATTATAAAAATCAGTAAACCAGTGGTGTTTTCTGACTAGGACACTGGAAATTACTGGCATTTTTGTGTATTTGTCATTATTTTTAGTTAAAAAAAAATGCATTGCCTTTGGGAAGAAAAACTCTGAAAGCGTACAAATAAATCCAAAGACCCCAGACTCAACTGCTGAATTTTACACTGGAAAAAAAAAAAATCCGTTAAAATACGACAGTAGTGTACTCTTCATTCTAGATGGGCAAGTGGTCAGAGATCATGCGTCTTATTCCTAATCAACAGAAGAATCAGTCTTCGTATCAGTAACCCAAAACTCTATACTAGCTATAGCATTTAGTAAATAATAAAGTGGGGAGAAGTTAGAGATCAAATATGAGAAGATGAAACTCAATATTTAAATTCAGAAACATGCTGATAATACTCCTATCTTCTGAGTTGAGAGCCACAGATGTCACCATTTACTATCACCTACTGTGCAGTAATACATATGAAGAAATGAGAACCCACAACGGAAAATGGAATCCACCCTCTCCACTGAGGGCAACTCTACACTTTTAACCATGTAGTTGTCTGAAACTGCCATTTCTAAAATGATTCTAATACAAATGGTGTAGATCTGTGCATGACAACTAGTGCCAAATTATGCCAAGAGAAATTTTTACATGGTAAATCTCGATTTTACACATACCAGGTACGAGTTGCCCAGCAAAGAACAATCATCCATTCAACTCAGACGCACCATCTCTGCGGAAACACCCTGTTATCACTTAAGCAACAGAGCTGTAATGAAGTCATGCAGCTCCTCTCCCTATGGATCAGAAAATGCTTGTGGATCTTAACCTACCTAAGGTGAGAGAAAAGGGGGCATTGGAGGGAGGGAGTGTGAACTATTATGGCAAATAAAGTAATTCCACACATAAAGATATTCTTCTAGTTTATATTTTATTGCATTATGAAAATAATACATTTATTTGGCAAAGTAATCTAGGCTCCAAGTTGATGAAATAAAAGAAAATTCTGAAGAAAGTGTACTAATTATTTTTAAAATGTGAAATATTAGATGTATTCTAACCAATACATACTAGCATTCTTGCTAGGCCAATAATCCAATAAACCTAATTATAATAATTCCATATGAAATTACAAGGTGTTTTTGCATTCATCCATTTTATGATTAGCACAAATCTCAAGAGAACTAAGCTTCATCTGATCAAAACCAATGTATTTAAGAAACTCCTGTTCAGAAGACATTGTGAAACACTATCCAAAATTTTTATTTCCTTTGGTTCTACAAATTGCATTTTTGTCCTTACCACAAGTTACATTTCTCATAATCAAACATTGTAGCTTTAGATTCTGCCCCAAATATCTTTATAAGTAAACTAGTATATTACAATTACATTATTTGAAAAATTGCTGACTTTACAAATGCAAAAATGCATAAGTACATGCCTATCTACACCAGCAAAACAAAACACTCTGAACCTCCATGCTTTAACAGGCCACACCTTCTTACCCAGGGTTTCTGGGATGCCTTTCCAAGCCAGAGGGTTTTATAGCTCTGACAGGCAATTTCATTGCTCCATCCACACTTTTGAAAGGTGTAGTTACAATAAACCCTAAGTGGATTAAATTTATCTGATAATCAAACATTTAAAATATGACATTTTCCACTACTCATTTCTGTTCGCCAACATTTTCAGAACTGAAAAGATATATTTTAAAAAATGTACTGGGATAATGTTTTCACTGTCTCAAAAGGGAAAAGTGCTAAAAGTGTATTCCATGTATATTCTTGCTCTCCTCATCAGCATTTCAAATTCTTTTTACATGTTGGGTTCAGAGTCTAGAGTCTAACAGGTAAACAATCTGCTCAAGGCCAAAACAGAAAATAATATTTTAATCACCAAGGTCCTAATTCTTTAGATCTTTTAATATGACTTTGCTGATGTGTGTTAAGAAAATGTGCCTAAAATTAGCCTTCTAAAAATACACATCTGAATCAGTTACTCTTAGAACTGACATTTCCATGAAGCAAAGTCTGTGTAAGTGCACCTATGCATATACTCGAGGAAATTTACTTCCCAACGGACATCGTATCTCAAACCAGCTGAACAAGGTTTCCCAGTTTAACTACCTAAGTATTCCACCTATCCTAAAGAAAATATTCCATGAGCATTCTACAACTATCTGTATTAACAGCAACAAGTTTGATCTATGATCAACATAAGAATATCTAATAAATATTAAAACTATTAAACTATAGATTAAAATGCAGATCTCTCATAGAGTTGAGTGATGGCATTTTGGTACATTCACCATTATTGTACTTTATTTAATAAAGAAATATATTTGCCCTTGCCAAAATAGCAATTGCAAGTTTACAAATAAAACCACAGACCTCAAAGTCATGATGCTAAATCTTCAACTTATATTTAACAAAAGTAAATCAGTTTAAAAGTGGTCCATGGCACAATTAAAATAAAAAATATCAAAAGGTCACAGGATCTTAAAGAATAGGTTTATTGACAATAATTTCATAAATATTCTAAAGAAAATTTCAAAATTTCTAAACTTAAAATGTTTAAAATCTGCTCTCACTGGCAAAATATCCCTCAAGAAAATAAAGAAGAGGTCACTACAAATGAATGTCACATTTAAAATTTGCTTCATTTTAACATTTCTGCAAAATTTTTTTAAAAAATTTACAATGTGTGATTTTTTTTTCCCCTCTTGGATAACAGTAAGTAAATCAATACTCAGTTTTTATTTCAACTATGAGACATATTCACAAATATATCATCTAGCTACTGTAAACCTGACAGTCAAGTCAGTCAGTAGTATAATATCCTACAGACATAAACGGAGCCAACTCATTTTGGTATTTTTAGTCATAGCAACTGAAGTAGGCAAAATGCAAAACTTGTGGTTGCCGCCCAAATCACCCCAGAGCATATGATACAGTGTCAGAAAATGTTTGCATCAGTTTTATAAGTTCATCTGTGTACTTCAGGTATCTGAAATTAAAAAAAGGGATTCCTATATATTTTGATAAAAATGTACTCAAATATTTCATAACATTAATATTTATTGCTTTATATGAATACTGTATTGAAAGCCCAAGCATTCAGTTTACACACAGAAATTATACAATTATATACCGCTTCACAAAGGCAGTGAACACATTACATTCTACAAAATCTACTTTACAGAAATTTAAAAATTCTAAATATCAAAAGGTACAGCTGAAGAAACAGGTATAAATTTGGCAGCCAGTAATTTAGACAGGGAAATTGCAGCTTGCATGACTTTAAATTATGTGAATTTGAAAATATTGAGTTTAGAATAACCATTGTGCTTTGTGTTGATCTGAAAAATATAACACTGGCTGTCGAAGAAGCATGTTCAAAAATATTTAATTCACTTCAAAATGTCATACAAATTACGGTGGTTTTTATGTACCCCTAAAGCTTCAGTCATTTAGCTCCGGTACATTACTAAAGTAATATATTAATTCTTCCAGTACAGTGGTGTTTCATACCATTGACATCTGTATACTCTAGAATAATTTAGAAAGAAATGTGTAGTATTCACACTGTTCAGAAAAGCAAGCAAAAGGTAAAGGAACCTGCCTGGTTCTTCTGAGATGGTCTCGTGTCAGCTTTATAAGCATTCATTCTACAAAATAGTAAGCTAATGTTTGAACACAATTTCCAAGATAAAGCACATTTTCTCATAAATAATGAAGTC